>NC_080838.1:2050997-2350997 GCF_030435755.1 Ochotona princeps
AAAGCACTGGGTGCCAACTGACAGGTGGGTAGACTTGGGAAGGGGAGTTGTTGCTAAGGGGGTTTATCAGGAGGAGCTAGGAGCTTGAGTGGCAATTTGCCAGAGGTAAGATGGAATGTCAGATCATGCTGGAGTTTACTTGGAAGGTGGATGGAAGAAGATGGATAAAGACATTAGGCTCTTTTTAAGATTTATCTTATTTTTATTGTAAAGTCAGATATACAGAGAGGAGGAGAGATGGGAAGCTCTTCCATCCACTGATTCCCTCCCCAAGCAGCCACAACAGCTGGAGCTGCACTGATCCAAAGCCAGCAGGCAGGAGTTTCTTGTGGGTCTCTCATGTGGTTATAGAATCCCAAGGCTTTAGGCCATCCTCGACTGCTTTCCCAGTTCAGAAGCAGGCAGCTGGATGGGAAAGCAGGGCTGCTGAATTAGAACCGGCCGGCGCCTATATGGGATCCCAACGTGTACAAGAAGAGGATTTTAGCTGCTAGGCTATGGTGTCAGCCCATCATGAGGTTGTTAATGGCATGGTCATGGTTACAATTAGATTGATCATTTTATTAATTTAGATTTAATCCTGCAAGCTGGATTTGCAAACTTTTGAAAATGTTGTATATCATTTTGTTAAAAGATTATCTTGGGCCCGGCATGGTAGCCTAGTGACTAAAATCCTCACCTTGCACACACCAGAATCCCTTATGGGCACCAGTTCTGATCCAGGCAGCCCTGCTTCCCATCCAGCTCCCTGTTTATGATCTGAGAAAGCAGTCGAGGGCAGCCCAAAGCTTTGGGACCCTGCACCCGTGTGGGAGACTCAGAAGAAGCTCCTGGCTCCTGGTTTTGAATTGGTGCAGCTTTGGCCATTGCGGCCACTTGGGGATTTAATTAACAGACAAAAGATCTTCCTCTCTGCCTCTCCTCCTCTCTGTATATCTGATTTTCCAATGAACATGAATAAACTTGTAAAACAAGAATATCTTGTGCAGAATCTCAGTATGTAAAATGGAAAATGAAGCACTGAAGATTGCTGTGGGCAATTAAATTGTTCATGCTTAAGTGAGGGAGAAGTCTGATCTAGTTTTAGAGCAGGCCTGGTATGCCATCTGTTTGCTGTAAGTATTGATTGAATGGAAAAATAATCTCTGCAGAATAGAAAATCTATTTTACTTTTGGTATAGAATGTGCAAATGGGAATCACAGACAGAAATGTGAGGCCAGGTAAGAGATAACAAAACATAAAGAACATTGGTCTGGCCACGGTAGCCTGGTGGCTCAAGTCCTTGCTTCGCACATATCTGGATCCCTTATGGAAACCAGTGTGCATCCTGGCTACTCCACCTCCCTTCCAGCTCCCTGCTTGTGGCCTGGGAAAGCAGATCAGGATGGCCCAAGGCCTTGGGACCCTGCACATGAACGGGAGACCCGGAAGAGGCTCCTGGCTGCTGGGTTCAGATCGACTCAGCTAGCTCCTGCGTTGAAGTCATTTGGGGAGTGAACCAATGGATGGAACATTTTTCTTTCTGTCTCTCCTTCTTTCTGTAAATCTGACTTTGAAATAAAAATAAATCTTAAAAAAAAAAAAAGATTTGCAGTACAGAAAGTGTATGAGATCAAATGAGAGCCTGGCTATGGATCTAGGGACCAGTTTACTGGAAATACGTGACAGTGGCTTGTGAGAGTAGGTGGTTTAATACAGTGGTATCATTCACAGGTCAGTGTCATTCTCTTTGGGATTTTGTGAGGGCATTTTTGTTCAGATTGAAAGGTGTTGCCATTCATTGCGTGATGGCCTGCATGCTAGATGGTTAGTACTCAGGACAGTCCCAACAGTGAAGAATTGTGTTCATCCTAAGAACTTTCAGGTTGGTCAAGGAGATTCCTATTTTAATTTAAATTCAAATTCAGTTTTATGCATATTTACATATAAACATAAAATAATTTTCGCAGTGTTTTAACAAAGTGACGTTTTTAGAAATATGGCTGTCAGTTCAACCTAGGAAGTACACATTTAATATTGATAAAATTGTTTGGCATAGTAAGAAATGAACATTTTTTTTTAAATTTTGAGTTTCACAGTGCAATTCCACAGGGTCTGGGATTTCCCTTCCGCCTCCTCAAATTCCTACCCACTGATTGATTTTCCCCATATTATTACAATAGGATAGCCCATCATTAGCAGTCATAAGTCCATCAGTCTGTTAGTTAAGTGTGTCCCAACATTGCTGGTACAGACAATGTCAGACAGTTCAGCATCCCATTGTCTAGATATGTTCACCAGTTTGATTGGGAGTCCGTCTTTGATTTGGACATAGAGATGCATACTCATTATATCTTCACATCTGAATATGATAGGCTCTGTTCCCACTGTCACTATACATTCCCTTGAATGAGAATACATGGAACAAAGTCAACAACAGATATGAAGTTAAAACAAAAAATGTACAGCACCATGGAGTCAAAAAATGTGCCCCTGAATAACCAGCACATGGGTGAAGACATGAAAAAACAAAACACAAAAGGTAAAACGATGCCACTATGTGATCCATGAGCCAGCAATGAATTTAACAAGAGAAAAAGACTGTTTGGGAGAGATGAAAATAATCTAAACAAAAAACCATCAAAACAGAGAGGATACAGAATAGCCTTGGGCTCCTGCACCCATGTGGGAGATCTGGAGGGGGTTCCAGGTTCCTGGCTTCAGATCGGTGCAGCACCGGCCGTTGAGCTCACTTGGGGAGTGAATCATTAGGTGAAAGATCTTCCTCTCTGTCTCTCCTCCTCTCTGTATATCCAACTTTCCAATAAAATAAATAAAATCTTTTTTCTTTTTATTGGAAAGCCGGATATACAGAGAGGAGGAGAGACAGAGAGGAAAATCTTCCATCCGATGTTTCACTCCCCAAGTGAGCCGCAATGGGCCAGTGCGCGCATATCCGAAGCCAGGAACCTGGAACCTCTTCCTGGTCTCCCATGCTGGTGCAGGGTCCCAAAGCCTTGGGCCGTCCTCGACTGCTTTCCCAGGCCACAAGCAGGGAGCTGGATGGGAAGCAGAGATGCCGGGATTAGAACCGGCGCCCATATGGGATCCCGGGGTGTTCAAGGCGAGGCCTTTAGCCGCTAGGCCATGCCGCCGGGCCCAAAAATAAATAAAATCTTAAGAAAAAAGATGTACATTATCTGCAAGGAGATGCAGGTGCCATCTGCAGCCAGTGGATAGCTCTTAAGGAACTTTTGAGAAGTTCACAAGTGATGCTGAAATGAATATATGAGTGTGAAAGGCCTAGGATACTGAAAAGAAGTTGGAAAAGAAGAAAGCACTTGATAAGTTTTGAAACTAATTTCTTGGATTCATATGAAAGCATCAGTGATCAAAGCATGATGATATTGGTTTTAGTACAAACAGGACTATGACACGCAAAAGACATGTTCACTGTTAGTTGGCTTTTTGAATCAGGTACCAAAGGTATACTGTGCTAATGGATAACCTTTTTTTCTTTCAAATTTAGTAATTTGTATTGGAAAGTCAGATTTACAGAGAGAAGGAGTCAGAGAGAAATATGTTTCATTGCTGGATCACTCCTCAAATGGCTGCAACAGCTGGAGCTGAGCTGATCTGAAACCAGGAGCCAAAGCCTCTTCCAGGTCTCCCAAATGAGTGTAGTGTCCCAAGGATTTAGGCCATCCTCCACAGCTTTTCCAGGGTCCCAATAGGGAGCTGTATAGGAAATAGGGCAGCCAGAACTTGAACTGGCACCCATAACATCCTGATGCTTGGTGGTGAAGGATCAGCCAACTGAGCCATCACACTGGGCCTGGGTACTTTTTTTTGTAGATAAACCTCCGACATGGCTGTTACAGAAAACAAAGGAACCTTTATCAGTATCTCCCAACAATTACATGTTTTTGAATCATGGATGCAAAATGTAAGTTAACATTATTAATTTTATAAAGAAAACAGATGAAAGTTTGGAAAAACCTGGAATCATCACAGTTTATAGAGAAGGCACATTAACCATTAAAAACCAATAAATGACAGGCACTACATAATTGTACCATAAAGTTAAAAAAAAATTTAAAAAAAAGGGAGAGAGAGGGGAAGATTTTCCATATTCTGGTTCATGCTCCAGGTGACTGCAGTGGTCAGAGCTGGGTTGATCTAAAGCGGGGAGTCAGGACCATCCTCTGGAACTCCCCTGGGGCTGCAGGGCCCAATGGCTCAGGCCATCCTCCATTGCCTTCCCACACCATAAGCAGGGAACTGGATCAGAAGCGGTACAGCTGGGACATGAACCAACACCTATATGGGATGCTAACACTTACAGGTGAAGGATTAACCTGTTATGCCACCATGCCAGTCCCTCAAGCCTGCATTTAGATAATCAGTTAAGAGTCGTCGGATCCAGTGCAGTAGCCTTGCATGGGTTGGGATCCCATAAGGGCACCAGTTCTAATCCTAACCATCCCGTTTCCCATCCAAGTCCCTGCTTGTGGCCTGAGAAAGCAGTTGAGGATGGCCCAAAGCCTTGGGACCCTGCACCTTCATGGATGTTCTATGACATATGTCAGGAAAGATTTAAAGGGAATTCAGTAAACTTCAGACGAGTTCTGGACAGTGTCAGAAATAGGAATTAGCCACATTCACCACAGAAGTCACTTTGCCTTCCCCCACCTCCTGCCCCTGAAAACACACTATAGCAAAGGTTTCAGACTCCAGCAGCACTGCCTGCCATAGTCAGACAGAAATCCACCAGGCTCAGATTTATCTAAAAGAAAGGCATTAGGTGGACATGTGACTGTGTCTGAAGAACTATATGCTAGTAATGATCTAGAGGAACTAGATGTGGGGGAGGAAATTGGGGAGGGAATAAGGGAATATGGAACTGTATCATAAAATGATAATAATAGTAATAAAATGTAAAAAAAAAAAGGGAGAGAGAGAAAGGCATTAGGGCCCGGGGCAATAGTACAGTGGTTAAGGTCCTCGCCTTGCACGTGCCAGGATCCCATGTGGGCGCCAGTTCTAATCCTGGCATCCCCACTTCTCATCCAGCTCCCTGCTTGTGACCTGGGAAGGCAGTCAAGGACGGCCCAAAGCCTTGGGACCCTGCACCCACGTTGGAGCCCCGGAGAAGAGCTCCTGGCTCCTGGCTTCAGATTAGGTCAGTTCCAGCCATTGCAATCACTTGGAGAGTGAACGATCAGACGGAAGACTTTCCTCTCTGTGTTTCCTCCTTCTCCCTGTATATCTGCTTTTCCAGTAAAAATAAATCTTTTTTTTTTTTTTCAAAAGGCATTAAATAAGGTCCTCAGTGCATCTCTGCCCTCGGCCTGCAGGGCCCAGTCAGCGAGGAACCCCAGGCCCTGTCCAGCCTCACAGAGCCTCCCCAGGCCAGGAGAGGAAGCACAGCCTCCTCCCCACGGAGAGGAGGCCGTGGGGTCAGGGAGGAGGAAGAAAAGGGTGCCCTACAGCGGAGGAATCCTGTGTGGTGCTCCTGCAGAGGGATTGGCCGCAGGGTCACTTCCTGCGAGGTGCTGCAGCCCCGCACCGTCAGTCATCGAAGAAGAAGCAGAGGGAGAGGATGCGTGGCTGGACTCTCCGTGGAGAGCAGTTGTCCTGGCTGAAGATGTGCTGCGGGCCCGTGAGAGGACGTGAAGAGCTCGAGGACTCCAGCTAGACCTCGTCCCACCTGCTGTTGACCTGACCCGCACCAGGGGAGGGCCTCGCGGTGGCCGCCATGGTGGACTTGGGGCCGGCTGTGTGCGAGTTGGGGTTGGTGCCGCCCCCAGAGTGCCTTTCAGTCTCCCTGGAAGAGTTCAGAGACCCACTGAGTTTCATCAGCACCAATCTACCTGTGACCTTGAACACGAACATCTACAAGGTAAGACCGCCTAAGGTACTGGAGTCCCAGAAGGGGAGGCGGCTTGGCACTAGCACGTGTCCGGGAGTGCAGGTGGCAGCTTTTCCTTGGGTGCGGTTTCCTTCTAGGGAGGCATCGACTTTTCCTTAGGTGCAGGTTACAGCTCAGGAGGCAGCAGCTTGTCTTTGGGTGCGGAGGGGGTCCAGCGAGGGAGGCAGCAGCTTGTCCTTGGGTGCAGGGTCCAGCTGGGGAGACAGTGGCTTGTCCTTGGGTGCAGGGACTAGCTTGGGAGGCAGCGGCTTTTCCTTGGGTGCGGGGTCCAACTGGGGAGGCAACAGCTTGTGTTTCCACGAGGGTTGCAGCTGGGTAGGAGGCGGCTTGTGTTTGGGTGTAGGGTCCAGCTGTGAAGGCGGCAGCTTGTTCTTGGGTGCGGGGTCAAGCTGGGGAGCAGGCAGCTTGGCTTTATGTGCAAGGTCCAGCTGGGGAGGCAGAGCTTGTCCCTGGATGTGGGGTCCAGCTGGGGAGATTGCAGCTTTTCCTTGGAATCGGGGTGCACCTGGGGTGGTGGCAGCTTGTCCTTGGGTATGGGTCCAGCAGGGGAGTCGGCAGCTTGTCATTGGGTTCGGGTTCCAGCTGGTGAGGAGGTGGCTTGTGCTTGGGTTTCGGGTGCAGCTGGGGAGGCATTGGCTTGTGTATGGGTGCGGGTCCAGCTAGGCAGGCGGCAGATTGTCCTTGGGTGCAGAGTCCAGCTGGGGAGGTGGCAGCCTGTCTTTGGGTGCGGGGGTCCAGCTGGGGGGAGGGCAGTTTGTCCTTGGATGCAGGTCCAGGTGGGGGGTGGCAGCTTTTCCTTGGGTACGGGGTACAGCTTGGGTGGAGGCGGCAGTTTCCTTGGGTGCAAGTCTAGCTGGGGATGTGGCAGCTTGTTCTCGGGTGCTGGTCCAGCTGGCGAGGCAGTGGCTTGTCCTTGGGTGGGGGACCAACTGGGGAGGCAGTGGCTTGTCCTTGGGTGGGGGACCAACTAGGGAGGCAGTGGCTTGTCCTTGGGTGCGGGCCAGCTGGGGAGGCGGTGGCTTGTCCTTGGCTGCGGATTCCAGCTGGGAAGGAGGCAGCTTGTCCTTGGTCTGGGGTCTAGCTGGGGAGGCAGCAGCTTGTCCTTGGCTGCGGGATCCAGATGTGGATGCGGCAGCTTTTCTTGGGTTTGAGTCCAGCTGTGGGGGCGACAGTTTGTCCTTGGGTTCAGGTATAGCTTGGGAGGCTGCAGCTGTTCCTTGGGTGCAGGTCCAGCTGGGGAGGCAGCAGCTTGTGCTTGGGTGCGGGATCCAGATGTGGATGCGGCAACTTTTTTTGGGTTTGAGTGTGGGGGCGACAGTTTGTCTTTGGGTGCAGGTATCGCTTGGGAGGCTGCAGCTGTTCCTTGGGTGCGGGTTCAGCTGGGGAGGCAGCAGCTTGTGCTTGGGTGCGGGTCCAGCTAGTAGGTAGGAGCTTGTCCTTGGATTCAGGGTCTAGCTGGGGAGGCTGCAGCTTGTTCCTAGATGCGAGGTCAAGCTGGTTAGGTGGTGGCTTGTCCTTTGGTGTGGGTTCCAGATTGGGAGACAGTTGCTTGTCTTTGCGGTCCATCTGGGGAGGCGGCAGATTGTCTTAAGGTGCAGGTCCATCTGGGGAGGTGGCAGATTATCCTTGGGTGCGGGTCCAGCTAGGAGGCAGCGGCATGTCCTTGGATGCCGGTTCCAGTTGGGGAGAGGTCAGCTTGTCTTGGTTGCGGGGTCCAGCTGGGAAGGCAGCAGCTTGGCACAGGGTCCAGCTGGGGAGGTGGCAGATTGTGCTTGCGTGTGGGTCCAGCTGGGGAGGTGGCAGATTGTCCTTGGGTGCGGGGTTCAGCTTGGGTGGAAGCGGCAGCATGTCCTTGGGTGCGGGTGTAGCTGGGGAGTTGGCAGCTTGTTCTTGGGTGCGGGTTTCTACTGGGGAGTCAGGGCCTTATCCTTGGGTGCGTGACCAGCTGGGGAAACAGTGGCTTGTCCTTGGGTGGGGGACCAACTGGGGAGGCAGTGGCTTGTCCTTGGCTTCTGGTTCCAGACGGGCAGGAAACAGCCTGTCCATATGTGCGGGTTCAGCTGGGGATGCGGTAGGTTTTCCTTGGTGAAGGTCCAGCTAAGGAGGCGGCAGCTTGTGTTTGGGTGTGGTTCCAGCTGGGGAAACAGCGGCATGTCCTTTGTTGCCGGTTCCAGCTGGGGAGGCGGCAGCTTGTCCTTTGGTGAGGGTCCGGCTGGGGTGGTGGCAGCAGGTTGTCCTTGGATACATATCCAGCTGGGAATGCGGCAGGTTGTCTTTGGGTATGTCGTCCAGCTGGGGAGGCGGCAGCTTGTCTTTTTGTGCAGGTCCATTTGGGAAGGCAGAAACTTTTCCTTGGTTACGGCTCTATCTGTGGAGGCGGCAGATTGTTCTTGAGTGCGGATTCAGCTGGGGAGGCTGCAGCTTGTCTTTGGGTGCAGGGTCCAGCTGGGGAGGCGGCAGCTTGTCCTTGGGTGCAGGATCCAGCTGGGAAGGCAGTGGCTTGTCCTCGGGAGCGAGTCCAGCTGGGGAGGCAGCTGCGGCTTGTGTTTGTGTGCAAGTCCAGCAGTGAAGGCAGTAGCTTGTGTTTAGTTGTGGGGTCCAGCTGGGGAGGCGGCAGCTTTCCTTGGGTGAGGGTCCAGCTGGGGAGGCGGCAGCTTGTCCTTGGATGCAGGCTCCAGGTGGGAGGAGGCGACTTGTGATTGGGTATGGGGTCCAGCTGGGGAGGAGGCAGCTTGTCCTTGGGTGCTGCATCCGGCTGGGGAGGCGACAGCTTGTCTTTCCATGAGGGTTCCAGCTGGGAGAGCAGCAGCTTGTCTTTGGGTGCGGAGTCCAGCTGGGGAGACGGAGGCTTGTCCTTTGTGTGCGGGGTCCAGCTGTGTAGGCGGCGGCTTGTCCTTGGGTGCATGGTCCAGCTTGGGAGGCAGAAGCTTGTCCTTGGTGCAGGTGCAAGTGGGGAGGCTGCAGCTTGTCCTCTTCCCTGGGTGTGGGTCCTGCTGGGGAGACAGTAGCTTGTCCTTGGGTTCAGAGACCAGTTGGGCAGGCAGCGGCTTGTCCTTGGGTTTAGAGTTCTGCCTGGGAGGCAGCATCTTGTGCTTGGGTGCAGGACCAGCTGTGGAGGCGTTGGTTTGTCCTTGGGTGCGGGGTCCAGCTGGGGAGATAGTAGCTTGTCCTTGGGTGCGGGGTTCAGCTGGGGAGGCTGCAGCTTGTCCTGTTCCCTGCGTGTGGGTCCTGCTGGGGAGACAGTAGCGTGTCCTTGGGTTCAGAGACCAGCTGGGCAGGCGGCGGCTTGTCCTAGAGTTTAGGGTCCAGCCTGAAAGGAGAGGGGAGGTGCAGGACCAATGTGGAGGTGGTGGTTTGTCCTTGGGTGTGGGGTCCAGCTGGGGAGACAGTGGCTTGTCCTTGGGTGCGGCGTTCAGCTGGGGAGGCCACAGCTTGTCTTTGGGTGCAGGGTCCAGCTGAGGAGGCCGTGGCAGCAGGTTGTCCTTGAGTACAGGTCCAGCCTGGAAGTCTGCAGGTTGTCTTTGGGTATGGCATCCAGTCAAAAAATGTTCCACTGAATAACCAGCACATGGGTGAAGAAATGAAAAAAGAAAACACAAAAGCCTCTTGGGTAAATGATGCCAGTATGTGATCCATGAGTCAGCAATGAATTTGACAAGAGAAAAAAACTGTTTGGGAGAAATGAAAATAATTTAAAAAAATCCATCAAAACAGAGAGGATACAGAATATCTTTATGGAAAGAGTTATTGATCTTAAGTTTGCATAAGGCTGCCTTTTACGAGAGAGAACATATGGTGGTTGTTTTTTGAGATTGACTTGTCTCACTGAGCACAATGGTCTCTAGTTGGGACCATCCAGCTGCAACTGGTAGAATTTCATTCTTTTTAACGGCTTAGAATTGGGCTTAAAATTTTTTTTTGAATTATTGAATCATCTTCATAACTTATCACATTACTTATGCAAAACTGTATTTGAACCTTCAATTTTATTCATTTTGGAGTTATTATTTGTCTTATAGTGAGATTATGCCTAGACATTTACATTTTAAAGTGCGCTTTTAATGTTTTTTTGCTAAGTCTCCCTTTGTTTAAAATTAACATATTTATGGGTGTGTAGGAAGTTTTACTGACTATGAATTTCATTTCAATATGAAAAATAGAAATTGTATTCAATGCTTTATAATGAAGAGAGCATTGTGTCTAGAAAGTTGTAAGGGTGATTTGATATTCTGGCTTGGTGATATACCTACATATTATTACTGCTTCTTGAGATGAGAAAAATTGAAAGAGTGTTGAATCTGAGGGACATATTAAGTTTGTGGTGTACGTGGAATTTTAAATTAGAGTTGTATAGTAGGCATTTGTGGATGGAGATGTGGTATTCCGGAGAGAGTTCTTGAACTTTTATGGTGAGGAAAGGGGGGTCAGGAATCCGGATTCTGGGGTCAGACTGGGCTTGTTGCCTGGTGTGAGGCTCTGTATCTGTGTGATGGTGGACAGTTTTCTGAAACAGCCCTTGCACTCAGTTTTCTCATCGTTAAAGATTGGGTAATGGTATCTATTCAGTGCGTTAATGTGAGAATTAAGTACTTTAAAACTTGTAAGATGCCCAAATGGTATTGAAGTTAGCTGTTACTATTTGAACATCATTTATGTCAAAGAAATATGAGTTGAAATAAGGATTGGCCTTTACAAGACAGTATTATCATAAGAAAATTGAAACTTGGGATTTAATATCAATTTGGGGGTCATCAGTAATATAATAAGTAATCCTAAATAGGATAGGATTGGATGAGATTCTACAAGTCCCTACATGAAAGCTGTAAGCTTTGATGTGTGTGCCATTGCCTTCAGGAGCTTTGAGCTGTGAAGTTCAGCAGCAGATCCGGAAGAGGTTGAGGGCTCATGAGCAGATATCGCCAAAGGCCTAGGAGTTAGAACACAGTGTCATCCTGGCTCTAGGTCCAACTTTTGGCTTTTAGACACTGGCAGACCTCTTTATTCTGGATTTCAATTTTCTCTGTTTTTTTTTTTAAGGTGAGTCAGATTGTCTTTTGACTATTTTATGGTTAAGTTCAAGGAATCCTGGCAAGATGCTTCTGAAGGATGCTTGGAGTTGATGGGTTGGTAATTTTTGAATGGGGGATCAGCATAAGGACCTTCAGGAATGAGGGTAAAATTGTGTGATTTACTGAAGTAAATTTTAGTATAATTTCATCTTTTCTGAATTGTCAGTATTTACATTTAGGATCTAGAAAGCTTAAAATTTTAAGAAATACATTCCTTTGGTATCTGTTCAAATTTTGTGCCCTACATTTAATGCTGGTATAGAATTTTCCATTCAAGACAAATAAGGGTGGAGATTGAGTGCACACAAGCAAGCAAGAGCGCTTCCATCTGCTAGTTTATTCTCCACTTGTTCCCATGTGGGCCAGGCCAAAACCAGGAACCAGGAACTCCATCCTGAGTCACCCCACGGGTGGCAGGGACCCAACCCAGCTACTTTCTTTTTTATTTAATTTCTTATTTTCTTTTTTGTTATTGTTTACCTAGTTGAGGGATGAACACCCATGTGAGCCTCTGATCAGGGTGGGGAGGTTCAGGTTCAGGCATTGAGGAAAGTGGGTAAGACAAATGTTTCCTTTTTTTTTCTTCTCCTGTGTCCACAGAGGAGGAGGGCAAGAGGGTCACTCCTTGTCAAACTACATCAGTACTTGGTGATGGGGGAGATGATCATTCAGTGGGGTCAAGGAGACCCCATTGTGGGAGAGTATTCCAAGGTGTTACTTGAGTGATTTTGGTAGTTCTGAGAAGTCGTTGGTTTCAGTGCACCAGGGTTGAGAAAATCTACAAGATCTACTGGTTGACAAACTCTTCAGTGCATCCATAGACCCAGGAACATGTTGCACAGCTTGGCCAGGAAATTGTCCAGTTGTTTTTGTTTTCCCTCTTCTGACCAGGCATTTGAGGTCCTCTGCTAGCATAGGTAAGCTTGCCATCATGTCCTCTGTATGCATCCTGGCATGGTGTCCACTGTGCAGGCGTCAGCACCTGAGGAGTCCCAGCCTGATATATGCATGCCAAGGTCTGACCACACATTCTGTGATGTTCCATGTGGCCAGGGTCTGAGTCCAGCAGTCTAGTCAGGGATTCCCCCATGAAACCTCATGTGGGGTGAGCTCAGACTTGATTCTGGCTTGCACCAGCCAGTGTACATGCTGGTGGATGTAGCTGCCTCATCAGCTTGGACCCAGCTCTGTATTTCATGCGTATTAAGGCCCAGCCCAACCAGCCTGCCACAGACCAGATCCTCAAGCATAGCAGAGTGTGACATGGTCTAGTTGGGGCAATTCTGAGTAACCTGCACCAGGCCCACCCCACAGCCTTGTTTTTGTATATGGCACCATCTGGTGCAGCCGAGCCCATATCCCATCCAGCTTTCATGGGCATCCATGTGTGCTGTGGCTTAGCTCAGCACAGTATGGTCCTCATGTGTGCTGATAGGTGCCACCACCTTATCCAGCCTGGTCCACCCCAGCTCTGGTTCTCTAACAAGGTTGTAGGTGCAGCCTAGCCTAGCCAAGCAGGGCCCACAGTACCCCTACCAGGCATGCTCCAAAAAAGATCTTGAAGCTCTTGCACCCAGCCTTTTACATGCCAACTGGTGCTGCAGCCTAGCATGCCCGTTCTGGCTCTCATGCACACTAGAGGGTGCAGCGGCCTTGCCCCACTGGCCCACCCCCAGTCCCAGCTGTCACGCTCACCAGTGGAAGCAGTAGCCAACAAAGGAGTCCTTGAAGTTTTCCAACCAGGCCTACTCCCAGCCCCAGGTTTTGCATGTGCCAGTGGGTGCTACAGCCTAGTCTGAGATGGTCTGTCCCTGGACTTGGCATTTGCTATCAGGTGCTACAGCCTGGCTCAACCTGGCCCAGCCCCAGTCTCAGCTCTCCCAGTGGGGTAATGCAGCCTGTATGAGCCTGGCCAACCCCCAGTCCCAGCTCTGATGCTCTCCAGTTGTTCCCATTAGGCCTGTTCCCAGCGGCAGGTCTTGCATGGGCCAATGGGTGCTGTGACCAGTTTGAGATAGTCTGCTTGCGGTCTTGAAATTTTGCAGCAGGTGCAGCAGTCTAGTCTACTTTACTGAGTGGGTGATTCCCAGAAGTACATATTAGCAGAAAGCAGGATCAAAAGTGTTGTCAAGCCTGGGGACTCTGAAGGAAATGTGGGCATTCCAAGCAGCAACTGAATCTGTGTGCCAATTGCCTTCCCCCTCAGGTCAACATTTTATGTGGACGTATTTAATGTTAAATTCCAAACTATTGTGTTTTTTTTTAATGTAATTCCATAAGATTGAGCCCACATATTCCCCACAGAATTCACCCCCAGACCTGGTTGGTGTCATGGTTTAGCATAATGTGACCCATCCCCTTATCTGACACTCACTGTCAGATACTGGAATCTAGTCCTGCCAGACAGGTCCCCAGTCATAGATTTCATGTGCACTGGCGTGTGGTGGTCAGCAGTGTTCCATTGTATCAAGCCTAGCTCAGGTTTTCCATGTGGGCTGGTGCATCAGTCTGACCCTTAAAGATCTTTAGGTCTCTCCCCTCCAATCTACTGGGTCTCATTCCCCTTGCTTACTTGCAAGTACAGTGGCCTTGTCGTTGGAAGTCCCTCAGGATCCATTCCTCATCTGCACGATACTCCCAGGATGGTCCTTCCTACCCCATATCCCTTTATTCCTTTCTCTAATCAAACCACAAGCCTTGTGCCTAGCCCAGTCTTCAGAAGCCCAGTGGGTGGTGTGGTGGTCTTATATTCTGCCATCCACCAGGGTCCCAAGCTCCTGTCATATGTGCTGGCCTGGTGCCTTACCCCTCTACACACCCAAGAGCCAGGCCCATTGCGGTTTCCAGGCCTGGTCTGCCAGCTCACCAGAACAGCATGCTGACCTGGGGCTCTCCCCTCCACTCTCCTCACCTCACCCAGGACACATAAGGAAATCCCCGGGTTCTGTCCACCTGCCTAGTGGTGAGCTCCCAGTTACCCAAATGCCCACCTGTGTTACACCACTAACCTTCCCCTAACCCAAGCCTGCAGCCTCGGCCCCCTCACCACCTTCTGGTGGGTTAGGAGCATGTCAACAGGATGACACTTTCCCCTGGTGTGCCTAAAATGTTTTTAAAAACTTTTAACTTCCGTGTGGTTAATGTATTTCATGTATTTCAAATATATGGTTTAAGAACATGATATGGTCCTCCTTTACCTTCTCTCATCTATTCTTCCTCCTTTCTTACTTTTCTTTTAAGTTTTTTTCCATGTGCTTTAAATGGGCAGCTTATATTGCAGAAAGAAACCTCAAAGACCTAAACAAAGAAAACATTTCTGATAGGCAAAAGTGAGTATCTTAGTGTTAACATTTAAAACATACTTTGTTTTGTTACTTACTTAACTATGTAATTTTGTCATAAGGATTTGTAATAGATTTTCCAGTGAATCTGGCCTATTTCATTGTGAATTATCTACTAGTTATTTTTCCACTTGAAATACTTAGCTACCGAAATATGACTTGGAAGAAACTTTTGTCACATATTTGTATAGAATTTTGCTTTTCACTCTTTGTTAATGATTTGGTCCTAAGTCCGCAGCTTGTGTAGGATCACTGATTCAGAAGCCACACTTTTCCCACCTATGTAATGTTATCTGCTCACTTGTCAAATTACTCCTTTCCAGGGATTCCTCTCTGCACGTGGGACCTGAAGTGGCACTGTCATGTACTATGCTCCTTCATGCCCCCTTAGAGCCCAGACTGAAGAGAAACGCACAGTCTTGCAAGAGATGCAGCAACAGACATGCAGGAAAACGTAGGATTGTCAAGCCAGAGTTGCCAGAGTCAGAAGGATGGAATTTGAACGGACGAAGCTCTGACACAGTTATGCTTCCAAGTAACAGCATCTTTTGATGACTCTATGAAGAACAATCATATTATCTCAAGTCCTAGTTTTGGTGTATGAAGACTGCAGCCCAAACCAGCAGAACCTGGAACCAAGTCTGGAACACTTAAGTGCCTCATTGCGGGGAGGCGAACAAGACCAACCCTTGGAAGATGAAGCCATGGGCTGCCAGTGTCTGTGGGTGCTGGGGAACTGGCCGAGCCCTTCTGGCTCTGAAGTGGCAGGCAAGATGATTTGGGTATGGGGAGGCTGGCAAGCTGGCTCTGGAAAGGATGGTGATAGGGCTGTGGGCACAGGAGGCACAGGCAGAGCCAACCTGGCTATGGAAGGGCTGCAAACTGGAGGCGCCAGCCCAGTCAACATGGCCCTGGAGCAGCCAGCTGCCAGGTGGTGTCTGTGGGCACTGGCTGAGCCTGCCAGGCACTGATGGTTGGCAGGCAAGCTAGGACTCAGGAGGTGCTACCAAAGCCAGCCTAGCCCTGAACAGTGGGTGTGGTGGCAGGGCAAGCAGGCTAGATGAGCTGGGGAGCCTGTGCTTGCTAGCCTGGTCCTGTGGACAAGGGTTATTGTGCTGTGAGCAAAGGGGGCACCAACTGAACTGACTTGTCCCCAGAGTGGGAAAGGTGCTGCGGAATGGATGTGCAAGGTGTGCCGTGGACCTGGTGCTGGAGGAGCAGGCCAGTGAATTGCCTGCTGGGGCTGCTGGGTCACTGGGCTAGCCCACCTGATCCTGGAGCAGCTGGCAGGATGGCAGGGTAGAGAGGTAGGAGTGTGGAGGGGAGGGGGCCCGGGAAAGTCGGGCTGGCCATGAAATGGATGATGACAGTGCTGTGGGTGCAGGGATACCAGTGGAGCCAGCTTGGCAATGAAGCAGGTAATGGGTGGACTTGGGACACAGGGTGATCTGACCTATTAGGCTTGACCTTGGAGCAGTCAGCAGATGGCTTGTGGGCTGGCCTCTCTCGTTGAGCAACCCCTGGCCTTGGAGCATACTGCATGCATGCTAAACATGCTTATGGCACTAGGTGAACTTCCTGCAAGTCACTGGAGCAGTGGGTGGGAGAGTGGCATGGGCGAGCTAGAGTTATGGTGGGAAACAGCTGAGCCTGCCTGGCCCTGTAGCAGCTTATAGGCAAGCTGGGAAAGAGAGGGGTGTTCTGTGGGGTGGATGGAGGGAGTCAGGTGCACCGGCCAATGTGGAATGATCCTCAAGCAGCTGGGGGTGGTAGTGGGGCAGGTGGACATTAGGAGCTTGGCAAGCATCGGCAGAGCCCACTTGTTCTTGGAGCAGCTCATGGTACAACAGGGTGGGTAGGCTAAAGACATAGAGGTTTCCAGTCCAGTTGTCCTGTGCCTGGCTGCCTAGAATATCGGAAGCATGGTAGTCCCTGCAAACCTGCTTTGTGTGGACAGGATTCAGTGGAGCTGGTCTTGAGGTGTTGCAATGAACAGGTGGGCTGGGAATGTGATGGATGCTGCCCTAGCCGGCGTGGCTCTGCAGCAACAAGTGGGGTGGCAGGGTGGACATGGTGGCAGGGTGGGCATGCTGGATGTGGCTGTGTGCTAGCCAGCTGGTGTGGCCCTGGAGTGGATGGCAGGTATCTGTAGGCAAGGGGTGGGGTGGGGAGGGTTGCTGATGGAAAAGCATGCCTTACCCAAGAGCAGCAGGGGCCAGCGGCTTGAGGTGCATGACGTGTTGACCAAATTCGGCTGACCGTAGAGGGGCTGGTAGGCAGGCTGGGAACATGGGAGGTCACATATGAACCATTTTTTTTTTATTGCTGAAACAGGTAAGTGTGGCAGTGAGGTGGACATTCTCTGGGCCGGGGGATTCAGATCCTAGGGACTGGTGCTACAGATTGCTGTCATATGGGCCCAGTTCTACATCAGTGGGCAGCCAAATAGCCTGCTGAGGGAGCAGGTGGGTGGCTGAGTCTATTGTGTACCTGGAACGGTTGGTGGGGAAGTGGTGCTGGTGGCTAGAGTCCAGGTGGCAGGCTGGGACCTGGAGGGGTGTCGGCCAGCTGGCCTGGCTCCAGAGTGGACTGTGGGCAGGCTTGGGGTTCCGGAGGGTGGGTAGAACCTTCTGAGCCTGCCTTGTCCTGGAGCACACTGCAGCGCAACCAGGCAGGCAGGATCTAGGAATATTAGACATGCCAGCTGTCAGGAGTCCAGATCCTCTTTAGGGTCTCCCATGTCGGTGCAGGGTCCCAAGGCCTTGGGCCATCCTCAACTGCTTTCCCAGGCCACAAACAGGGAGGCAGATGGGAAGCTGGGCCGTTGGGATTAGAACCAGTGCCCATATGAGATCCTGATGCATTCCTGCGAGGACTTTAGCAGATAGGCCACTGTGCCGGGACCCTGAAGTAATTTTTTATTTTGGAAGAAGTTGTCTAGAAGGTGTGTTTTACAAACATTCAGCATGAAACTGTAATTATAAACTGCACATTTCTAAAATTATATTTTAGCAGTTAGTGCATGTTTGTGATTGAAATGTCAAAAAAACCCTAAACTAAGTATGTGACAAATTTTATTTTGAAATGTGCTATTTAAATCTTAATTTTCCAGATTCTGGGATCTCTCTCTAAAGTGTGTTCAGTATGTTACATATGAACATTCTAAAGCTTAATAGAGAAAATTATGTAAATGAATTCTGAATTTCTGAATTACAAAATTATATTTGGGATGCAGAGAAAGAGAGAAGTACATACAGACAGAAACTGCATCCACTGGTTTACTCTTCAGATTTCTTTAAATAGCTGGGATTAGACTGAACTGGAGCCAGAAGCTGGACTAAGTCCAAGTGTCCCACAGGGGTGACTGGAACCCTGATTATTGAGCCATCACCGTTGGAGAGCCAGAGTCAGGAGTCAGTAGCTGGGAATTGACTCTGGCTTATGGATTGCAATCATTTATTGGAAAGTCAGATATACAGAGAGGAGGAGAGACAGAGAGGAAGTGTCGCAGCTAGCTGAGCCGGCATAGTAGGCACGGCGAATGTCCGAGCAAAAAGCACCGACACACGGAGACCATGATGGTGTTACAAGTGCTGGGAGCCATCTCTCCGAGCCGTCTCTCCACAAGCCTCTTTATTACCATATTATCTCCTCTTTCCCCCAAGCCCATCAACAGGACAATAGGACACCAATGAGTCTGCAAAGGCTAGGTGCTACTGCCTTAGGCCAATTCCTGAGTGCTCAGCTTAAGGAATGTAAATCAACTCCTCAGCCCACAACAGGAAGATCTTCCATCTGCTGATTTAATCCCCAGAAACTGCAATGGACAGAGGTGTGCTGATGGGTTGCAGGATCTAGGAGCTCCTTCCAGGTCTCCCTCGTGGGTGCATGGTCCCAAGGCCTTTGGCCATCCTCCACTGCCTCCCCAGACCACAAGCAGGGAGCTGGATGGGAAATGGGGAGATTAGAACCAGTGCTCATATGGGATCCTGGTCATTAAAGGCGAGGACTTTAGATACTATGCTACTGTGCTGTGCCCTGGGGCTACTATTTTTTCTTGCCAACCTCTTTTTCTCCCCACCCAGACCTAGTTTTTAAAATGATTTATTTGCTTTTATTTGAAAGGCAGATTTACCAGAGAGAAGGAGATAAAGAGAGAGGTCTTCCATCTGCTGGTTCACTTCCCCAGTGTTCACAGTGGCCAGAGCTGGGTTGATCTGAATCTGGCTGCCAGGAGTAATTTCTGAGTCTCTAATGTGTGTGCAGGGACCATCCAATGCTACTTTGCAAGTGTTGAACTTTTTTGTATCTTTACACCTAAAGTGAGTCTCTTGTACCCAGAATATAATTGGATTAGGTGTGTGCCTTTACATATTCTTCCCGTTATTTGTTTTGTTTCTATTTGGAACAGTTGCCATTAAGGGAAGACTTAGGTGCATACTATTTAAGTATTTGTTCTTTTATGTTTTTTTAATATACATTTTATTATTATTGCTATCATTTTATGATATAACTACATATTCCCTTATCCCCTCCCCATTTCTCTCCCCCCACACCTAGTTCCTCTATATCATTACTAACATATAGTTCTTCATACACAGTCATATGTCCATCATTGTGGGCATGAACAATGGCAGAGAGTCCAGAATCCTATTGTCAAGATATAGTACACAGTTTCATTGTAAGTCCAACTTTGTCTGGAAGCAGAAATGCATACCACACTGCATCCTCACATCTGGATGTTAGTCTCCATTTCACAGCTACTGTACATCCCCTTAAATGAAAAGTCATGATACAAAATCAACAACAAAAAGAAAAGTAAAAATTTACAATGCCATGAAGTTAAATGACATGTTACTACATATGACAGTCTCCATTTCACAACTACTGTACGTCCCCTTAAATGAAGTCATGATACAGAATCAACAGTAGAAAGAAAAATAGAAATTTACAGTGCTCTGAAGTTCAATGACATGTTACTAGATATGACAGTCTCTCCTTGTTCTTTTATGTTTAAAGGCACTTTTCTCTCATTTCTTCCATTATTTTTCACTGTTTCATTTTTTGAATTTTTTAAAAGATTTATTAATTTTTATTACGAAGTCAGATATAAAGAGAGGAGGAGAGATAGAGAGGAAAATCTTCCGTCTGATGATTCACTCCCCAAGTGAGTGCAACGGGTGGCACTGTGCTGATACGGAGCCAGGAACCAGGAACTCCCTCCAGGTCTCCCACACTGGTGCAGGATCCCAAAGCATTGGGCCATGCTCAGTTGCTTTCCCAGGCCACAAGCAGGTAGCTGGATGGGAAGTGGAGCTGCCGGGATCAGAACCAGCACCCATATGGGATCCCGGGGCGTTCAAGGTGAGGACTTTAGCCGCTAGGCCATGCCGCCGGGCCCCATTTTTTCTTTAAGTTTGAACTATGTTTTGTTCCTTACTCATTTCTTTGTGTGTACTTGATTGATTAGTTAAGATGAAAGACAGCAGAGGAAGGAGAGAGAGATAGATTGGAGAGATAAAGAGACCCCATCTAATCATTTGGTCCAAATTGCCTGCAGTGGCCAGAGCTGGAACACCAGCCGTGTCTTCCTACATAGTCAGGATGCTGATGCCACAAGCAGAGGCTCAGCCTGCTATGCAATCACAAGTGCATCATACTTCTATTTAAATGCATCTTACAGTTTCAATTTTGTAACATTTGCATGTTGAATTTCTGTTTCGATCTACAATCCCTTTATGAAAGAAGAATTACTTGTGTTTTCATTCATTTGAAGCTTGCATTTCTTGAGACTCACTGTGTCCATACACTGTAGTTCTTATTTTCTGTTTTGCTTCCTTTGGTTGTTTTATGGTCATTGTGACAATATACTGATTGCTAGAAATCAACTGCAATATTCTAATAGTTGTTCAAATTAGGAAAGCAATCTCTGTGCATCCCTGCGAGTCTGGCTAGCTTGTAAAAATTCCATAACTATAGTAGGTGGAAAGAATTTTGTTTGGCTCCTGTCTGGATTTCTCTGTAGGCTCTGGGAACTCTCTCTCTCCATCTGAGAATCCAGTTGCGACTTTTAAGAAGTGAAAACCATAAAAAGCCATGTCGAGATCCTCTGGTAGGCAGCCCCACTGTGCATATCTGCAGGGGATTAAGGCTCTATACACTGATGTCCTTGGAAATTAAAAAATACTTCTTACTCTAAAAGCAATAAGTCTAACAACCAATGTCTTTAGGTTATCTTACAATTATTTTTTATTAAGATTTATTTATTGCACTACAGTCAGATATACAGAGAGAAGGAGAGACAGAGAGGAAGATCTTCCGTCCGATGATTCACTCCCCAAGTGAGCCGCAACGGGCCAGTGTTGCGCTGATCCGAAGCCGGGAACCAGGAACCTCTTCCAGGTCTCCCACACAGGTGTAGGGTCCCAAAGCATTGGGCCATCCTCTACTGCCTTCCCAGGCCACAGGCAGGGAGCTGGATGGGAAGTGGAGCTGCCGGGATTAGAACTGGCGCCCATGTGGGATCCTGGGGCGTTGAAGGCGAGGACTTTAGCTGCTAGGCCACGCCGCTGGGCCCATACAATTATTTTATCTTCTTAGAAACTTCCTATGATAATGCTAGTTAATGTATATAGAACTGACAACTTTGCTGAATTGGTTCTTGAGTATTTTATTCATTTCAATACTATTTCAAATTTTTCTTTTCTTATTTATTATTTTTAATTCATTAATTACATTGTATTATGTGACACAGTTTCATAGGTACTTGGATTCTCCCCACCCCTCCCCAACCCTCCCTACATGGTGGATTCCTCCACCTAGTTGCATAACCACAGTTTTCAAATTTTTCTTAATTTCATTTTCTGAATATTCATGGCTAATGTCTAGAGATACAGTTGAATTTTGAATATTGATCTTGTAATCAGAAAGTTACCAAAGTTTATGCAATAGGATTCCTGTACGTTTCCAACTCTCATGTTAATGAGTTTTAATACAAAAACATCAGATTCACATGATTCAGGGACACAGATTTGAGAATATGGTGTTCCTGGGGCTGGGTCCATGCCACAGTAGACTAAGCCTCCGGCTAGAGTGCTGATATCTCTTGAGGGTTCTGGTTTGTGTCCCAACTCCTCCACTTCCCATTCAGGTCCCTGCCTATGACCTAGGAATGTTCAAGTCCTTGAGCTCCTGTACCTACTTAGGAGACCCAAAAGAAATTCCTGGCTCCTGGCTTTGGATTGCCAGGTTCCTCTCATTAAAACCATTTGGAGAGTGAACCAGCAGATGGAAGTTCTTTCTGTCTCTTCTTCTTCCTCCAACTCTGCCTTTCCAATAAAAACAAAAAAAGAATATCTTGATAATGCCCTTCCTTGCTCTCCTGCAAATACTCTTCTTCTCATTCCATCCTTCATTCTTTTTATTTCTCTTTTTAAACTCTGTACACACTGTTCTTATATTTTTCTGTAAGTAAAATCTATAAATTTGAATCATTTCTTCTGTCTTTGAAACACGAATACTTTTTTCTTTCTTTTTTTAACATTTATTTTTTATTTTTATTACAAAGTCAGATATATAGAGAGAAGGAGAGACAGAGAGGAAGATCTTCTGTCCGATGATTCACTCCCCAAGTGAGCTGCTACGGCTGGTGCTACACTGATCTGATGCCAGGAACCAGGAAGTTCTTCCATGTCTCCCACACAGGTGCAGGGTTCCAAAGCATTGGGCTGTCCTCGACTGCTTTCCCAGGCCACAAGCAGGGAGCTGGATGGGAAATGGAGCTGCCAGGATTAGATTCGGCGCGCATATGGGATCCCGGGGCATTCAAAGTGCAGACTTTAGCTGCTAGGCCATGCCGCCAGGCCCAACATGAATACTTTTTATTTTTTTATTTTGCCAGGTTCCCAGGATAGAATATTTGTTGCATGTTTTATATATATATATATTTATTAATATTTTGCATTATGTGACAGTTTCATAGGCTCTGGGAATCCCCCACCCCTCCGCACGCCCCTCCCCCCTAGTGGATTCCTCCAACTTGATGCAGCATTGCAGTTCAAATTCAATCACGACTCTCTCCTCGCAAACATATACCAAGCATGGAGTCCAGCTACTTATTGTCCAGATGGGTTGAACAGTTTCTTGGGGAGACCATTTCTGGTCCGAAGTTAGAGCTGGTAGAATATCATCCCAGTCAATTAAGAGTCCCAATATAACATCAACAGCAATTTGCAATATTATGGAATTGACATGGTTGTGAGTAACCAGTATGTTAAAAAAAAAAAAAAAAACAAGTCCTAACCACAACCTATGATTAGCTCATTGACATTTCAATTTTAGTTTATATACAGGACCGGCTGCTATATACCTTAAAATGGCTATAAGGTACCATTCAGCTGTCTCGTGTCTATTTCATTTTAGTATTTAGCCATTTGTTGTGTTGAAGTATAATTTTGTTGATCTTGGCAGATATTGGGATAATCTAGACTGGCTTGTAACTCTAACAAGATATTTGTCAACATTTTAGGTGCAGAACATTTTTTTGGAGGGGTGTGTGTGCAGGGAAATCACCAACACCATGGTGAGGAGTGACTAGTCTTTTTTTTTTTTTTTTAATTTTTTTCTTTTTATTGTATTGTTGACAATCTTTACATAGTTAATTACAGTTAAAGGAAAAAGAAGAAAAAAAAAGAAAAAAAGAAAAAAAAAGGTTCAGGGGGATAGGAAAGTGGGCAATGCCATTATGTCCATATTGTTTCCATCATGCATCTGCGGTAAAGGGGGACATTGAGGGAGAAGCCCCACCCGGTTTCCCGCCCACCCCAAGTCCCGGATGTGGGGCATGCTCCAAGATATGTGCCCAAGTGGTGCTAATAGTTCTCCAGTTATGAATCGCTGCCAGTTTCGCTCGATGAGGTCGTCCACTGATTGACATGGTCCATCATAAAGTCTCCGTTTGCCCCATAATTTGCTGCCAACATATAGCTGAGATGAATGACTGTCCCGTTCTGTCTTCTGTCTTTTCTTGGTTAGAGTTCTGAGTCCAGCAATTCGATTGGGGAGAGCAAATCCACGCCAGCTCTTTCCTGTCAGATTTCAAGCTCTACTTTCTGTTGTTTGTCTATTTATTTTAGGTTTTTTTTAGTTTGTATGATTGTTTGCTATGAGGGGTTTTCGAAGCAATCCCAATGGTCATCGCGAGGGAGGGTGGGGGTCCAGAGATGGAGGCAGACTTGTACCAGAGAAAGCTCTTCTCCCTGGTCTGGAAGGACATTTATTGTTCTTCTGTTTCTGCCGACCTCTCAGGTCTTCTGGTTGTCTTTCTGATGACGTTGGTTTCTGTGCGGTAGTGTTTGGACTTCTTTCATCCCCTGTGGAAGTTCTGGTTGGGGGTGGATGACCTCAGAGTACTCGGCCTGCGAGGGCATCCAATTCCCAGTGGCCGCCTTGGTAGTTGGGATATAGTCCTTGTTGCTCGTTTTAATAGTTTGTGGTGAAGTAATGAAAACAATAATCCTGTTCTTATAAACCTTAGTGGTGACATGCAGCACTTACCTTGCTATTCATTTTGTGGGGTGTTTGTACATGAATTAACTAGTTTGCTGTCACTAATTTGCTAGAGAGTGCTTTTTAACTTACTGAATAATTTGGCTGTTGATTCTTGTTATATATTTTGGGCGGTGAAGTACTTTGTCCTATGAATATTATGTAATATGTTGATTGATGTGTCTTAAAAATGTATTTGCTTGAAAGGCAGAATGATGTGGCGAGATGAAGGAAAAGATACTGGAAAAACCTGAGAGAAAGAGAGGGGAATAGAGATTGTAATAGGAAGCATCTATCTGATGATTCACCCTCCAGCCGTCCTGCAAAGACTGGGTCTCAGTTACCTGACGCCAGGAGTCAGAGCTGCGCACAGGTCATGAAGTGAACCTGCACCCATATGGGATTCCAGCACATTTGAGGCAAGTAATTTAGCCACTAGGCTACTGTCCTGGCCCCTGCAGTAGTTTTCTTATTAACTATATGTGTGTCTCAGTCAAATCACTAAGCAGCTGTAATTTTTAGTTCATTGTGTCTCATGATTATTAGCAGACATTTAAATTCTAATGTTTAGAATTTTAATAATTTTAATAATAAAATTTTAATTATCACTATAGTTCTTCATCATTTAAAAATAGGCGGACCAAGTGAGGTAACAGAAGCACATGTGCTAACACATGTGACACCCTCAAATTCAAATGTTCAAATTACATTTAGAACTAAAGTAACATTTGTTTCTATGGAGAATGATCCCGAACAACTGAGAAATTTGATTGGAAGACACGTATTAAAGAATGAACTAAAGACACAACCAAAGCTAAATTAGTAATTATTTAAATTAAGACAAAATAGTAAACTAAGTAATAATATGTAAATGAGTAAGTAATAAAATGGTTACTAAAGTTAGACCAATCTTTGATTTCATGGGTGATAGCAAAAGGTAGTCATCTTAACAGAGCAGTTAGAGCAAGGGGCACTCAAGAGAGAGTGTATACCAAAGGTGGCAAGACCAGAAGTGCAGAATGGGCTTCGGGAAGACCCTGGGTAGGTAGATGTAGGAGATCCACACAGGTTGGCCTTGGGGAGACCTGGTACATATCTGTGGTTCCAGCACAGTTAGTCTGTATGGCTCATAACCTCATTTGGTGTGTGCTCCTTTGACAGGTGAACCACTGTGAGGAGGAAAGGTTAGTCCCGCCTCCTCTGTGGTCCTGATTGGTCAGGCAGTTTCAACCAATTGGCTGCGGGATGGAAGCCCTTCGCCCCATGCTGCTTCTTGCCTGGCACCTTCAGTTCTGAGGTGCTTGCCAGTGCAGATGACCACGGAGCTGGGGATGCAGTGGGCCTGAAGATCCTGGAGCTGTGCAGGACGAAGAAGATCCAGATCAACCTGTGAGGGAAGTTGTCATCCAGAGTACAGTGAGTGCCCTGCTTCCAGTTCTCCTGCCCTGTTCTTGGCAGAGTCCCTGGGGTCCTTCCCTCTGATTTCCTCTTGGGGTCCCTGACCAGTCCCCTTTGCTCCGTGCCCACAGAACAGGGTCTGCCCTCATGTGCTTGGTTTGTGACCCTCCTGACCCCACGTGGAGCCTGGCCCCACATGGTCATGATATTTGGATTCAGAGTCATTAGCTGAGGGACTTGTTGTCAGCTTGACCATTGCCTTGGCTGGAGCTTGTTGGATTTCAGTGCATTTTGGTGGTATGGGCAGAATAAGGCAGCCAGAGGAGCCTCAGAGCACCTGTAGCTGCGTTGTGGAACTTGAGAAGGCCTCCCCTTGGATCCCTGGTCCACCCGTGGGGTGCACCTGAGGGGCCATATGTGTGACTTCCATCTTGTGCTTTTCCCCTTTGTAACTATATTCAGAGGCAGATGTGCAGGTGTTTGGATTCTGACACTGTGGCAAATCTTTGTTCCTCTATTTTATTAAGGCATAATGTCAGAAATCATCAAATATAAAGGAGCATGGAGGCTTCAAGTTCTTTTACACTCCAGAACTTACAAATAGATTCAGATTGCCTGGTATTTGGTCTTTAGTAAGGCAGGAGGTTGTTTTTATTGTAAAGTTATAGAGGATGCTTGTTTTTATTAGATACTTCTTTTTTTGCTTTCTTTGTTTTATGTTAAAGATTTACAGATATACAGAGAGGAGGAGAGACAAAGAGGAAGATCTTCCATCCGATGATTCACTCCCCAAGTGAGCCGCAACGGCTGGTGCACGCTGATCCGAAGCCGGGAACCAGGAACCTCTTCCTCCGGGTCTCCCATACGGGTGCAGGGTCCCAAAGCATTGAGCTGTCCTCGACTGCTTTCCCAGGCCTTTGTTTTTTTTTAAAGAAATAATAGTTGACAGAAATGTCAGTGATGCTGCAGTTACTTGAGTTGAGGTGATTTTTTGGTAATACAGGTTGTATTTTCAGAATGTTGAAAGACATATTTTTCTAGGTTTATTAAGTATATGTTCCATGGTTTGTTGTGTCTTCCTAAGAATTTGGGTACTGCTTAAGTGTTTTCATTTTATTTTATGTTATTAGAGACATTTCATCAAGTTTGTTGGCAAATGGAACTTTTGACCTTTCTGCCCTAAAGTTTCATTTGTGTGAACGGCTTTTCCTCTCCATTTTTTACTTCAGCTGTTGATTGTTATCCTATTCAGTTTCTCTTCAGTTAGAGAAATTAGTCATTTTGATGTGAATAAGAGTGTTTCTGAATTAGTTGTCTATGACATTCTTATAATGGCATTGACCCTGCAGTGATGTTATTTTATACAATCAAATTTATAGTGGTTTCTGCTGGTTGTTTTGTTAAATATGGACTTTTTTGCTTTGCAATGCTAGGTGGCATCATCATCATCATCATCAAACCCCAACCGCACTAGTGTCCTCTAGTTGTTATTGTTTTGTTTCATGTTGGACATTTAATTCTTTGATGACAATAGAATTTATTCTGATGGGAGGTGGGACATACCCATCTTGTATTGTTTTCTGGTTCCTGTTTCTTCTCTTGGCCTAATTTGATCCTTAAAGAAGGGATTAAATTATCATGGCACTGACCCAAGTTTGCTGTGTACAATCTTGATGTGAAAACTTTTAATTTTTAAAAATCCTATATAGTAATATAGCCCTTACAAACAGTTACAAGTTTAACTTTGAAATTTTGTCAAGAAATTCCCAGCAGATGAACTATGCCCTTACTCTTTGTTGTTACATTTTGAAATACTTAATATCCTGAGTTACTTAGTAATACTTAATAATATTTCACACTTAAATAGTGATGGTTATCATAATACTGCTTGGGTATCAACACTCAAATATTAGTAATGCTTAATATCTTAGGTATCGTAATGCTAATACATATATCTTAAAAATGACCTTTAGGGACATTTTACATACATAGGTGCATTTACAACCACTTTTGTGTTTCAAGAAATTTTCTTCCAGAATCTAGCATCATTTAAGCCTTTGAGGTATTCAAAATATGTTGATTGCATGTTCTAAAAGTATGAATTTAATTATTTGTTTTCTAATATTTTATGAAATGTGTGTACAACCCCAGGAAGCAAATCATGTAGTGGACAATGATAATAGAAACAGAACATGAGAAGTAAGAATGCTGGGGATTCAACCAGGTCATAAAATCTTCCTCAAAATCTGCCAGAGCTGTACAGGAAAAAAGACAGTTTGTGTATTTTAAGGATGTTATTTTTCATTTAGAAAATGAGAAAGCCCTTGTTAGCATTGTAAATGTAATTGTGTGCATTAACATTTATATTTAATATGTATGTGTGTTTATATATACACATGCATTATATATAATCTGCAAAAAGTTATAGCAATTCATCACTACACCATGGGTGTGCTTCCCAAATGAATATGTCATTATGTGTGAGACACAAGCTTATGTATTTTTTCCTCCTTTACATCTTTATATCTAGTCACTTGGTAGTGCAAAGCAGGCAGGAAGAGCCAGAAACTTGGAGTCTGGGCATACACAAACACCGAAATGTAGCTTTTCATTATTTTCTCATATGTTAGAGGCCACAGACTTATGGGCCTTAGACTTGGCCTACCTGACAGCCTGTTGCATTGCAAAAGCCTGCAAGCAGGGCTACAGCAAGCAGGATAGTAGTCCAAAACATCCTCTGTAGAGCAAGCAGAATAGAACCTCCACCCTTGTTCCTGTTCAAATAATTAGTTCCTCCCCTGTTTCAATATAGCTGATTAGTTCCTTCCCTGCTTCAATGAAGATAATTACTCCCAGGAAACCCCTCCCTTTCTCCCCTGCCCTAGAGAAGAAGGTGTATATATGAGGAGTAAAAATAAAGAGAGAGGCACTTTTTTCCACCAAGTACGAGTTTCCGTGTGTTTCTTGGGCCAGCAGCCCAGGGCTACCAGCCCGGCATTCCCAGTCCACCCTCAGGGTTTGAGCAACGTGTCCTGCAGGTAGGGATACTGATACCTTTCACTTTTTTCCCACTGGAAAAGTTTGTAAACCTTAGAATTCATTGGAGGAAGTTTTTCAGAAGCAAATTTTTAAAATTCAGATTTGAGGCTCTGAACAAACTAACTTCAGACATGAAAATGAAGGCAAAATTCAAAGAATCTTTAGCCTTTTTATGTAGAATGTTAATTAATAATACTAAATATGTACTGGAGTAGGTAAAATACAGGTAAAAGTGTTAATGTTTGAATTAACTTCCATGGGGATGAGAAGGGGTGTTGTTTCTGGAGATAAACTCTTCTGTAGTTCATTTCAACTTGAGATTTGGAGATGGTAATGTTGGAGGTATACCGACTTTTTGAACTCCAGGTGCGAAGGAGAATCTTTGAGCTGTTATGATTGTAAAGTCCAGGAAGAAATTAAAGCTAAATGTCAAGAGCAGAGTTAATGCTATGGTGCAGCGTCAGGACATTGAGAGGGCAGAGCCTCTAATGCTGTGTATGGTGGAGATGATGTTCTCAGGAACAGAAGGGCTCATGTTTGTTGATGACTTCTTACGTTGGGACCTTTTCCCCGAACTGCGTACCTGTGTTAGTTTAACCACTTTTTGATCCTAATTATTTGGTTGTTTTAACTTGTTCTCAGTGAGCATCCATCCTGAGGTGGCTGTGTAAAATGGAAATAAAATTCTTGATACTTCTGTTAACATTTTTTTTCCCCTAGTGATAGATTGACCCAGGGCAGTGTGCAGGAATTCATTGTGACGATTGGGTTAAGGTTAAAGTTATTCTTGCATCTGAAGTCTTTCTCATTTGGAGGCTGCTTTTAGGTGCACTGTGAATATCAGCCATTTACTTTGTACACAAGGTTGTTTCCTTTATCAAGCTCATTGTCCCTCTTTAGGTTAACGTTTGTCCTTATATTCTTTTCACCATTTGTTCAAAGTGCATGTCTTTTGCTTCAAAGATTTTAGACAGTCCATTTCCCAGAAGTCCATTCTTGCATAACCAGATTTGTATCTCCGAATACTTGGGGGGTCTGTGCAGACTTTCTGATTTCTATGCTAGACTTGCCCCATTGTGTAGGGAGCTGGTCACTTGTTATGACATAAAAGTATTTCCAGCAGCTGAATTTAACTAATCTAAAAAGCATTTGTGCTTCATATACATTTTTTTTTCTTTATGATGGACCAAATCATTTTATACTGGCCACTGCAAAGTTGAAAAACGACACTGAAATGGAAACTTTCTTACATAAGAATAATACAGCTGTATCCAAGCCCAGTATTTTATAAGGATTTCTATTGTTGCTAAAGTCAGTTCTGGGTTTTTTTTTAGTTACTTGTTTTATTGTTTCATGATACAGTTCTGTAGGCTCTGGGATTCCCCTTATTCCCTCCCCAGATCCCTGCTCCTCCACTAAATTCCACCATGTCATTACAATATCATAGTCTATCACAATCAGTCATATGTAAAAGATTATGCTATTTAAGTGTGTCCTGATATTGTAGGTATGTACATTGGCTAAGAGTCCCACATCCTGTTGTCAAGAGACATTCAACAGTTTCACTGGGAGTCCATCTTTGAAAAGTAGAGATGCACACTGCATTGTATCTTCACATCTCTGTGTGATACTCTCTGCTGCACAGTCACTATATGTTCCCTTAAATGGAAAGCCATAAAATAAAATCAACAACAGAGAGAAAAATAGAAAATCCATAACAACATGAAGTTATATAACATGCTACTAAATGACCAATGTGCCACTAAAGAAATCCAAAAGAATATCAAGGACCTTCCTGAAGCAAACAATGCTATGGTGTGACCTATGAGTCAGCGAGGAGATTAATTAGAAAAAATCCCTCTTTTCTGAATGAATGAAAATAAAAATATCAATTTACTTTGATACTCTAGGAAGAATAAAATCTGTAAGGCTCCATAACTTTTTATGTGGTCTGGCTGTGTATGTGTGATTGTAGAGCTTGATAACATTTTATGATGAAATTCGCCACTAAGAATATTACAGAATGGCTTTATCCCTTCCCCATAAAACATTTTCACCCAGAATCCAAAAAGAATTACTTGTAGTCTTCACTGGAAGATTAAACATTAGTCATGGAAACTTATTATGTGTCAACTTGACTAAGCCATGTTGTCTTAGCAAAAGGCAATCTGGGTTTGCTGGGAAGCTATTGTTTAGACTTGAAAAAAATATTCAAAAATTGTTTTGATTATTTTCCATGATACATTTTTGTAGGTATAAAAACCCCTCTTTCCCTCTCCTTTCTCACCATTTTCCTCTCTCACAATTTTTTCCAGTATTACTACGGTATTGTAGACCCTTAGCAACAGTTACAAGTCTGAATTTCTACCTCTCAAGTCCATTATTGCAGTGTAGATATAGACCAAAGCAGAAAGTCTAGTATGATATTGTTGTTAAGGTATATGTAACTGTTCCTTTGGGAGTCCACTTTTTATTCAGTGGTGTATTTATCTTCATTTCTTAATATGCTAGTCTCCATTATACTGTTTATCTACGATAATATATGTATATGCTTGTTCAAGAATACATCTATTTATTTTGCACTTTGCATAAGGGCTGTTCTATATCAGAGAGAATATATCATAGTTCTCCTTTTGAGTCCAGCTTTTATTTCTGTAAGTATTGTGATTTCCAGTTGGGACCATTTTGTTGCAAATGGTAGAACTTAATTCTGTTTGATGGCTGAGTAATAATCTATGTAGTTGATGTTTTGCAGTTTCTTTATTCTTTTTTTAATGGACATCTGGGTTGTTTCCATGTATTCTCTGTTTTGGATTATTCTATATAGACAGAGTTGTAAGTCACTTTTCGTATACAGATTTCACTTCCTTTGGATATATTTCTTGGATTGTTATAGCTCTATTGTATGGTAGATCATTTTTCAGTTCTCTGAGAACTTTTCTTTTTTTTTTTTAAATATTTATTGATTTTTTTTTACAGAGTCATGTACAGAGAGGAGGCGAGACAGAGAGGAAGATTTTCCGTCTGATGATTCACTCCCCAAGTGAGCGCAACGGCCGGTGCTGTGCTGATCCGAAGCTGGGAACCAGGAACTTCTTTCCGGGTCTTCAACGCGGGTGTAGGGTCCCAGTGCTCTGGGCCATCCTCGACTGCTTTCCCAGGCTGCAAGCAGGGAGCTGGATGGGAAGTGGAGCTGCCGGGATTAGAACTGACACCCATATGGGATCCCGAGGTGTTCAAGGTGAGAACTTTAGCCGCTAGGCCACGCCGCCGGGCCCCTCTGAGCACTTTTCATATTTAGAGATATATAGAGTCCTCCTTAGTGGCTGTACTAGTTGACACTCCTGCTAACAGTTAAGTAGGGTGCCTTAGTACCCCATTAATTTCAATGGAAAATCGATGAGATAGAAATTCAGTACGGAAACAATAGTGCTCATCCAGACAGAACAAATCAATTGATTTTATATCTGCAGAACCTTTCATTTTTTAGACACAGAATATCCTTTGTTTTTTCATCACACAGGAATCTTCTCCAGGAGTGATCACATTATAAGCCACCAAGCACGCCTTTATTTGTGTGGAGTGGCTGTGTTTCTCTTTCACTCCAGGGTTTGTGAGGGGCCCATCCCTGATGTTTGGACTGGTGTATAGTGCAGACTTCCTGCATGGACATTGCTTCCAGTGTCACTGGTGTCACTTCTCTTTTACTCTGTTGTTATTATTTTTTGAATGTGTACTTTGTAAGATAGACTTGAGGTACTGTGTCTCTCAGCTGTCCATTTCCAGTGTAAACTCACCATGAGTTGTTATGCTGTGTTGCTCCACCCATGCTTTTATGATGAACAAGTGAACACACTTCTGTTCCCCCCCAACTCTGCTTTTCCACCTCCTAGATGGCTTGGTTAACTGGTAATGAGTTGGCTCCTGCACATAACACTGCTCCACCTCTCCTCCTGTCCCTCCTCCTACCTTTTCCCTCTTGTCTGCTATCTATCTCTGTGGCCACTTTGTTGCCTCAACAGAGTTGCAGGCTCAAGGCTCTGTGGGCTCTTGCAGGTACATATGGCACTGGCTATGCTTCTAGCATTCCCTGTGGAGCCTCCTGGTGCTCCCAGTCTTCCTGTGTCTGTGATTTCAGGAAGTTCTTATTCTGACATTGCAGAACCACTGTCCACTAGGCAGTTTTGGTGAACAGGCCAGATCCCCAGAGACCATCAGCTGGCTTCCCAATTGGTAACACTGGCCTAACAGGCTGACCTGTCCTGGACACTGCTTCTGGGTGCTTTGTCCAGAGGGACCTCCTCTGAAATGTAGGATCATGTTGTGAAAATGAATAACTGCTGAGTATCATCCCGGTCAAGTAAAAGCACTAATATACCATCTGCAGCACTTAACATTGTTACGGAATTAATTGACATGGTATTGAGCCGTCAACATGTTAAAAATAAATGCGATTTCTTAACCACTTTCTGTGACCCCCCATTCACAGTTCAATTTTAGTTTATATACTACATATGACATAATATCCATAACATAACATGTTATGCTTAACATCATATCATCTTAAATTAAGGCAAACATGTGGTATCTAACCTTTGGCCTCAGACCAGAGAGGGTCTACCCAATAAGTAGTTGGACTTGATTGGACTATAAGATGTTGGACTCTGTGCTTGGCATATACTTGCAAAGAGGGAATTTCAACTGAACTTGAACTATGGTTGTGCAACAAGGTGGAGGAACCCACCATGGGGGGAGGGTTGGGGGAAGAATCCCAGATTCTATGTAATTACAACACAATGTAATTAATGAATAAATTTAATTAAAAAAAAAGACAAAAAAAAAGAAAATGAATAACTGCTTGAGAGCGTGACACAGGTGCAGCCAGGTCCACTGGGAGAGGTGGTGATACAGCTGTGTCCCCTGAGGAGGGTTCAGTCCTGTTCTCCATGTCCCCTTCCTTTGTCCTTGAGTGGGCTGCATCTGTGTTTGGGCATTGTTTGATGTTGTTGTGGTCATGGCATCTCATGGAGTCATGGAGAACATTGTCCCATCTCACAGCAAACAGGTTGAAAAGAACATCTTTAGAACAGGAAAAAATGGCCCAGCGCGATAGCCTAGTGGCTAAAGTCATTGTCCTACTTGCACTTGGGGATTTCATAGAATTGTCGGTTCTAGTTCCAGAGGCCTTGATCTTCATTCAGCTTCCTGCTTGTGGCCTGAGAAAGCAGTAAAGGAGAGCCCAAAGGCTTGGGAGCCTACACCTGTGTGGGAGACTTGGGTGAAGCTCTAGCCTCCTGGCTTCAGATAGGCAATGCTCTGCCCATTGTGGCAGTTTGGTGAGTGAACCAACAGACAAAAGATCTTCCTCTCTGTCTCTCCTCTCTGTATATCTGACTTTCCAATAAAAATAATTTTTTTTAAAAAGGAAGAAAAAATAGCTCTTCATGTAAATGCGAACTAGAGTAATTAATAGCCTAGACACTGTGATGGCACATTTGAAATACTTACAGAAGCAGTGTGAAATCAGAATCTTGTGTCCTGATTACACTGGCCATCACAGACTTTGAAAAGCAGCCCAGAAGGAACAGAGAGCACCATGCCACCAGTGCTACTGCTGCTCTTAGTTAGACACACAGCCAGCACATGTAATCTTGTAAGGAAAAGGCAAGCTGAAAGGCACTGATCAGAATATAAATTAGTGCACCCATTGGAAAAACATGAATTGGGTTTTTTTTGTGTAAATTTAAAAAAGCAACTACTGTATGATCTGGCCATCTTATACTGGTATGTATCCAAAATATATCAATGCCCTTCAGGTCTGTTACCAGTTACAGCGATGTTCGGATTATCATTGTTCTGCAGTACATCTGCTTCTGTGATACCTCTTCTTTGTTTTAACTGTTTAAGATTAGATTAGCTATTCAACATCACTTGCATGTGTATGTGAATCTCAGCACTTCTTTCTATCTTAGAAGAATGCCATTCAACTTTTGATGGAATCAGATTGACTCCATAGATTATTTTTGACAGTTTGGGCACTTTGATGATATTAATTCTACCAATCCAAGAACATGACACAGTTTTCCGTAATTTGATGTCATCTTATATTTCTTCAATATTTTGTAGTTTTCATCATAGAACTCCATTACATCCTTCATTTGGTATATGCTAAAGTATTTAAGGTTTTTTGTTTGTTTGTTTTTTGCCACTGTTGTGAACAGGACTGATTTTACAAGTTTCCTCACACCCATGGAATTGTGTATACTAAGACCATTGATTTATGTGTGTGGTGTTTGTATCCTGTGGCTTTGCCAAGCTCTCTAATGAGTTCCAGGCGGCCCCTAGTTGAGTCTTTTGTTTCCTCTGCAAGAATCATGCCATCTGAACAAAGGACTAATTTAACTTTCTTCTTTCCAGTTTACATTCCTTTTATTTCTTTGTCTTGCACAATTGCTATGGCTAGTACTTCTAGTACTATGTTGAATAGCAGTGGAGAGAGTGGGCTTCCTTGTTTAGTTCCTAATATTGGTGGAAATTCCTTCAGGCCTGATTTGCTTAAAGTTTTTAACATAAAGGAAGTTGAAATTCTCCAACTTTACATCTGCATCTGTTGAGATAAGCATCTAGTTTTTCCTCTTCAGTTTATTGATGTGATGTATCCCATTTATTGCCTTGCATATCATCCCTGAAAAACAGGGAAAGTCCCACCTGGTCTGGGAAGATGCTCTTTGTCATGTGTTGTTGGATTACATTGGCTAGTAGTTTGTTAAAGATTTTTGCATTTGCATTTGTCAGGGATATTGGTCTATTTTCTCTTTCTCTGTTGTATCTATTTTTTTGATATAGGAATTAAGATGATGTTGGCTTCATAGAAGAAACTTGGAAGGATTATCTCACTTTCTACTGTTTTTGAATAATTTTTGAAAAATTGGAGTTACTTCTTGAAACGTTCAGTAGAATTGAACAGCAAAGCCATCTGGTCCCAGACTTATTTGTTGGAAGAATCTTTATTACTTATTCAATCTCTGTCCTAGTCATTGGTCTGTTTTGGTCTCCAATGTTCTGATGGTTCACGTTTGATAAATTGTGTAGAGAATTTTATTCTTCTGGACTTTTCAATTTATTGGCATATCTTAATGTCTTGGTAGAAGCATTTACAGTAAAACCTACTTACCTCATATTTCTTGGCTTAGAACATTTGTTTTTAATTTGAAGTTCCATAAATGCTTATTGATAAATGTTGTAAAGAAGAATATAATAGTTATTTGATGGTTACCAGTTCTAATTGAGTGTTAAGCTTCTGATGCAGACGGAAGGGAGGATAGGGATAGAAACTAGGCTGCTAAATCTATATTGTGAAATACAGGAAATTTGTTCACTTTATTTAAAAAGGGCCCATGTCTATCTTGTAATTAAAATGCACTCATTCCACCCTCCAGTGACATAAGGACCTCCCCCTAGGTCCACCTCTTTAAAGACACCAGAATTGCCTACTTGAGGACCCAGCTTTAACAGCTGGAACCCTAGGAGTTCTACAAAATGAGGCATTCAGCCTGACAGAGATTAAGTGAAGTAGATGCTCAAAGGAATCTGCTACAGAGAATGTCAGAGATAACTCCAGTGTGCTCTAAGGATACACCAATGTGACTGCCCTTCCAGCCATGGAACATGACTGTCACTCCAAAGCTTATGTTGGCATTTGTTGCCCAAGAGGATGAGAACTTCATGTGACACTGGTGTGATGTGATCTTTCAGAGGTGATTGAGATATTAGATAAGATCATCGGATGCCCTGATTCAATACCAGTGACTTTATATGAAGAGAGCTGAAACAAAGAAATGCATGTTCTCCCAGTCTCCCGCCATATGATTACCTGTAAGGCCAAGGCCTTCACCAGGTGAGTTCCCTGGAATCGTCATAACTGTGAGCTGAACAAACCTCTCAGGAGATTACAATAAACCAGAGCTGACTCAGACACTCCAGCACACACCTCACCACAGAGATACCAATTTGAGCAGCAATTCAAGCACCAGTTCACTTTCAGAAGAGCTATGGAAGCTGGGTAAGAGATGAGTGTCTTTTTTGTCTTACTTTAGCATAATTATGTGTTGTTAAAGAATGCCACAAAGAGTTGCCTGTGCCACCCCTCCCTCACCAAGGATAGGAACTTATAGACAACTATTCTTTAAGCAGGTGGGGGCGTTAAATCCATAGATTTATTCCCAAAGCCAGATCTAATGTGATAGCATTCAGGTTAAGACAGAGTCATGGCCACTGCTCCTCAGGAACTATATGCAGAATGAGTACTTGAACTCTACGTAGCCAATGCCCCACCAACAATGCCCGGCAGAAATCAGGGCAAAATTCCTTCTTCTCCAAAGCAGAAGGGAAGAGGGACTTAGGTTTGAGGTCAGATCGTTGTGCACCATGATGAGGTCCAGTAGCTGTAAACCAAAAGTCTCTACTCCTGGGATTGTGCTCATGGATGGAACTTCTGGATTTGGCTAACACTGGAAGTAAGCCCATATTCTGATGGGGCAGATTTGCCTGACATGTAATACCAGTGTCCCCACACAGGCTGATATACACCTGTAGAAACTCATGGAGACTTGGGATTATGGAGCCCATGCATTACTGAGGCTGGCACCAATAGAATGGCTAGGAGATTGGTGCTAGCATCTTCCTTCAACCTTGGGTAAATAGGAAGGAACCATAGAACTCTGTGTGTGTGTGTGTGTGTGTGTACACGCACTTGTGTATGTGCACGAACCAAATCTCAGCTGGTCTGCCTAAGAGACCCATTGACCAATTCCAGTTCCCCATGCAGTCACATAGCCTTATTTCCCCTAGGGCAGGATGAAAGAAAACTTCACGACAAAGGAAAAACTTGCCCAATTGTGGGTACTGAGTATCTTTAGTCCTTAGGGAGCTGGTCATCAGTCACACTAGGGTTTTTGTGCCCATGACATGATTCTGGGCACAGATGTGGCTCTCCCCTCATGGTGCAGGGGCTTGTGGCACCAGCAGCCTCACTGTGTGGTATGTTTAAGATCTTTCCCAGGTTCTGCCGTGTGGACTTAACAATGGGGAATAGAGCACCAGGAACCCACGTGCCAGCACTGGGGAATGTTAAGGGACTTGCCTTACACTGTGAACATCTATAAAATCAAGTTTACAGATGTTACATTTGAATGGGATTATGTGTTATTTGTCTTTTCTATGCTTGGATTATTTCACTCAATAATATAACCTTAATTCCAGACATGTTTTAGAAAATGACAACAGTTCTTCCTTAATGTGTTACTTCCTTAATGTGTTGCTTAATATGTTTCTTGGCTGTTGTGACTAGTGATAGGAAATGTTTGAGTTAGGTGGTACTTGAGTGATGTTTTAATTTGGAATTCCGTTATTACCAGGGAGCTTGAGCAATTTTTTCATAAGCCTGTTAGCCATTTGGATTTGTTCCTTTGTAAAATTGGGCATTTCCTGTGTCCATTTCATGACTGGTTTGTTTGCTTTGTTGTTTTGGTTGTTCTGGAGTTTGTATATTCTGGAGATTAACCTCCTGTCTCCTGTGTAGTGTGCAAAGATATTCTCCCATTTTGTTGGTTGCTTTTTTTACTTTGATGATTGTTTCCTTTGCTGTGCAGAAATGTCTTAGTTTGATGTAGTCCCATTTGTTTGTTTTGATCTTTATTGCTTTGGCTTTTGATGATATTTGTAAGAAGTCGGAGCCTACATCTATATTTTGCAGAATGTTTCCAACGTTTTCTTCCGAAAGTTTGATGGTTTCTGGGTGTAGGCTTAGATCTTTCATCCATTTAGATTTGATCTTTGTGTATGGTGAAATGTGTGAGTCATTCTTATTTTTGCAGGGTATTAGCCAAGTTGTCCCAACAACATTTGTTGAAGAGACCTTCATTTTTCCTGGATTGGTTTATGCTTTCTTGTCAAAGATTGGATGGTTGTGCATGTGTGGGTTCCCTTCTGGTATTTCTATTCTATTCCATTGGTCTTCCTCTCTGTTTCTGTTTCAGTACCAGGTTGTTTTGATAACTGCCATCCTATAATATGTCCGATGAGCTGGAATTGTGATCCCTCCTGCTAAGTTGTTATTCTTCAGTATAGTTCTGGCTATTCATGTGTTTTTTTCTGTTTGTTTCTAGATGAACCTGTGGATCATTTCTCCAGCTCTGTAAAGAATGCTCTTGGTATGTTGATTGAAATCGCATTGAATGTATATATTGTTTTTGTTAATATGGACATTTTGAAGATGCTGACTCTGCCCATCCAGGAACATGGTATGTTTCTCCACTGTTTGAAGTCTTCTATTTTTTGTCTTAATGTTTTGTAATTTTCATCACAGCGACTTCCCACATCATTTGTTAAGTTTATTCCCAGGTATTTCATTTTCTTCTCTGTTATTTTGAAGGGTACCATGCTAGTTCTTCTTCAGGGTTGGGGTTTTTTGTATACACTATAGCTTTTAATTTCTTTTCATCGTTTTGTACCCTGCAAGTTTGCCAAACGCTTGTGTAAGTTCTAACAGTGTCTTTATTGAGTCTCTTGGTTCTCCTATGTATAGAATCATACAAGAAACAAGTCAAAGTTCTTCAGAAATAGTAAACTACGAAGTCACTCTTTTTTTATGGTATGGTATGTAATGAAAGAGATATATAAGTAACTCTAAAATACTTGTTTTTTTGCTGAAAGTATTTCCATGAATGATGCAGTTAAATGGTATATTTGCCTGAGTGATTAAAGTCTAGGTAACATAAATTCAGGAAAAAAACGTTATGATTTTTTTGTGTATAAAATTGTATTTTATGGAATTTTCTAGTTGTGCAAGTCACAACTAATTTAGTGAGTTAAAACTTCACAGTTTCAGTGCATTGGGAGGCTGGACACAGTAGCTGTGTTTATGTCGCGGCCATGACATTGGCCTCTGTGGTGTCTCTGTCTTCCCCTGGTCCTCTCCAAGGGCTGTGCTGCTGAACTCTGTCCTTTGGTTTCAGTTGTAAAGGGTTAAGCTGTCTATGAGCAATGAACTTTGGCCAGAACGGACTTTTCTATTCTTTTAAAATACTATTTTTGTTGCAAAGTCAGATACATAGAGACGAGGAGAGACAGGAAAATCCTCAATCCTCCCTAGTGATTCACACCCCAAGTGGCCTCAGTGGCTGAAGCTGAGCCAATCCAAACCCAGGAGTCCAGAGCTTCTTCATAGTACCATGTTAGCTAGTTCTTCATGGTTGGGTTTTTTTTGCATACACTGTAGCTTTTAATTTCTTTTCATCGTTTTGTACCCTGCAAGTTTGCCAAACACTTGTATAAGTTCTAACAGGATCTTCATTGAGTTTCTTGGTTCTCCTATGTATCATATCATCTGCAAACAGAGACAACTTTCTCATTTCTAATTTGAATTCCTTTGATTTCTTTTTCTTGTCTGATGGCATTTGTGAGTACTTTGAGTACTATGTTAAATAGCAGTGGTGATGGTGGACATCCTTGTCTGTTGTAGATCTTCTCATCTTTCCCCATTCAATATGATGCTGCCTTGCGTTTTTCATATATTGCCTTGATTATGTTGTGGATTGTTCCTTCCATGTCTGTCTTAATTTGCAATTTTTTGTAAAAAGGTTTTTCTGCATCTGTTGAAACTATTATATGATTTTTGTTCTTCAGTTTTTGATGTGATGTATCTATCGCATTTATAGATTTGCAGACATTGAACCATCTCTGCATGCCCAGGATGAATTCCACTTGGTCCGGATAAATAATCCATCTAATGTGTTTTTGCATTCTGTCAACTAGTATTTTGTTGATGATCTTAGTGTCAATATTCTTCAGGAATATCAGTCTGTAGTTTTCTTTTTCTGGTGAATCTCTATCTTGGTGTTAGGATGATGTTTGTTATTAAGAACAAGTTTGGAAGAGTTGCCTCCCCTTCTATTGTTTTGAAGAATTTACCTCTAATACTGCCTTGGGGGTATCCGAGATGTGTTGTGTGTGAGTCTTCATTGGTTTCAAGCAATTTTTTATTTCTTCTTTAATTTCTTCTCTGATGCATTGTTCATTTAAATCGTGTTGTTCTTCCTCCAAGAGTTTACCAGTTTCCTAGGGTATTTGAATTTATTGATTTCCAGCTTCACTCTGATAGTGTGAGGAGACACATGGTGTGATTTCTATTATTTTTGAAGTTGGTAAGTTTTGATTTGTGCCCTATCATGTGGCCAGTCCTGGAGGTGGTACCATGTGCTGCTGAAAAAAAATGTGCTATTCTGTGGCCATTTATTGTTTCTTTGCTTAGTTTTTGTTTCCTTGATCTATCTATTGCTGTTAATGTCTCCCATGTTTATTATATTAACATCAATGTCTCTGGTTAAGTCAGTCAACAATTGATTCATATAGCTAGGTGCTCTTGTGATTGGCATGAAAACGTTTAGTATTGTTATTTCCTTTTGGTTGATGGCTCCCTTTATCATTACGTAGTGTCCATTCTTATCTGGTTCAATGTCTTCCATGGTGAAGTGTATAGCATGTGAAATCAAGAAAAGCTACATTTGCTGTTTCCTTTCCAGTGGTGTGAAATGTTCTTTTCCATCCTCTCACTTTCAGCTTCTTTGCATCTTTGTTGATTAGGTGTGTCTCTTGTAGGCAGCAGATGCTTGGGTCCTGTTCTTTGATCCATTCTGTTAATATATGTCTTTTGACTGATGAGTTCAGGCCATTTGTGTTCAGAGTTAGTATTGAGAGGTTGTGATATAGCCGTATTTGTGTGTGTGTGTGTGTGTTAGTTATCTATGTTTAATTTTGTTTCCTTTTATGTGTCTTCTGGAATGCTTATAATTCTGATATTTGACTGTTTGATGGTATTGTTCCTGTCTTGTATAGATTTCTTGGGTTTGTTCATATTTTCTTCCAGATATTTTATAAATTGTGTGTATTCATTTTGGTTATCTTCTGTGTCTGATATTCTTTGTTATGCAGCAATCATTCTGTTGGTCAGGCTTTCTGCATTGTTTTTCAGTCATAATATTTCATTTTGGGCAAGCTTATTTTCTGTGATAATGCTCTTCTTGAATTCCTTGGTTTCTTCCCAGTGTTTCTCATTGTCTCTGAAGAGATTCATGATGATTTTTTTTATTCCTTATCTGCTAGTTCCCCGATGTCTGAGCAGTTCTGAACTTGAGGATATTTTTTGATCATTTCTGGGGAGAGTGCTGGCTCCTTAATCTGAATAATTTTTTTCCTGGTGCCTCTTCCCATGTCTGTGTGCTTTATTTTCATTTTGAGATTTTAATCTCTGATGTACCTTTTGGGTTTCTGGAACAGCTGTGTCTGTTCGCAGATCTGGGGGTTGTGAGACCCTTAGGATGGCCAGACAATCAGGGTGTTTGTCAGCTGCTGCCACCTTGTGGACGACTGGTACCTTCACTGCCTCTGGCCCTCGCATTTCCCAGCCTCAGGTAGATAGGCAGCCGGGGGATTTCGTGACCTCTGACCACAGCGTTGCATCTCAAGGCCTGCACATTCCAGTTCTGTATGCAAGCCCCCTGCCGCCCAGCACCTTCATGGCTTCTGCCCACTAGGCTGTTGCCTAGAGCAGGAGTGACTTAGCCACTGCTGTCCAGAGTGCAATCAGTATCTAAACTCAACACGCTCCAGGGACACCATGCCTTGCCTCACCTCTAACAGGCAAGCGATGGTGGGGAGTTATATGAATTTGTTTTGTCCTGGAATTCGAACCTCCACTGCTGAATTCCCTTGCACTCTGCCTCGCGGTCATTCAGTGCTTTCATTCTCCCATGCACCTTCAGAGTCAGCCCTTACATTGCCGGGTCACTGAGAAAAACCTCTGACCCTGAGGGACCCTGCATCTCCATTTCAGGTGATTCTGGTGTCCCTCTGGGTGGCCCAGGTCTGAGAACCCTTGGGTGGGGATGGGCTGAGATCTTGCCCTGTGTGTCTCTGACACACATGCTTCACTTCCCCAATGGCATTCCCTCCTACAGCAGAGGGTGCCTGGGTCTGTGCCTGTGGTTTCCTCCTCGGGTCGTTTTCTGCCACAAATGTTCTGATCTAGCTGTCCTTCTGCCTCCCTCTGTCTCTTATGGGGAGGCTAAGACTTCCACCAGCATCTTTCCTGTGTCGATTCCCAACCCAACAGGTTTTATCTGAGTCCCTGTTTGCCCCAGATGGTATCTGCCTTCCCCCCCACCCCAGGCTGCAGATTGCCATCTTGAGAGTTTTTCGTGGTCCTCTGTTGTCTGCATGGCACCCACTTCAGTACTGCCGACTCCAATGAGCCTTGGACACATTTCCCTGCAATTATGCTCCTCCTGTTCTCTGTTCTACCAAATTCTGTCTCTATCTCTCCACACACGTAGCTACACCAGCCTTCTGCTCTCTGCCATCTTCCTGTCTCCTGTTTAAGAAATTAAAACAAGGATCAGCACTCAGAAATGAAGACAAAATTTAGAAAGTGAAATATAGCATCATAGTTTTTTCCCTATTGACAGTCAGAAAATCTGCTTGGAAATTATTTTATCTCTATGAAATGGTGTCATAACTGCCTAGAAATAAATTTTAATCTAATTCAGTTATTAATACCTAGAATTTTCACATGATGTTTATATTCTCTATTTTCCAAATATTAAACTTCCTGATTCTTTGTCCCTTCCTTAAAAGTTTTCTTTTTTAACAAGAGATTGTGTTGATCATTAAAGTGTTCTTTTAGGGATACATTCCTTCTATATTAATAAGCAACATGAAACTAAAAAAATCTGAAATTCCTCTGAAACAACCTGTGCACTGTGAGCTGTGTTTCCTGGAAATGAGCTTGTGCTGCTGCATGAACTCTGGGGCAGTCTTTTGGATACAGAGCTTATTTCTTTACTGAAGATTGTGGGAGTGAGAGAGCTTAGATCCATTCCTAATCAGGATTCCTTTGAATCCTCCATGGGAGACCGTTTTCTGCCTACAGACTAACAGGGCTTTTGGGGCAAGAGCAGTGTTTGCTGACAGCTGTTGACTGGTTGGATCCTTACTTATTGGACTTGATCAGAAGTTCCTTTTGTCTTCTGTGGATGATATTGCAGAGTTTTTTTAAATTTTATTGTGGTCAAATGCTTATTTGTCAATATGTTAAGTTGACAAGAAAGAAGAAGGTATTATGTGTGTGCCATGAATTAAAGTTGTTGATGACATCAAATATGGCAGTCCTGTGCCATGCAGTTCTTTCTTCTCCTCAGCTGAGGTTCAGAGACATGAATTATACTTGATCATTACAGTATCTTCTCATGAGATTGTTAAGGGACTGGCATGATTTAATAGTGGTTCTTTACACAGACCCCCCTGCTTCACTGTTTCCCTTCTGACTTTTCTTATGCAATCGCTTTATTCTCAACTTTTTAAAATTTTGAATCAATATTTCTGATAAAATAGTTTCACACTTGTTTATGTGTGGGCATGCATTAGAAGAGAATCCAAAGGTGTTGAAACAGAAAAGATGAGATTACCCATAAAAGTCATTTTGGGGAAGTCAGTCAGTGAAAAGTAGGTTATTTAGGGGGATCTCTTGACACAAAAAATATGTGAGTGGTGTTTGGTGTATTGTTTTGTTCATTCACTAGATATTAGTAGGAAATCTGACTTAAAAAAAAACATAGATTGTCGTTGACTTAAGCAATGACTTTTGTAGTTTGGGCACTTTGTCTTTTAACTATAGATACTGAGAGTTTGGTTCTGATGGTATGCTTTAGTAGGTTACAGGAAAAGAACATTTCCCCGGGAGTTCAGGGACTCACAGCACTCCTGAAGTGGCTGAAATGCTTATGCAGTTGCATAAACTATTTCCCAGTAATTTGGGGAAGTGTCATGACAGGTTGTTTCAAATATTGACAGCTGCACAGATAATGTACATTTATTGTACGAAGCAGAGAAAATACATGCAGGTAAGCAATGAGAATGAAAATTATGAAGAAGTAAAGAGAGACAAAAATCAGAGAAATGAGTACCATTAATCTTTTGATCTATCTTCTTCCAGACTTGAACCTCTGGATTCTTTCAAAACTGTTCATACTATATATGTTTTATTAATTATTTTGTTTTAGTAAATACATTTTTTTGTGCTGTGCTTTTCAACATCTAACAAATCATGCTTTGTCAAGTGTAGCTTTAACTTTTTTCTATCTTCCTAATTAGCGGATCCCGTTTCTAAAAACATTTTTATCATTTTTTATGTTTCCTCCGTTGCTTATTTCCATAAGTACAAGCAATACAAGTTAATATTCTTGTTTCGTTCCTTTCATATAACAAAAGGTAACATTCTGCTGCAGTCATTCAAGCTTCTATAACACAATACCTGGTACTGGGAGTGTATAAACAACAAGTTGTTTTGTCCTCAGTTCATAAGGCTAGAAGTCCAGGATGAAGGTTTGAGCTGGTGAGAGCCCATCCACCATGCTCCCATGATGGGGAGAGGGCAAAGGGCAAAAGGTGCAGATGTTCAATAAATGTACCCTCTTTTGGTAGAAATTTACTTGTTTTATTAGAAAGCTGGGTTTTCAAGAGATATAGAGAGACACAGATCTTTAAACCTCTGGTTCACTCCCCAATGGCTCAAAACTGGAGATAGGCTGATCTGAAGCTAGGAGCTAGGAGTTTCTTCCAGGTTTCTCACATGGGCTCAGGGTCCCAAGGACTTACGCATTCCTCTGTTGCTTTCTCAGGCCTTGAACAAGGAGATGTATAAGAAGTGAACAGCCAGAACACCAATCAATGCCCAAATGGGGTGTAAGCAGTTGAAGGTGGAAGATTCGCCAGTTGAGCCATGATGTCAACCACATGAACCCTCTTTATTAGAGTATTACTCTCACCAGGTGGGTAAAAATCCTCATGCTCTATCACATTAACTATTAAGTTTCGACATCAATTTCAGAAGGCACACAAACATTCAAAGTCTAAGATGTAGTATATGTTTTTCTTTGGAAGCTTGCCTTTTTAAAATTTGTTTTTGTTTATTTATTTGAAAGACAAAGCAAGAGAAGCATATACAGCCTTTTCATTCCTCACATGAAAAGTCAGGTCTGGACCAGGCCAGAGCCAGGAGCCTGGAACTCCATTCTGGTGCCCCATGTGGGTGGCAGGGACCACAGGACCTAGCCATCACCTGCTACCTCCCACTGTGTGCAATGGCAAAAAGCAGGTTCAGAGGCAGAGCTGGGGCTGCATCCCAGGCATGCCAGCATGGGATATGGGGATCACAGTCAGTGGCTTAGTCCTGGCACCACAATTCCTGGCAAACTCCCACTCACACACACACACTCACAGGCACCACAATGTCTGTCACATTCACACACCGACACACACACAAGAAAATCCTGGCACCACAATGCCACACACACACCGACAACACAATGCCATACACAAACCCTGGCACTACAAGGCTGTTGCAAACACACACATCCTGGCAATATAATGCCTGCCACCCACACACCCTGGCACCAAGATACCTGTGCCCCCCCACACAATGGCAACACAATGAAACACACACACACATACACACACACTGGCCCCGCAATGCCAGCCACACACACACATACACCCTGGCATCACAAAGCCTCACAAATACACCTCCTGGAACCACAATGCCTTGGACACACACACACACACACACTCACACACCCTGGCACCACAATGCCCCCACCACACATACATACACACATACACACCCTAATTCGACAATGCCTACTACACACAGACTCACACAAACACCCTGGAACCACAATGCCACACACACACACACACACACCGTGGCACCACAATGCCTCACACACACACACAGTAAGACACACAGACGTGAACACACTCCCTGGCACCACAATGCCTTGAACACACATACACAATTACACAGAGAGACATACACATGCCCTGGCGCCACAACAGCATCCCTAACCCCCCCCTCTCTCTCTCTCTCTCTCTTTCACACACACACACACACACACACACACACACAACCTGGCCCCACAATGCCTGCTACAAACACACATACCCTGGCACCAGAATGCCTCAAACACACAGTGAAACACACACATACCCGGGCACAACAATGCCCCAGACTCTCTCTCACACACGTACACACAAACACACCCTGGTACCACAATGTCCCCCACACACAAACACACCTTGGTTTGTCACTGCCTGCTACACACAGACACACATACACACCCTGGCACAAAAATGCCTGCTCATCCTAACACACACCCTAGGACCACAATGTCTTGAACACACACACAATGGCAGCACAAGGACACACACACACTCACTCACACACACCATGCCACCACAATGCCTATAAACACACTCACACACCCTGTCACCACAGTCTGCTACACACAACACACACTCTGGCACCACAAAGCCTTGAAAACACAGAAACAATGAGACACACACAAACCCTGGCACCACGGTGCTTGCACCCCTCACACACCCTGGAACCACAAAGCCTCACACAAACAGTGTGGCACCACAATGCCTTGAACACACACACAACACACACACACGCACACACACACCCTGGCACCACAATGCCCCCACCACACATGCATACACACACATACACACCCTGGTTTGACAATGCCTACTACACACAGACTCACACAAACACCCTGGAACCACAATGCTTGCTCCTCCCCACACACCCTGGAACCACAATGCCACACACATATATACACCCTGGCACCACAATATCACACACACACACACACACACACTCTGGAACAACAGTGCCCCAAACTCACTCTCTCTCTCTCTCTCTCACACACACACACCCTGGTGCCACAGTGCTCCCCCCAGATGGATACTCACATACACACCCTGGTTTGACATGCCTGCTACACACAGACACACACACACCTTGGCACAAAAATGCTTGCTCCTCACAACAAACATCCTAGGACCACAATGCCTGCCTCCCAACACACACTGGCACCACAGTGCCTCGAGCACTCACACACACAACCTGGAACCACAGTGCCACACACACATGCATATACCCTGGTTTGACAATGCCTGCTGCACACAAACACACACTGGCACCACAATGCCTCAAACACACATACACAAACACACGCACACACAATGGCACCACAATGCCTTGAACACACACACACACCCTGGTTCAAAAATGCCTGCTACACAGAGACACACACAGAAACACCCTGGCATCGCAGTGCCAGCCCTCCCCCCACACACTCTGGCAACACAATACCACACACACATACACACTGTGGCACCACAATGCCTCACGCACACAGAGGCACACACACACTCTGGTACCACAGTGCATGTTGCACACATACAGACACACACACATTCACTCTGGCATCACAATGCCTGCCACAGAAACACACACATCCTGGCACCACAATGAGTTCTACACACACGTGCACACTCAAGCATAGACACACACATCCTGGCACCACAATGCCTTACCCCTAAGCACACTGGCACCACAATGCCTTGAACACACACACACACACACACACACACAATGGCGCCACAGTGCCTTGAACACACATACACACCCTGGTTAAAAAATGTCTGCTACACAAAGACATACACAAGCACCCTGGCATCGCAGTGCTGGTCCTCCCCACGCACACCCTGGCACCAAAATGCCACGCACTTGCACACACATACACAGACACACACAAACACCCTGGTACCATAATGCGTTCTACATGCATACAAGTACACACACTCGCACATCATGTGTACCACAAAGCCTGACACACTCACAGACACCCTGGCACCACAATGCCTGAAACACACACACTGGCACCACAATGCATTCTACACACATACACATGGACATGCAAACATAGACACATACAAACACACAAACACACTGGCATGACAATGCCAGTTGCACATACACACATACAGACACATACACACACCCTGGCACCACAGTGCCACATAAACACTTAGAAACACACATCCTTGCATCACAATGATTGCCCCCGACACACACCCTGGCAATGCAATGCCTCTCCCTTTACATCCAGGCACCACAATGCCACAAACATACACACCGTGACACCAAAATTCCTGCTACAGACTCACACACCAAGGCACCACAATGTCTGCCCCCCCACATCCTAGTACCACAATGCCTCACACACACACACACACACACACACTGCACCTCCACACACATTGGCATCACTCTGCCTACCTCTGCCCAAGCACACACACCCCAACACCACAATGATGCCCCCCCACACTGGTAACACAAAACCTCACACACACACACACACACACACACACACACACACCATGGCACCAGAATGCCTTGAACACACACACACATACACACCCTGCTTCAACAATGCCTGCTACACAGACACACAAACACCGTGGCACACAAAATGCCTGCCCGTCCCCACACACAACCTGGCACCACAGTGCCACACACACACATACACACACACACACACACACTGGCACCACAATCACACACACACTACACGCACTGGTAATATCTCCAAAGAAGTATGTAGAAATTGTTCTCATTGCGTTTTCCTCCTATTTTCTTCTTTCTCTTTCTTTCCTCCTCTTCCCTTCCTCCTTTCCTCCTCATCCTCCTCTGTTCTGTTTACTGCTGGAGAATATTCCACTGTGACGATACATGCTTGTGTAGTTACCTAATCATCTGTCAGTAGGTCCTTGAATTGTTTCACATCTCTGGGTCACAATAAAATATGGAATATAAAACTGTATGTGTGGATAATCCTACATGTGTCTGGATGTACCCATGGCATATACCTTTATATTTTACATTAAAAACAAAACAATACAAATTGATTGCCATTGTTTTAATACTTTCTGAAACAGATACCTAAATATGCCTTTCACAGAAAGGAAAGGATTAAATCACAGCAACAAAAGCAATATAAGTGAAGACTGTTAAGGCCAAGCTTGCAGTTTCCTAGGTTCACACACAGCCATATAAAGGTAAGTAAGTCATTTTAAAAATGTGTATGGAGACAAAGGATGTCAGAATATTTACAGACACCGAGGGTGAGGGAGGCTATGTGAGAACCTGGGGCTGTGGATCTGGGCTAACACCCGGACCCTGCCCCGGCACACAGTCAGACTGGCATGCTGAAGCCAGCAGCCAGGACTGTCTGTGACCACAGCATGGACTCAGGTTGTATCTGGCAGCCTTGGGGGAATCTGCTCTGCAGGCCTGGTGAGAAATCCTGTAGCTTTCTTGTCCCACCTCCTGCCCAGGGGACTTCCCAGACCCCCGAGGCCAACTCAGAGGAGTTGCTGGGAAGCACTGATGGTGTGGGGTGGTCAGTGATGACCCAGCCGGCCCAAAGTGAGACACACACACACAGAGTCCCTTCACAGAACTGCATGGAAAAATGCTTTTTTTCTTTCTTACTCTGCTCTTTTGCTTGTAGTTTTCTACATCTCCACGCTTATGGTATTATTCATGTTTGCTGTTATTTTTTGTTTCGTCAACAGTGACATTAAAGGAGATAAACATCTGTGAACAGCCCACTTCCTAGAGCATGCAGAGGATCCCAACGCAGCCAACAGCGGCAGTGGTTGTAGCAGAGCCCTGATCTGGTTCTAGTCCTGCTTAGAGGTCAGTCTGGGGGATCTGAACCCAGGGGGCTGGGGTGCAAAACTGTGGTCCCTTCCTGACACTAACATCCTGGACACCACCACCAAGGAACCAACTCCAGAACGGGATCTTAACCAGGTGTGTGTGTGTGTGGGGGGGGGGGTTGCTACATATGGACTGTTGGAATCACACTTCCTTGTTATTACAGGAAATACCAGGACATAGAGAGGCCTAAGGCAAAGGGAGAAGTCACAGTTGGGAGAGGATTCAGCTGTAATGAGAAGGGTCCTCCTTTGAGACATGGTCCTTGACAGGAAAAGGAGTTTTCTGCTTACCGAGCATGTGGAGGGCCCCATACTCCCAGGAAAGAGAAGTGCCAAGCCCTGGGGCAGCTGCACAGCTTGTAAACAGGACTCAGGCAGGGCAGGGAGGACCTGTATCTCTTTGTGTGTTGGGAATGAGGGGTAAGCCAGAGAGGCAGGGGCCTCCCAGCCCTTGAAAGCCCTTGAAACCAGCCTGAGCCTTCAATGCGCCAGAACCCAGGATGGACCCTGATAGGGTGGGCCTGGGACTGTGAGTGGGATGCAGTCAGGGTAATGGTGCAACCTCACCCATGTTGAGGTTATTACAGGAGTACCAGTACTCCAGAGAAGGCAGGTGGTCACGTGGGAGCACTGGGTGAGCCTGAGCTCCTCTCCTCTCAGTTTTGTTGCCTAGGGCCTTCAGAGACCCTGAAGGTACCTCTGTGCTGCCTAGGTATCCTCTGAGAGAGATGGGGTCTTCAGAGGCAGCTGGATGCATAGTTGTTGGAATGTCTAAAGAAAGACACACCGCTTGGTGCACACACAGCCTTATGCACATGCCAGCACCCCTCCCCAATTCTCCCACACCATGGCCACAGCTTCTGGTATTATTCTCCAGTAACAAAGGAGAGCACAGCAAAAGGTCAGCCCAGCTTTGGACGCTGATGTGTTGGATGCCAATGAAAACCCAGCAGAATCCCAGCCTGAGATCAGCTTGCTGCTGGCTGGGAAGGTCAATGGAGGGCCTTGAATCTGAGGGAGTAACAGATAAGGGGAGCTGGATCCCCAAGGGGTGTGAAAACATCCCTGCCCTAGAACCCTCAGGACTATGGGTGGGCACAGGCATGAGGTGGAAGGAGGAGGGCTATGGGAGCTGTGCAAAGTCAGTGGCCTGTTGCAGTCACCCTTCTTGCAGGGCCTGAGACCGGGACAAGAAGTAGTCACTGGGGGCTGTGCTCCCTGTAGGACTGGAGACTATGTTCCCTGCAGGGCCGGGGACAGGGGCACGCAGTAGTTAATGGGGGATGTGCTCCCTGTAGGGCTGGGGACTATGTTCCCTGCATGGCCGGGGACAGGGCCACGCAGTAGTTACTGGGGATGTGCTCCCTGTAGGACTGGGGACCATGCTCCCTGCAGGTCCGGGGACAGGGACACGCAGTAGTTACTGGGGGATGTGCTCCCTGCAGGGCCGCAGACAGGGGCAAAGAGGAATTTCTGGGGATCGTGTTCACTTCAGGGCTGGGGACGGGTACACAGTAGTCACTGGGGGCTGTGCTCCCTGTAGGACCAGGGACCATATGCAGCTATTAGTTTTCAGTTTAAAATAAAATAGATCTGTAATAAAATAGCAAAATCGTGGTAGACTGAAAATGATTTGGTAAACCATCAGGGTGAGAAGATGGAAAAGGAAAGATCTGTCTTAAAATGTTAATGAGATTTCTGTGATTTAAGAAACAATGGATGATAGTATTCATTGTAAGTGTATTTCTTTCAGTTTCTCTTTTAATATAAATAAGGAGACTAGATACATTCTCAGGACACCACCACTTTATTGCATAGGTAGATTTATAGGAAGAAGGAGACACGGAGAGAAAGATCTTCTGTCAGCTGGTTCATTCCCCAAGTGGCTGCAAAAGTCAGAGCCAGCTGATCCAGAGCCAAGCACTTCCGGGTCTCCCACATGGGTGCAGGAGTCCAACTGGCCTGGCTGTTTGCCGCCCTTCCCATCCCTCTGGGCTCTGGATCCACACCTAGGAAAGGTGAAGGCTATGCCCCCTGTGTGCAGAACAGAGCTCCCCTGAGGATCTGCATCTCTCTTCCCTGGGTAGGGGTGGCCTGCAGGTCCCTCTGTGCCAGGGAAGCCCACCATGACCCCATGAGGGACTCCACAGCTGCATGCTGTGGCTCAGAGCTCCTGGGTTGTCCAACGAAAATGCAGGCATGGAAGGGAGGGAGTTGGGTGCCACAGGCCCAGCACCCTCTTCATGCACGTCCCCACAACCTCACTGAAAGAGGCTGCCCAAACCCAACACCCACCTCACGCATGTCCATGCAGTCTTGGTAAGAGGTGACCGCCCAGCAGTGACCACAGGTCCAGCACCCCAGTGTGCCTGACCCCGCAGTCTGTCTGGAGGCTGCCGCCCAGGCCCAGCACCCCCATGTACCCATCAACAGCTTCAGTGGAGGAGGCCGCCAAGCCGTGACCACAGGCCCAGCACCCCCAGCGTCCCCGTCCAGTGGCTGGGGAGACTGGAGGACGCTGATCTACATGACTGCCTCTAGGACTAGGGCGAAAGCACCTCTTCCTGGGAGACCCACTCCCAGGGCTCTGCCTGCAAGAGACCCCAAAAGGACAGCAGGTCTAGGGAGAGCATGAGCGGGGAGTCAGGTTGAACTTTCCACACCCACTACAGCTGCAGGGGCCCAACGCATCTCCCGGGTTTTGCTGGGGACTTTGCAGATGAGGGCAGTCACCCCTGCACGGACTGCCAACTGCCACACCGCCCGCAGCTGCACTGGAGGCCAGTGTGCAGGCCACAGAGGTGAAGTTGGCTGGGTGGTGCAGGTGTGTGAGTGGGCGGGGCCTCGGAACGAGGGCGAGGCCGCGTGTGTGCGTGAGGGTGGGGTGGGACTGCGTGGTTCTGCGTGAGGGTGGGGCCTCGTGTGTCTGCATGAGGGCGGGGCTGCGTGCGTCTGCGTGAGGGCGGGGCTGCGTGTGTCTGCGTGAGGGCGGGGCCGTGTGGGTTTGCGTGAGAGCGGGGCGTCGTGGAGGGCGGGGCCGCGCGTGTCTGCGTGAGGGCGGGGCAGCGTGGGTTTGCGTGAGGGCGGGCCTCGCGTGTCTGCGTGGGGGCGGGGCTGCGTGCGTCTGCGTGAGGGCGGGGCTGCGTGGGTCTGCGTGAGGGCGGGGCCATGTAAGTCGGCCTGAGAGCGGGGCGTCGTGAAGGAGGGCGGGGCCGCGCGTGTCTGCGTGAGGGCGGGGCAGCGTGGGTTTGCGTGAGGGCGGGGCCGCGCGTGTCTGCGTGAGGGCGGGGCTGCGTGGGTCTGCGTGGGGGCGGGCATGGCGCGCGTGTGTGACGGCGCGGCCGCATGGGTCTGCATGAGGGCGGGGCTGCGTGCGTCTGCGTGAGGGCGGGACTGCGTGCGTCTGGGTGGGGTCAGTGCAGGGTGCGTGTGTCTGCGTGGGGTCAGCGTGGGGCGCGTGGCGGTGGGTGCCTGTAGCGCTGGGCCACATGTTGTATGGGAAAGCAGTTTTCTGCAGCCACGGAGAGAGAGACCTAGGTTGAGGCCTGAAGAACTGTTCTTCACCAGGAGGAAACTTCCTCAGGCGGTGCTGGGACGGAGCAGCGAGGTCCGTGCAGGAGCCGGGGTGATGGGGTTGGTGCTGAGCCCCCGCGTGCAGGCGGCCTGCGGAGACTCCCCAGGAAGCCGAGCTGAGGCGCTGAGCTCTTTGAGGGCCGCCAAGGGGAAGCGGGAAGTGGAGGCGGGTGTGTGGGCCTTGAATACTGGCCGGGACATGTGGGAGTGTGGTTGGCGGGAAGTGGAGTCTGACAGGGACAGGGCGGCCTGGTGGTGGAGCTCGGGTTTGGTGCTTGGTGCTGGTGAAGCACAGGTCAGCTGGAGGGCGGTGAGGAAGCGCAGGTCTGCGTGGGAGACAGCAGTGGGTCAGTGGGCACTGTGGGCACGGACGTCCAGGCCTTGCTGGGGGCTGTGAGCGAAGCATGGTCTGTATCGGGTCAGCAGGGCAGTGCAGGGCTGCCTGGAGCAGGACTGGAAGCTGGGGTAGGGGGGGTCTGTGTGCAGCGGGGGAAGCTGGGGTCTAAGAGGGGTCTGCATGGAGCAGGGGGAAGGAAGCTGGGGTCTAAGGGGAGTCTGGAGCAGGGCAGGAAGCTGGGGTGTGAGGGGTGGTCTGCATGGAGCCACGCAGGAAGCTGGGGTGTGAGGGGTGGTCTGCATGGAGCCAGGTGGGAAGCTGGGGTGTGGGGGGTGATCTGCATGGAGCCACGCAGGAAGCTGGGGTGTGAGGTGGGGTCTGCATGGAGCCAGGTGGGAAGCTGGGATGTGGGGGCTGTTCTGTCTGGAGCCACGCAGGAAGCTGGGGTGTGAGATGGGGTCTGCCCACAGTAGAGCCCGCAAGGCTGAGGTGAAGCGGGCCTGTTGGGGTTGGTGGAGACCCCTGAGCAGGGGTGGTGGTGGTGGCTGGTCCTGTGTCCACGGTGGTGAACTCGGGTCACCCAGAAGGCTGCTGCAGGAAGCCCAGATCTGCTCCTTAGGTGGAGGGTTCCTACGAGGCAGCAGTGAAGCTTCTGAGATAGAGGCAAAGTTTGGGGAGAAGTGCGGGTGTATTCTAGCTCAGCAGGGCAGAGGCAGGGTTTGTCTGGGTGCTTGTAGAGCTGGGCAGGGAGGCAGCATGAAGTGTGAGTGCCTCCATCAGCAGGAGAAACGCGTGGGTCATTGTTGGCAGAGATGTGCGGGTTAGCAGCAAGGCAAAGCACAGGTCTCTAATGCAGGGATGAAGCCCAGAGCTGAGGTGCTGGTGGGGTGGACAAGCTCCTGTTCTGAGAGGCACCAGCGTGGATCTCCAGGATCAGCGATATCCATGGCCCTTGTGGTTGGGACAATGGAGACAAGCAGTTGTAATGTGTGCATCTGGGAGACCTGCAGTACGAAGCCGTGATGGATTGGACACAGGCACAGAACTCGGGTCCATGGTGAGGGCTCAGCTGTGAGAGTCTATGCATCTTGTTGGGGGCCATGCACTTGGTCCTGGGCCCAGAGCTGTGCACAAGTTGAGTTACCTCATCTCGTGAGGGTGCTCTTCAGGATGCTGAGATTCCTGGACTTCTGTCTCAAGCAGGCCAGCTGCACCTCCTTCCACCTGCTGAATTATCCTTGTGGGATGGTGAGTCAAGGGTTTGGGTGGGCAGTGAAGGGATCACCCTCCCGTGGGAGCAATGGCAGTGATCAGAAGATGTGCTTTTCCTTGTAGCCCATGAGTATGAAGGAAGAGTTTTCGCAGTCAGAAAGAAGAACTTCAAGCACTTGATGGTGGAGGTGATGCAAATCTGGAACTTTCTGCCTAGGATCCTCAATCAGGAAGTCCTGGAGAGCTCCCAGAAGTTGAGGATTGTCAACAGAAGTGAGTCTCCCTGCATTCTCAGCAGGCATCGGAATTGGGAGGTATATAGTTCGTTCTGCACAGGTTCACCCTAGATGAACAGCAGCAAAGTAACTCTGAGTGACCAGAGAGACTATGAGTGACCAGAGTTACGCTCGTGAGAATGGGTGCCAGGCAGAAGTGGGCTACTTTCTGAAGCACCTGACATTACCTCTACCATTCTCCTTTGTGCTGGCTCTGGTGCCCAGCAGATGATGTTTAGACATCTGAAAACTGGAAAAAGTTAGGTGTTTTACTTGTGTAAATGAAGGACTTTGCCGTGTTCTCATCTGGCAAGGAGTTACTGGCTGAGCCATGTCCAGTGCAGACTTTAAGTCACAGTGGAGTTTCTGTGAGAAAGCCATCCAGGATCCTGGTGACATTGGAGATTACCCTGATGAAGACTTGGCTCTGGCGTATCTGAGAGCAAAGTAGGATGAAGGTGTTCTTTTGTGGTTGAGACTGATTTACCAGCCCTGTTGGACAGGTTGCCATCATGGCATGACAACTACATGGGCAAGGAGATGTCAGAGGTCAAGGGTATGATTTTGTGGGCTGAGCAGATGAATGACCCCATCAGCACAAAGCCAGAGGCAGAATGCTGGTGATTGCTGTGCGAGGACAGCCTTATGCTACAGGGGCCGATTTCTGCAGTGACGACCTTGGCTCCTCAGGGGCCTGTGGGTTTAGGCACAACCTCAGGGATAGCTTTGCTGGACAGGGTCATTGGGGGCAGAGATGGCCTCATGTGACAGGATTCCATGGGTAAAGTCACGACCTTACCCATCTGGGGCCTGTAGGTGCAGATAAGGTATTGCAGAACAGAGATCCATGCATGCAGGGGTGGTCTTGTGTGACAGGGACTATGGCTGTAGGATGGCATCCCACCATGTGAGATGTTGTGGAGTTTGTTGTCAATTTCCTTTGGATGTGGTTTGGCCTTGCAAGCCAGGGCCCATGGATGAGGGGCAGGGCATGTGTGATTGTGGCCTGTGTTGTGGACTGCCCCACCATCTGATTCCTGTGGGTTCAGAGATGGCCTTGGATGACAGAGGCCTGTGGGTGTAGAGATGGCCTTACACAACAGGGATCTTTGGGTTCTGGCAGGCATGATGTGTTAAGGGCCTGGGAGGAGCAGCATTGTACAAAAGGCATCAATGGGTGCAGGATGACATCTCATGCCACAGAGGCTTGTAGCTACAAGGAAGGCCTCATGTGTTGGGCTCTTAGGTGTGAGTACAGCCTCAGTGTCTGTGACCTGTTTGTGCAGGCCACTCTTGCGTGATGGAGGCTTGTGGACTACAAGGTAAAGAGCTTTTGGGTGTAGGGACAGCCTTGCCTTCCAATGGCTTGTGAGTCTGGGGAGACCTTGGCTTGTGCATGTGTTCACAGTTTACATGCCCAGGGCTGCTGTGTTCATGACAGCCTAAGATATCTTGGTCCTTTAGGTGCAGGAGAGCCTCTCACAATATGGATCTGTGGGTGCAGAATCTGCCTCAATGACAAAGGTCAGTGGATACAGGGTCTGCCTCAATGACAAGGGTGTGTAGGTGCAGGGTCTGTCTCAATGACAAAGGTCTGTGGGTGCATAGATGGCCTCGTGCATCTGGGCCCTGTGGGGACAGGGAAGGCCTCAGGTGACTGGGGCCTTTGGTTCTGGGATGGTCTTTCATGTCCAGAGCCTCTGGGTGCAACAAAGACCTCACACACATCTGTGATTGGCTGCAGCAATGGCAAAGCATGACAGGGGCCTGTGGGTGCAGGGATGGACTCACATGAACAGGGTCTGTGTATGGTAATGGCCTCACGGCTCCAGGACAAATAGGAGAAGGGATGGCCTGACCCATCATTTTTATAATCAGGGATGACCTCTAGCAAATGGTGCTTGTGTTTGTATGGGGTGGGGGGGGGATGACCGTGTGTATCCAGGGTGTCTGGGTGGCCAGAATGCCTTGTGTAACAGTGGCCTTTGGGTATAGAAGTTACAACACATGTCTGGGACCTCTGTTGTGGGGTTGGCCTTACACATCAAGGGGCTGTGAATGTAATGATATTTTTGCACATCTGTGGCCTGTGGTTGCAGGAATGTTAAGGCATGAGAGGTCCTGTGGGTGAAAGGATGGCCTCGTAGGCCCAGGGTCCCTGAGGTCATGGATGGGCTTATGTAACAGGGATTATAGGAGATATAGGGCTGGTCTCTCTCAAAAGGGTCCTGTTGGTTTAGGGATACCCTGGCATAGTGGGCATGTGGGTGCTTCACATGTCTGGGGCCTGTTCATGCTGGGACAGGCTTGTACATCCATGGTCTATAGATGCATGGATGGCCTTGTATGGACAGGGGCTTGAGGTAGTGATGGCCTCTTGTGACAGTTGCTTTTGTATGCCATGATGGCGTCATGTGACAAAGACCTGTTGCAGCATGGCCTTTTACTACGTTGGCCATTGGTTGTAGTAATGGCCTTCTTTGACAGAGGCTGTGTATGTGTGCCTGGTGGGCTCCTTTGACTTGGTCCTGTGATCCTGCATGGCATCAAGAACTGACCCTTGTGTTTTATCAGTGTATGTGCGTTCAGGTACAGTTTGGAGTGACAGTTGCCTTGGGTATAGGCTTGGTCCTACATGAAATGCAGGGATGGGTTTATGTGACAGGGGCCTTTGTGTGCAGTTATGATCTCAGTCGACAGAGGTCGTTGGATTAGGACAACCTTATGTGACATTGCCTGTGTGTGCCGGGAGGGTCTCATGTGACATTTGCCTCGTGTACAGATGTGGCCTCACGTGATGGTGGTCTTTGTGTGCAGGGATGGCCGCACAATGAGAGTGGCCATTGGATACAGTGATTGCCTTATGTGACAGGTCCTTTGCATGCAGAGATGACCTCATGAGTGTGGGATCTGTAGATGCAGGTGAGGTCTGTGAGTGCACTGATGAGCTTGTGTGACAGAACTGTGGGTCTAAGATGACTTCACGTAACACTGGCCTTTGGTTCCGGAGATGACCTTGTGTAACCAGAGCTTGTGGGCGCAGGGATCGCCTCATGTTACAGAGATCTGTTGGTACAGAATGACCTCATGTGTCCAAGTCCTCTGGATGCACGGATGGCTCACAAGATAGTAGCCTTTCTGCTCTGGGATGGCGTCATGTGAGACATATCTGTGGCTGCAGGATAGGCTGGTGAGATAAGAGCCTGTAGGTGCTAAGATGGCTTTGTGTGACAGAGACTTATTGGTGCAGGACAGACTCCTGTAGCATAAGCTCTTCTTGCAGGGATGGCCTTGTGAGAAAGAAGCATGTGTGTGCTGCAGAATGGCCTCATGTGACATTTGTCTTTGTGTGCAGGAGAAGTCTCTCCTGACAGGGGACTTTGGGTGCAGGGATAGGCTTATGTGAGAGAGACCTGTGTGCTGGATGCCCTCATCTGGCAGGTATCTATGGGTATGGCATGGCCTCCAGCACCAGTGGTCTTTGGGTATGGGAGATTGCCCCTGGATCTCTTCCTGTTTGACCTATATGGGAGTTCATACGGACATGGCATACTGAGTCCCCAGGGGAGCCCCTGTCAATGATATTGGCAGCCTGAGACTTCAGCTTGACCTGATCACTGGCCATACAGGCGAGAACAGTGGGCTGCACCCCAGCCTTCCTTCTCTGTCCTTGGATGAGCTGTGCTGGGTCTTCCTTGATAAGCAACTGACAAGTTGGTGTGGTCCCACGTTACCTGCCAGGCACATGTGGTTTATGTGACCTGCATCAGGATTGGAGGATCTAGAGAGGTAGAGCTGCCTTCTCGCCAATTGCATGCCATTGGTGGGTGAAAGGATTGTCGGGGGATGCCCTTCTGCCTTCCCTTTTTGTTTTTCTATGTAAGTTGTACTTGCTTTATGATAAATAGACATGCTCAACCAGACTGTATCTGGTGATTCTTGCTGAGGAACACTGTCACCTCATCTCCTTGGTGGTCATGGGGGGCTGCTAGTCAGAAACCCCTGAGATTTAGATACAGGGAAGGCCTCTGGTGATAGTGGCCTGTAGTGCAGAATGACCTCATGTGGCATTGATTTTTGTTTGCAGGAATGACCTCAACCAAAAAGGGTTCCTTATGTGCAGGGATGACCTCATATGACAGAGGCCTATGTGTGCAGGATGGACTTAATGTGTCAAGGATGTTTGCATGTAGGATAGCCTTGTGTCACATTGGCTGTTGCTACAGGGATGGCTTCATGCATCACCGACCTGTGAGAGTGGTTGGTCTTACAGCGCTGTTTGCTGAACTGTTTAGAAGAAAAGAGTCCGTGGGTTTATGGACAGTCTCATGACAGGACCCTTGAGTGCAGACATGACCTCATGGGTGGGATTCTTTAAGTGCAGGGATGTACTTGTGCAACAGGACATGTGTGTTTCGGACGACCTTGTGTTACTTTGGCCATTAGCAATGGGAAGACTTCATTCAGCAGAGGCTTGTGTGGATGGACGGCCTTGTGTGACATTGGGCTTTGGGTTCAGGGTGACCTTGTGGGGGAGGGCCTGTATATATTGCAGAGATTGCCTCATACATGAAGAATCCATGGGTGCAGAATTTTCATGAGTGACAGGGGCCTTTGGATACAGCAATGGCATCATGTAGCAGAACTGTAGGCATAGGTTAGCTTCATGTGACATTTGACTTTGCATATAGAAATGGCCTTATGCTACCAGGATTTGTGGAAAAAGTACTACCTCATGAGTCGTAGGCCTGTGGATGCATGGTGGCCTCATGGACCAGTGGCCTTTCTGTCCTGGGATCACCCCATGTGATAGGGACCATTGGATGCAAGACAACCTCGCACCACATTGGTCATTGTAGCAGGGGTGGTTTCATGCAATAGAGGCCTGTTTTTGCAAAATGTCCTTGTGCAAATTGGGCTTGTGATTAAGGACGGATTTGCAAAACCCCTCTCTCATTGTGTCTGCCAGATCTGCCTAGAAAACAGGATGGTGAGGGTCCAGGAAAGTTCCTGTGCAAAAGGGCACTTAGAGTCAGCCATGGCCTATGTCACTGTGGCCTTAGGTGCAGGGATGACCTCATGCTAGATGGATCTGCATGTGTAGGATGGCCTGAAGTGAGATACTATTATGCTTCAGGGTCCCTCAGTTTAGGATGGCCTCGTGGAAAGGAACTTTGTGTGGAGGGATGGCCTTGTGTGACATTGGCCTTTGTGTGCAGGGATGTTTTCGTACGACATTGGTCTTTGGATACAGGGACGTCCTCACCAAATGGATGAGGATAGAGTCATATGACAGGCTTGAGTATACAGGAAGCCTCATGTGACAGGTGCATTTGGGTGCAGGGATGGCTTGTGTGACAGATGCCTTGTGTACAGGATGAATTTGTGCAACTGGCTGTTGGTGCAGGGGTATCCTCATGTGACATTTGTCATTGAAGGCAGATGTGGCCTTGTGTGAAAGGGTTGTTTGTATGCTGAAATGGCCTCATGCGTGAGGGCCCTGTGGGTACAGAAAAGACTCTGATATCAGGGACCATTGGGTACAGGGATGGCCTCATGCAATGGAGAACTGTGGTTGCAGGAAGGCTTGACTCAACCTTGGCCTTTGGTTGCAGAGATTTCCTCATGCAACAGAAGCCCATGGGTGCAGGTATGGTCTTGTGTGATAGTGGTTTTGTAGGAATGATCTCATGCAAAGGAGCCTGTGAGTGCAGGGTTGGCCTCATGAGAAAGGGGCTTTTGTATTCAGGGAGTGTCTCATGGGAGAGGGATCCATGTGTGCAGGATAATCTCCTCCCCCATCCTTGTTGAGATCGAGGCAGCTGCTGTCTGGGAGCGAAACTGTATCCTGAGCCAGGATTCTAGGCTGTGCCTCCCCCACCTGGAGTGATGGCCTCACGCATGGAGCACGCAAGCAGCCATGAGTTCTACTATCCACACTAAAGGCTCATTTCACCCAGAAGCCTGTTGGGAGTTCCAGGAAGCTTCAGTCTCCCATCTGAGATGCAATTCCAGCAGAAGCCCTTTCTCCACAATTGAAGATGTCACCAACTCTAAAGATGAGATAGTCTCAGTGGCAAGATCAATTTCCCACCTTATTTTAGTGAGTCCACATTCTCTTTGAAACCCTTTCCCTTTGTCTTCCTTGTGAAAAACAGCAACCTGCAGGGCTCTGGCCGCTGGCACATGCTGTGAGTTGGCTATTGGCACAGACCTTGTCCAAAAGGTACAGTGGCACTTGTCGGTGCAGGAGAGAAGCAGTATGCACTCCCAGCAGCCTTCGCCTTTGCAGCAGCTCTGTTTAGTTCCCTGATTTACTGAGGTACTACAGCTTGAAAAAAAGACTATTCCCTGTGCGTTACAATGATAAGATTTTGTCCTTAGTGAATACTCTGTCCTGACATTTGATTTTGGCAAAGGACTGTCCCATTCTGAACATTCATAAAGTTTCTATCCCTGGTAAATTTCCTGTTTCATGAGAACAGATTTTCATAAAAAGGCAATTTGAAGTCACTACTCTCATGTCTGTCTCCCTTTTCTGACTTCACTGACATCCATAAGACATGGTTTATACAGAAATCTTTTTCCAGAGCTATGTATTCATGAGGTCTCTCCCCTATGTTTGTTCCGTGATGTATTCTAAGTTGTGATTTCTAGATAAAGGCTTTTCCAGTGGTAGAATTCATAAGGTTTCTCCCTGGTGGGTGTTTGCCAATGTCTTATAAAGGATGGCATATGGCAAAAAGTTTTTCCACACTCATTACATTCGTAAGGTTGTTCCGCTTTTGGAGGACGAAGTAGGTGATTGTACTTACACTACCAAGGATCCTGTTTCCCAAGTTGGATACCAGGGCCAATTAGTAACAGGATCCAGAAATTGTCATCCACTACATGGAAAGGAAAAAGCAAGGTGCCTCCCTCTGGTGAGGATGCAAGTTCATTCAAAGGTTCAACCTGTCTTACATTTGGCCCTAATAGTGTATCAATCAGTGTCAGAGGCAGGAAGAGAGATGAGCACTTACTACACTGATGGAGTGGCAAGTCCGTTCTGAAGCCCTAATGCTTCCCAGAATCCAGCCAGTGGCTGTAACCAGCCCTGACATTGCAGAAGGAGTCAAGAGATCCAGTTTGGAAGGTGATTAGAAATGGAGTGTCCTGAACTAACTGCTATGAGCCATCTGGAGGGAAAAAGATCTCATAGAAACGACCACTCACAGACCTGGTTAAATGGAGTTACACTGGCCATGCACATCTGCTCTCTGTCCACTCTGTATTGCTCACTTACAACAGCAAGTATTTTAACTAGTTTAAACTCTCCCCGTTTCTGAAAAGCTGCATTTTTATTTGCTTCCTTAAAAATTAGAGGGAAAGCTGCATGTGAACCTGCGCGCATGCACGTGCACACACACACACACACACACACCATCCATCTGCTACTTCTCTCCCCAGTGGATGACAACAGCTGCAGCTGGACCTGGCTGACTCCAGGAGCCAGTGTTTGGCCCGTCACATGCTCCTCTTATTCCTGTGCATTAGCAGGAAGATAAGTTAGAGCGACATTGCAGAGGAGACAGAACTAGATCAGATCACATGTATTCCAACATGGGATGAGGGCGTCCCACACAGCAACCTAACACACTGCAGCACAACAAAGGCTTCTGATCTTTATTGTTTAATTTATCTAAAAAGTCCAAATTAGAGAAAGACAGATGCAGAGAGAGATTATTCTGTCTGCTCCGATTCATGCCCCAGTTTGTTGTAATGACCAGGGCTGGGCCAGGCGAAAGCTGGAGCTAAGCGCTGCATCTGTGTCTCTCTTTTTGGGAGCAGGGACCCAAACACCATGCCAGCTAGATTGAAAGTGGAGCATCCAAGGTTTGAACCAGCATCTGCATGAGATGCAGGCACCACAGGCTGCAGCCCTACCTGCTGTGTCACAATAGCAGTTCCAAGGCTTTCCATTTTTACATTTATATTCTCTTCACTCTGTGGCCTACAAGCAGCCTGTTATTTTTGAATGGTGAAATTGATATACCTATCTCAAGCATTTAAAAAACCTTTTTTTTTGGAAAAGGAAATTGATTTGATAAATAAAAAGACTTTGTGAGCACCTGGTTCTCATGCTGAGAGCTCTTCATCCTAGGAAATGGGGAGGGCTTGGAGAGGGGCTGTCCTCTTGCCCATAACTGTGGGGACCTGATACTGAACTGGTAATGACCTTGCTGTGGATCTCAAATCCCTTCCTGAGATCCATTGAAAGTTCTCAACACAAGTTTTTGTTGATATGCTGGACCATATCTGTGATCATTGGTTGGGTCCTGGGTCTTCCCTGTGGTTCTGTAGGGCACTGGATACCCTCATCTCTCCTGCATTGCTTCCTCCCCTGGTGCCAGAAAGCCCCTCCAGGCAATGCCCAGAGCAGGTGATCATGCTGATGCCAAGTGGAATGTCCAGCTTGATTGGAAGAAGTGGCTCAGGGAACATCTAGAAGAGGGGGGCACCCATGGACAAAAGCATCTCTAACTCACCACATTTTTTCTGCAGGGAGCCCAGCAAGCAGGTGTTGCATGCCACACCCCCTCAGCTACTTGATCAGCAGGGAGACTCCTGTGTTCTGATCTGTGCGCATGGTCAGGCAAGTGGGCAGGTGAGTGTTTGAGGACTCAGGACTAGAGAACCGGAGACTTTCAACGGAAATCAGGCTTCCCATTTCTGTGCTCTGGCATGGTCCTAGATCTGGCTCAGGGCTCAGAGCTGGAAGTACAGTGGCAACACATCCTCAGATGGCAAGAAGATGCCTCTTAATGGGTCCCTGACAGCCCCTTTCCCAGAATGGCCACATGTAGAATGGAACTCACAGATTCCTCCCACCCCGAGTGCCATGATTGACCAGCTTCCTGATAGCACTTGGACATTTACAGGCTGTCCCTGTGTTGTGCCTCTGTTACTATTGACAAACTGCTGAGGCTCAGGTCTGGGCTGTCTTGGGCTGCTGGGTCAAGGCGGGTACACTGTAATCACCCCATGGAGCTGCACTGTGAGACCCTTGGAAGTAGCTTGGCAGCCACCACCACAGCTTCCCAAGGCCTGAGTTTCTGAGCCACAGCCCCAATCTTTCTGGCTGTGTAGCATACACTACAGCTCAGGACCTGAGGCCCAATTAGATTCTCCAGACCCAAATACTTTATCTTCCTGGATTTGGGGGGGCATACCCAGGAATAGCATCTGCCCATTTAAGAGAGCCTCCCTCTAAGATGGAGGGGCCAGCATGTGCCTCTGACCTCACAGTGGCAGTTGGATGATTCCATTTACATAGAGGGGAGGGGGGGATGGTGGGAAGGGGGTATGCCACAGGCTCTAGTGGGATGGATTCAGACCTGCATTATACTGAAATAGAAAGTTTAATAGAGGGGCCATGACACCCTAGCAGTTGTGTGGTGTGACACCACAGGCCTGTGGGATCCATTTTCCCTGGCTCTCCCTGGTCCCCCATAGCTGGCTCTGCAGTGGTACGTTCCGGTTGCCAGGTTTAGATTTCAGAAAAAAAATCAGTGTTCTTTGCTGCGAGGCCGTGGATGTGGTGGTGACCACTGAAGCTGCCTTGTTTCATGGAGCCACCAGGGGCCACCCCTCATTCATATGTGGGGTGGTTCCTGGATGAGCTACACGACGTGAGTCTGGGCGCCATGAGGGTTTTGTGATCTGAGCCACTGTTGCCACAGGGTCTGAGGCCAGCCCTCACCTATGGCCAGGTGTATTGGGTGGTTTATTCCTATGGTAGAGCAGGACCTGGGTATCAGGAACATGAAGAGGGAGCTTCATTGGTTTATTGGTTTATTGGATGTCACAAAGTAAGGGAATGGTTTCAGAGTGTCAAATGAAGTGGCCTTTTTGTTATGTTTGTTTTAAATTTTGGGCAGGGATCCATGACACATGAGTTTTCCAACTGTGACAATTTTGAGGACAAATCTCCCCAAATCAATTTAGTGATGAAACCTCTTGTACTGAAAGGACACTTGAGCTCAGTTGAAAGTTTGGGATTATATCTCATTATCTTCAATGAGGTGAGATTGAGGTGCTTTTCAGTGAGATTCTTCACCCTGTTTCATCTTTGTCTTGTTAACAGAAAGGAGATTGTTAAAGCTTAGTGATTGTCAATTCCCAGCGTTACTTTTTTTTTTTTGGTTCACTTCATTATTAGGTAACAGAGACCTCCTCCCTTTCAGAGTGTATAGTTGTCTTTGTTGCATATTTCCAAGTTTAAAAAAAACACTAATATTTTTAAAAGACTAAACATTGAGGCAGATGTAATTATGCTGTTCTTTCATTTATTGCACTGTAGCGTGAGGGAGGTGTGTGTGTGTGTGTGTGTATTCTGAGTGAAGTAACAAAGTTTTGGCCACCAGTATCAAGGTGTCAAGGAGAAGAAGACAACAGTTAGAACAGATCACTAGTATTAAAAAATCAAATGCTTACTGAAGCACACACACCTGCTAGGGAAACTTATAGGCTGGGCAGCTGACATTCTCCTGAATATGGAAGTCTGTAGGCTGAGGAAATGTTTTAAGCAGTGCAGGCATGAAGCACAGCAGTGCTTCAAGGTAAAAAGCAGCTGTGTTAGTGGCAAGTGGGCTCAGGAACTGGTATGTTGGCATGCTTGCTGGCACTGGGGAGCTGTTTGAAGCCTTTTCAGGAGTTAGACCTGGGCCTTCCTGAGCCTAGGTAAGGATGTAGGTTAGATGTCAGAGAAGCAAAACTGAAGGTAGAGCTGCAGTGATAGGGGACAATGAATGAGGATATATTTAAGCATTGGAAATTAAAATGGATATTGCTTTAATTAGGGATGAGGGAGAAAAAGGATCTGGAATAACTGCCAGCTTTCTGGCTGTGGCACTCTAGGCATTCAAGTGCAGGCATTTGGAGAGTGAAAAACTAGGGGAGAACTAGTTTGGTTTTTCTTTCTTTTTTTTGTTGTTGTTCTTTCTCTGTCCCCCCCCCCATAAAAAAGCTATTATCGGGTTTATTTATTTGCTATAGGTTAATGAACTATAGACAGCAACCTGGGTGTGGGGATTAGAGTTAGAAAAATGATTTTGGAAGGGAGAGTACTTATTAAAGGGTATTTTTTTAGGCAGAAAGTTCCTAGCAAGTGAACAGTTGCTGTAGAGATTTTGGATTGAAACCTGGAAAGAACTAACCTTGTACTTCAGAAGACTCTTTAAAATGTGTTTTTATTCTCCTTCTTTCTCCTACCTGCCTCCTTTGTTTTTGGTAGAGTAGCATCTGGGGCTTGGCAAAGAAACAACAGAAAAATCTTATTGAGTGATGATGGGTGATAAGCTGACCCAGAGAAAGTTGAAGCACAGAAACAATGTTGGAAGTCTTGAGCTGTGTTGTGCTCAAGACCTATTGTGGGGGTGGGGGAAAGAAATGATTTACAAGGTCACAGTTATGGCATGACTACCATGAATGGGGGGTGGGGAACGTTCACCCTCTGAATTACCTGAGTGTTCCAAATGTCTCATTCCCATCATAGATAATCACAGAAACCTATAGAGTTTGGATGCAGGGGTTCAGAATCTAAACACAGGGACCAGAATCATGACATTGCCATTCTGTGCTGAAATACTGGCTGTTCCACTTCTGATGTACTTACTCTGATGTACATGGGAAAGAAGCAGAAGCTGGCCCATGTGTTTGGACTGCTGCGGCCCATGTGGGAGACCCAGATGTTGTTGTAGACATTTGATTTGGTCATTCCTAGCTTCTTCTGCTTTTGTGATTGGGGGAAGTGGATAGAAGAGTTATCTCTGTTTCACTCTACTTCTGAAGTAAATAAAATGAGTTCTTTAAAACAGAACTTTAAACTCAAGCTTGTCATTGGTTTTTAAACTTTTTAATTGAGATATTTGTTTGAGAGTTGTGGAGATCGAGTCAGAATGAGAGTGCTTTCACTTGCTTGTCTGCTCCCTGAGTGTCTGCTGTGTCTGGGGCTGAAGCTGGGAGTCATGCATACAACTTAGGTTTCCCATGTGGGGTCAGGAACTCAGTTACTTGAGCCATCACTGCTGCTTCCCATAGTCTGCATTAGCAGCAAGCTGGAGTCAGTACCTGGAACTGGGAATTGAACAAGGTAATTCTGTGGGATGTGAGTATCTTAATCATTAAACAAAAATATCCACTCCCCAACATCTATTTGCAAGCTTCAGATAAATATTTTCTTTCCAGTAGGAATATATTTTGTGTAAAATACAGTATAATTTATATATAAAACCCCATTGGTGTTAAAACGTAACAGAACTTAGGTCACTCAGCTTCTTTTTTTGGCCTTCTTTGTTTCTGTTCTTTTCTTTCGAAGTTATGGGAACACATCTGTATGCTTCCAGTTTAAGAAATCATTGCCTTGGGGCTTGGCAGCGTGGCCTAGTGGCTAAGGTCCTCGCCTTGATCCCATATGGCCGCTGGTTCTAATCCCGGCAGCTCCACTTCCTCTCTATCTCTCCTCCTCTCAGTGTATCTGACTTTGTAATAAAAAAATAAAATAAATCTTTAAAAAAAAGAAATCATTGCCTTTCCATCTATTGCACTTCTTTATTGTAGAGTGACAGTAGGTAGAAGTTTGCAGAAAAATATCCTGTGGTGCCTTCTGTGTGGTGATTTTGTTTCCTCAAAAGAAAATGAGGGAGCTGACTATATAGAGTTGTAACTGTGTTTGTAATCAGTACTTATTACCTAAATTGCATTTTAAGAACTTAATTTCCTTTGTCTTTAAGGTTTTGATTACGCTACCTGATACTATTGGACAAAGTCAAGATTCTTGTGGTTTTCCATGGGACTGGAAGATCTATGTAACTGTTGTTGCATGTTTTCTAATTTTCATGTTTTTGTGGAGAATTTTTCAATGTGTAAGTAAACAATGCTATACTAAAAAAAGTTCATTCTTTTAGCTGAACAGTTAATATAAGAAATGTGTATTGCTTTTAGGAAAGACAATCACTTATGTTCTATGTCTAATATAAAAACCAAAGGCATTCAGAACAATTTTGTAAGTACCAAATTTTGAAAGAATTTCCTGTAGAAGTTTTCTGTAATATTAAAATACCAAAATTCTTTCATTTCTTTTTTCTCTATTTTTAAAGCTTTATTAGACAGTGAGATAGAGAAACACAGAGAGACATACAGACCAAAAGAAATGTCCACTCTGCTATTTCACTGCTCAGATACCTCCAATAGCTAGGGATGGGCCAGCTGTGGTTGTGAGTTGAGAACCCAATCAGAGCCTCCTGCATGAGTAGCATGGCCCAAATACGTGAGCTGTTGCTGGTGCCTCCTGTGGTTGGTTTGTATTTGCAGGACCATGGAGGCAAGAGGTAGAGCTGGAGATTGAACCCAAGCCCTGTCCTTTGGATTGTGACCATCTTACCAGACTGTTTTCCATCAGTAGGTCAAGTTCAGAAGTTTATTATGGTTACTGATAACTGATGTACTTAGTTTCTTCAAGCTTAGTTTATTAACTTCTTCCACTTACCAAAAACAAACAAACAAAAAACCACATTTATTTGAAATGTAGCAAGAAAAATAGAGGGAACAAGCAATTAATCTTGTAATGACTGGTTCATTCTTCAAGTGGCTGTAATAACTAAAGCCTGGGTCAGAATGCAGCCCAGAAATTGCATCTGTGTCTTCCCCCGTATGTGCCAGGAATTCAAATTCTTGAGCAACCATTTGCTGCTTCCTAAGTCAGTAATGGAATTGGACTGTAAATGGAGCTGCTGATCTCTTGGAGAAACTGATCCCGTTTCCAAGATATGCTCCTTTCCTGTGGAACTTGAGGGTGACATCATGCAGCCACTCCCTTTCCTGGGTCAAGAGAGCCGTGCAGCAGGAAGGAGTGCACTCTCTCCTGATGAACATAGATAAAAACACAAGCTTCTCTTTTTCTCACTTTCCTTATGCTACACATGTATCCCCAAATGTGTCTGTGATCTCATCATTAACATAAACATTACAGAAAAATAGTTTTAAAAGGTATGGTGAAAGAAAGATTTATTTGAAAGGCATAGTTGGAGGGGGAGATGAAGACTGAGGGAGGGGAGTTATTTTTTCATCTTCTGGTTCTCTCCCAAAATTTTGGCTACAACCAGTGAGGCTGAGCCAGGCCAAAAGATGACAGGAGCCAGGAGCTTTTTCCAGTGTCCTAAGTGGGTGCATGGGCCCAATAACATGGGCCACCTCTTACTGCTTTCCTGGGTGCATTCACAAGGAGCTGGATTTGAAATAGAGCAATCAGTATCCATATGAGATGCTGCTATCACAGATGATAGCATAACATACTATGGCATCATAAGGGCTCTCTAAGGGTCTTTTAACTTGTTATTCTGCTTTGAATATAATGCGTCTAGCCATAAAATTCCTTTTCTCTATCTTTTAGACTTCTGCAGACTCAAAGTTAGGATTGTCTTTTTGTAAACATGGAGAAATTTTTTCTTCATTTTAAAAATTGTTTTCTCTTTTTGAACTAATGTTTTTCAGGTATTGCTTTTCTTTTTATTTTTCATTTTTTTAATTTTGAAGATTTATTTATTTTTATTGGAAAGGCAGATTTACAGAGACAAGGAGAGAAGAGGACGATCTTCCATCTGCTAATTCACTCTCCAAAGTGTACCCATGGTGGGAATGGAGTTGATCAGAAGCCAGAATCCAAGCTCTTCTTCTAGGTTTCCCACATGGGTACAGGTGCCAAGCCTTTGGACCATCCTTCAGTTCTTTCCCAGGCCACAAGCATAGAGCTGGATGGGAAGTTGAGCATCCAGGATGAGATCTGGCACCCTTATGGGATACTGAGTGCTGGCAGGCAGAGGATTAAGCAGTTGGGCTGATTTTTTTCCTTTAAGCTTGAGGGAGTTTCTCAAAATAATGTTTTTATTCACTAATTTACCATTGTAGCATTCTATTATACCCAATTTTTCCTTGTTTAATTTTATTTGTATCCATATTTTATAGCTGAATTAAGTTTTCTTTTATTTTCTTCCTCATCCCTAATGGGGCTGTTGAAAATGGATTTTTTAACTTTATTATTCGATAAAGATCAAAGAAAAGTAAGGTTTGCTTTACTGTTTTCTTTACAATCAGTTCAGATGTGTCCAGTTGATGATATCTATCATATTTATTTTGAATGTTAGCATTAGGGAATGTGATAATAGTTTTCTGAAAATATTTCTTTTAGTGCCAGATTTTTTTAGGGAAAGTAAATCAGTGAAATGAAACAGGAATCTTTACAAAAAACTATTTCAGAGCTGTTTATATACTACTTAATTTAAGAATTTGAAAGGAAGACTTTCACATGTAGATTTTCTCATTGGAAATAGAGCATTTGTCATGGAGAAATTATTTGGAACATTTACATTGGCAGAAGTTAACTTGGATTTACCTAAATGTATATTTGCTTTAACATCTTTTGTTCAAAATTTGTTTCAGGTTAAGAATTGTGGTTTTACAGGTAAGCTTTTTTTTATTGTTCTATTCTAGATCTCATAATTTTTGTGTATTATCTGAAAACTTACAGTTTATTATATGTTTTTAGTGAAAAACAAAAAGCTTGCTGTAGAAGTTTCTGGAATAATACAAGAAAAACATGAACTACTTGACAAACATAGCTTTGCAGATAAAGAGGTAAGACAATTTTGAAAATAAAAAATAAGAGCCAGAAAACTAATTATTATGTTCATAGTTTTGTGTAAATAGTTTATTTGGAGTGTAATACAGCATTATGCTGTTCTTCACTTCAACATTTAACAGTTTTTACTAATTTTAGCCATTGTGTTAGGAGTGACATTGTCTCATTCTGGTTTTACCCTGTGTTGTCCTAATGAGTTTGCTTATATATCTTTGAACCACTTGAATTTTCTTTTTATGGACTTGCTTTTTCACATTTAAAAAAGCATATTCATATTTTCCTTTTAATAATTTTCCTACATTTTATAAGGGAGTCCTTTTTTCATTATGTGTATTTCAGTTATGGTTTTCTAATCTGGCTCTTGCAAACAGGTGTTTTCATAAGTTCACTCTGTGTGAAGCTCTGCCTTCCAAACAAATAAGTAAATGTTTATTAGAATAATTTATAGTTTGTGCTCACGGTGTTAGTTTGTTTCAGAATGAGAATTTAGAGCCATCTTTAAAACATTCCAGCATTGAGGAGTCCAATAAAGCACAAGCTTTGAAGGTAAAGAAACCAAATGGCCTCCTTTTCAAAGCTGGGGCAAATATTGTTGCTGATGACTAACATAGACTTTATAGATAATATATTGTCAGTAAAGTAAGTTACAAAGAAGTGTGAAAGAATAATTTAGCTTTTATAACTTAAAAATGGTTAAATATTAGGAATAGGTCATTGCTAGGTAGCATGTTTTGACTGAGGCATATTCAGTTCACGGTAGAGCTCACTAGAAGCTGTTTGTTCTTCCTTCCTGCAAAATTCCTGAAGTGACCTTTGCTTTTTTGGACCCAGTTTACTCCACAAACAGACGAAGGATTCATTCTAAACAATTTCAGGAATAGTTGTCAGCAATAAATTACCTAAACTATGTAATGGTATTTACCTTTGTGTAATCTTCAGAACACTGGGAATTATTCAGCATCAGATCAGGGATTTGCATTGTAAATATTGATATGCTGCTAAGTGTTTCAGAACTGGCTGTCCAAAAATCATTTGCTGAGTTCTGAGGAAAAAAGAATGTTCCCCCATGGCTGGTCTGAAGTTACCAACCTGAGGTTACTGAATGAGGAGTATTCTCATGATTCAGCTTTCCTGAGCCTGGTGTGATTCAACTCCTTTTAAGGAAAATATACTACACTTTAGTTCAATTAAGATGGATTAAGTTAAGTGACTAGAATATGCCACTACCTCTTAAAGATCGGGATGTGAAAAGCAGGGAGTAATAACGCAGTACAGAAGAGGTCTGCTTCCACCGATGTGAAGTTAGAAGGTGGTAGTCACTTTAATTAGGTGTAGGAGTTCAATTCCATGTGGCAGTTTCAATCACTGATGTCTTTCATCATCAGAACATCTGTTTGTCATTAATTTCCTTGTGCAGTGCAAAGGATGGTATAAATTGTATTGCAAATATGATATATCTATCAATGCTTTCTTCCTGTGTTACCTAATAATATCAAAAGCATATTGATAACCTCTTATACTTGCTGACCCTTTAAAACACCATCGTAGTAGTAATTGACTAATGGTTTGATGACTTAGAAGAATTTTACAAGGCATTTGGCATGCTAACAGAACTGGAAAAACTCAATAGCAAACACATTTATTCAACCTGGAGTATATGTGTAGACAAACTGAAATAAGGGAATATGCCAGCCTGTTGTGGAGGCATTTCAGTTATGTAACATACCAGAAAAATTAGCTAATTGGATATTTTGGAATTTTTTTTTCTTGTATTACTAATTAAGAAGACATAGCATTTATTTTCAGTGGTAGTAGTCATAACTGAATACAAACTGTGTGAGAATTTGCACGAACTTAGTAGTTGAATCTAGAAAAAAAATTAAATCAGTAGAGCAGGTAGAGTATTTCTGATTCAGGTCACAGAATTGCTATAAAAATAGTGAAATTTAGAGAGATAGGAAAAATAAGTTTTTTTTTTTCAGCAGCACAATAGAGCTTTTTTAAAAAAAATTATTTTTGCTTGCTTTACATTTGAAACTTTTGATTTTGTTTTTTCAACTTTAAATAAGTTTGTTGAAGGCTCAAATGGCAGAGGCATGTTTATTACATTATTTAAAATTATTTAAAATTTTAACTGCACAGTTATTTTAATTCAATATCAAATATGAAGAAATCTTGATTTTATTTAATTTTGATGTTATTACATTATAATGAATTAGGTTATTTCACCTTTTTTGTTTTAGAATGCTTTAAAGCAAAGGTTGGCAAACTCTACACAGTGGATTCTCCAACAGTTTCTTTTTTCTGTTTGATTTTTCATGATATAGTTCCGTAGGCTCAAGGATTTCCTCTCTCACCCCACCTGTTTTTTGTTAAAAAAAAAAAAAAAAGTTCTACGGCACAATGCTGCTCATTCAGTTAGAATTGTCTTTGTTTCTAATTAACATAGTATGTGTGTGAATAACTGTGATAGAGATTGTGTGGCCTGAAAGCCTGAACTGTTTATTCTCTGTGAAGAAGCTTGTTGGCACCTGCTTGCTGGCACTTTGTTCTGAAAATCATGTGTTTGGATGTAGTCACCTGATTTCCCTAACTACAAATTCCCTCATATGTCTTACAAAGTTGACTTTTCTTTTAGGAAACGCATGAAAAGCTGGAGAGTTGCAAATTCAACGTACAGGATGACGTTTTCTTTTTAGAAAAACAATTAGAAAAAGAGAAATCTGAACATTTTGAGCGACACGCATTGGTAAGACTTTTTGTATTCAATGAAAATATTATAAAATGCTAATGGGTTTCAAAATGTAATTTTATTGGCCAAAGTATAACATGTACTATACAAAAAGGTAAGGAATATAGAGGTCAAAAAATGGAGAGCACCATTTTCCAGATCCTCTGTTTTCCCTTCCTTAGATGCCATATGTGAAGTAGGGTTTTTTTTTGCATATTTTCTTACAGAACTTTCTACATTCACTACTGATGTAGGCCATATAAATCATTTATGTTGAATGATCACATAGACACTGTATAGTTTTTATTCATTAAAAATTTTGGTTAGGACATTGTAAATATGAGCAGTTAAAATCATGATGTGTGTAAGGTGTAATGTACATTATGTACCTTAAGTGTTGTGAAGTATCAAAGTTGAGATGTGGCATCTTGAAAATTGGAGGGATTTAGTAAATACTTCTCTACTAACTGATACTTTCTTTCCAGGCAAAACAAAGCATCCAGACCCTGGATGATGAAAGAAAATTCCTCCAATCACAAATTGCTGCAGTAAGTTGAATTTGTCTTAACACTTGTAGGTCTGTTGCTTTTGCAAATAAATTAAATTTGATTGTTGCTTTTATTATTCAGGGATACTATTTGATGTTAGGGTTTCAGAGGTAGATGATCTTCAGTTTACACACACATATAAGGCACTTGATGAAAGTTTATTGTAACACTGTACACATATTTGAAAAGCTGTTGCTATATACTGAGTCCTGTTGAAGATGCTTGGTGTTTAACATATTAAGGCAGAAAAACTCTCATAAAGTTAGCTTTTAGTGGATGAGATACAGAATACATTGTTCACAAAATTTGCTATGCAATACATGGACATTGATAACAGGTTATGTCATTTGTCCAAGGTTACATGGCAAATTGGTGGCAGAACTATACTCTGATTCTAGGTTCTTTCTTCCTGCTATGCTGGGCTGCCTCTGTTGGCATGTTGTTTCCATGCTTTAGGATGCTTTAGCTGTTGTCCACGTGGATATACTAGGGAGTCCATGAAGATGATCTATTGTGTTATGTTAATTGTTACTGACTTAATATGTTTTATACTTAGGCTATAACAACAACCAAGAGCTTTCAAACACATTTGGATATAATTAAGGTATTGTTTGAAAATTTGCAGCTTCACGAAAGCTTGAAACAGGTTTGTACTCTATAGAGACTCTAGCTTTCAGCTATGTCATTAGAAGCACTTTGGGCATACTTGTGACCAACAACATATTAAGACCTAGAGTAGATATTTTTTCTTGTTATTATCAGAGTAGGACACTTTCTTTACCCACTTGCAAGTGTATATTTTAGGGAGGGGTACACAAGTGTATATTCTTCTGCTACTCTTTCCTGGGAGTGAAAGTAAACCAGCATATTTTATACCTTGGCAATCACAGCAGATAGCAGTTACATCCAAACCTTATCTGAGGTTTAATGGCACACGTGATTCTCGAGGTAGATAAAATGAGGACTTTATATTTATCCTTTTCTTCCCCATTTATATAGGTAAGATACACTCATTCACATGTATTTTTTTTCCCAGTAACTTGATAGTTTTTCAGTGGGAAACTTTACATATGATCAATAATTGCATTATCAGAATTCTGTAAGTGCTGTATCTGGGTCTTGTAATAGGATTACATTTTCTGTCTCACCAACATTTTCTTTAACATAATTATTTTGTTTCCTATATAGCTATTCATAATTCATCAATACACTGTTTTCAAGAGATGTAAATCTTATAAAATGTGTTTATTTGAGAGGTGGAGATAGAGAAAGTTCTTATCTTCTTGGTTACTCCCCAAATAGTTGTAATTTTAGGCTGAGCCAGGCCAACACTCAGAACTGGGAGCTCACTCTTGGTCTGCCATGTAGGCAGCAGGGATCCACCTTCACAAACCATCACCTACTGAGTCTTCAGGGTTGTATTTATTGGAAAGAGGAAACTGGGTGGACAGAGACTTGAGCCGCTTCATTATCAGAGATACTGGATGTGGATGTCGAGTGGCGCCTTGTTACATGAGAGGCTCAATCCAATTCTTCTTCTTTTTCTTCTTCTTCTTCCTCCTCCCTCATCCCCGCTCCTCCCCCCTCCTCCCCCCTCCCTCCACCCCCTCCTCCTCCTCCCTCCCCCTCCTCCTCCTCCCTCCCCCTCCTCCCTTCTCCTTCTTCCTTTTTTTTTTTTTTTGCTGATGCTCTTGCTGGCTTTTTTTTTTTGCCTTCAGACTATTTAATTTTTGCGGAGTGTTACCAAATTAATCTGACTTTAGGCATTCCCATTTTTATGTCTTAGCTTCTGAGGTCTACTGAGTTTATTACTATTTTTCTGTCACTTTCCATGTTTTGTTTTTACAGTCATCTTTGATGCATTTCCTATTTTACCTATTAAACACTATGCCTCTAAAATAACAAAAAGCAGCAATCTTTTGTCATCTTAATGTCAAGAGCAAGTGATGGTCAACCCAGTGATAAGCTTCTGATAGAATCAAAAATACACTTTTCTATTAAAAAAAATGACTTAGATGGCATTACTTGTTAGAACTACTTTTATGTAGTTTTAATTATCAGTGTTCCTGAAACAAATTATTGTAATAATGATCATTCACTAACCTTTTATTACTGCATGTTTACATCACTTTTTAGCAGTGTATTAGATAGCATCTAGTCACTAAATTTGATGATTTTTCCTTGGTTTCAATTTTTTATTATTTTTATTGCAAAGTCAGATACTTTGAGAGGAAGGGAGACAGGAAGATCCTCCATCCATTGATTCACTCCCCAAGTGGCCGCAATAGCTGGAGTTGAGCTGATCTGAAGCCAGGAGTCAGGAGCCAGGAACCTCTTCTAGGTCTCCCACACAGGTGCAGGGTCCCAAGGCTTTGGGCCATCCTTACCTGCTTTTCCCAGGCCACAAGCAGGGAGCTGGATGGAAGGCAAGCCTGCCAGGATTAGAACTAGTGCCCATATGGGATCCAGGCGCATTCAAAACAAGGACTTTAACTACTAGGCTATCACTCCAGGCCATTTAATTTCAGTTTTTTAGGGCTTACTTTTATTTGAAAAGCATGTTTACAAGAGAGACATGTAGTGTTATAGAGAAAGAGAGACCTTTTCCTCTCTGGTTGACTCCCCAAATGGCTGCAATAGCTGGAGCTTCTTCTGGATCTCCTGTATGGATTCAAGGGCCCAAGAATTTAAGCCATCCCAGACTGCTTTCCCAGGATATAAGCAGGGAGCTGGATCAGAAATGGAGCCACCAGTACTTGATTGGATACCCCCAGGGGATGCAGGTCTTTCAAGTGGAGGCCTGACTGTCTGTGCCACAGCACGGGCCCCAGTATTCATTTTATTTTGCCTGTTTGCCATCACCTGATTCTTTGGTAATTTTACAGAAAAGGATTTTTGGGGGTGTGATTGTGTAGGATATTCTCCAATGAAGGGCCAGTTTGGCAGAGAAATTTAATGTTTATTGTTTGATGGTAAATTTATGAAGTGTAAGATGTTTCTTTCATATGTATATGGAAAATTTCTTTCATGAATTTATACCTTTTTTTTACTTATCTACATAGTTTCTTTTTTCAGCCTAAGTTTGTTACTTTTAAATAAAGGATTTTCTTTCTAGGACAGGCAAAGTAACAGAATGGCAGAGGGATAGAGGAAAATGGAGAGAGATGTGTTTCCAACCATTTTATAGAAAAAAATTCATACTATTAAAAATTTGCATGGATTTTAAAGAATTTTTAGTGACAAACTTATCCCTAGTCATTTTACATGAACTTTGTAAAGTATCTGTGTTTTTGTCTCAGAAAACTTTTGATTTTATATAGATATGTAAATGAGTTAAAGAATACTTAAGCCTATTATTTTATACTACCCCAATTTGAAAATTCTTTGCAATAGGAGTCATCTTTCCTGTCTTTTTTATGTCTGTTATTGACATACCAGCCTTGTAAATGCATCTGTTTACAAACATGTATGATGAATTGCATTTTTTGTTGTGATTTTAGCTTATTGGAGAAGCTAAAATATCAAAACAAGAGCTGAGTGGACTTAAAGAGAAAAAGACACTTATATGCACTACAATACTGACAGACCAACCTATCAATGACAATGAAAATCAAATTGAGGTAAATGACTCTACTGATGCGTGTGACTGAGTTGGATAGAATTGTATCTTAACTTAGAAACTTAAAAACTTTATTTTCCAAACAAAATAAACTGAAGCAAATCATTGCAATGGCAAATTATGAATTAAATTGCTAGGCTGGAATCTTGACAATATTCTTACTGTCATATAGCTTGCCCTCTGCACCCACAATTTCCACAGCTATAGATTCAGCAAACTGTGCATCAGATCTATTTGAAAAAAAAAAATGTATTGTGTCTGGCAGATTCTTCTTCTTGTACTTATTCTCTAAATATATAATGCTATCACTATTTCCATAACAGAGTTACTAAGTATCATTAGCAGAATAGAACTGAGTTAAAATGTAGGCATTTATGGACTGTTTGTGAATAATGCACTATTGTGCATAAGAGACTTGAACATATGTGGATTTTTGCATTTGTGAGTTAGAAGGCTTGTCCTTGAACCCTTCTTTTCGTGGATGCCATGTGAGAAATGTATTGTTTAACTTTTTCTCTAAGCTCAAAGATTGAAAGACCTTGAAATACATGTTAAACAGAACAATAATGAGATAGTATCCTAGCACTGTGTGCAAAGCTGTAGACCTTTTCGTTTGGTGCCTCAGACTCTTAAAAGTGTGAGGCAACTGAAGGATGGAAATTGTAGAGCAGAATAGATTTAAGTGGGGCTTTCCAGAGAAATATACGACACAGTCATGTGATATTTTTGTTACAGTGCTAGAAAATTTTTCTGCAATTCAAGAAAAAACTACCCAATGCTGGGAAACATCTCATGTTCTAATTTGAATACTTCTTAAGAATGTATTTTATCTCAGCTGAACTCCTCATTTATGTTTTCTTTTTAATACATTAAAATTTGTAATCTTTATATCACAGATTGGTCATTATATAAAATATATACATTATGTTAATGATCAGTTTTATTTGTAGCAGATAATCATCTCATACATCATTTTGCCATTTTAAAATATGGATTTAGCAAGAATGAACTATTATAAGATGTTTCATTAAGAATCACTAGTTTTGGTTTTATCTTATAGAACTTAATAGCCACAACAGCCTTGCCTGGACTTTGTTGTAGCCAGCAGCCAGGAACTCCATCTGAATGTCCAATCAAGGTGGCAGGGATGCTTCTGCTTGCACCACCTGTTGGTGCGGCGTTTAGGGGTGAATATGGTCATGGAGGAGAACTAAGAAGAAGTTGGAATCGGGAGATGTAGTGAGGATGGGAACCCAGGCATTCAGATGAGAATATGGGCATCTCAATGGGCTTCTTAACTATTGTGCCAAATACCTACTCTAGGTAGATTTATTTAAAAAGTGTAATTGTACATCCACAAGAAATACATTTGGGCTGGTATTGTGGTACTGTAGGTGAAGCTACCACATACATGAGCATCTCATAGCTCCTTGGTGCAGTGTACCTGGAAAGGCAACAGAAAGATGGCCCAATTACTTGGACCTCTGCCACCCATGTGGGAGACCCAGATGGAGGTCCTGGCTCCTGGCTTCAGAATGTTGTGATAATTTGAGTAGCAAACCCATAAATGGAAGAGTGTTTGTCTTCTCCTCTCTGTTGACTTTGAAATAAAGAAGTAAATCAATCTTAAGAGAAAAGAAATAATAAATGCAATAGTGTAAGTTATTACCTTCTGTCTTTTTTTTAAATCTCTGAACACTTTCTAAAGATGGAAAATTGCTCTGCCATCCTTGGAGAAGATATTACCGATGATGACAGTGTGGAACAAGACATGACGAGTGACTCAGAAAACGGTACTCCCTTAGGTATTAAGTCAGGATTCATCTTTTTGATAAAATGATGGCTACTTCTTTGGGTTGTTCGCCTGCAGTCCTTGTTTTTGATACACTGTGCTTTGGCATGTCTGCAACACAGTGTCATTGTCTCCATTTACATTTACCTTCAGCTGGAACACCTTCAACCAATCCCTTCAACTCCTTAGAGAGACTTGTAGTCTCCTTCCCTACTGTTCTTCTCACAGCTGATACATGTCTTCCTTACAGCAGTAAGGAAAAAATTAATACCATAATCATTTCAGTGCTTGCTTCTCTCCCTATTGTAGGCTAAACAAATGGGTAGGTGACATGCTCAAAATATGAGTGCTACATAAAGCACTAATTCATAGCTCAAGATTTTATTAAGTTAAATCGTTACACTACTTTGGATCATCACAGTAATTTTTACCATTACCCATTGCAGTTGACCTTCCAAAAACTGGGTTAGCTGAAGCCATTCACTGTGTTCTCAAACCAGTTCTGATGACTTTGTTGTTTTTCTTTTAGTGATATCTAGGAGCTGGCATTGTGGCACAGTGTTTCAAGGTGCCACCTGCAATGCTGGCATCAGTATGAAAACTTGTTTGAGTCCTGCCTGCCATACTTCCTTTCCAGCTTCCCGCTAAAGTAGCTAGAAAGACAGTGGGAAATGGAAGATGAAAGCACCTGTGTCCCTGCTTCCCACAAGGGAGACCTGGAAAGAGCTCTGCGTTCCTGGATGCTGTTTGTCCCAGCCCTGACTGTTGATGTGTTAGGGATGTGAAGCAGCAGAAGAAAGTTTGGTCTCTGTCTCTGGTTCTCCTTTACTCTCCCTCACTCTCTATAACTCGGCCATTCAAAGAAATACATCTTAGAAAATATTTTATTTTGAAATTGTTAGAGATTTACAGGAAATTTAAAAGTAATATAGACAGATCTCATGTTCCTTACAACAAGTTTCCTTCCTTGATAGTTCTTCCAAATGTTATGCTTTTCCCCACTGAACTACAGCACAAGTAATAAATACATTCATGAAGAAAGATGTGATTTTTAAATTGTGAAGGATTTCTGTATTTATTGATTTACTGAAAATGAACACTGACAGACAAAAGAGATGGGTGTTGAGAGATCTTTTATTACTGATTCAGTCCCCAAATGCCCATATCAGCTGGGGTTGGACCAAACAAAAAACCAGGAATTGATCCAGGTCTCCTAAGTGGTTGGCCTGAACCCACGAATTTGAACTTTCATCTGTTGACTCCCTGGTATATTAATAGGAAACTGGACTGGAAGTGGAAGGTGTACTTAAAATGGTGTGTGTATGTGTGTGTGTGTGTGTGTGTGTGTGTGTGTGTGTGTGTGTGCTTTTGTGCGTGTGTGATATAGCGATATTATGGCAAGAGAAAATTGCTTCTCATAGTAGGCTTATTTAGTAAGGGGAATGTTGCACGATTTTAGGCTTGAAACTGACTTGTTTTGAATCTCACATTTATTATGTCTTTTTTTTTCCTGCAAGTATACAACTTATAAAAAAACTGAATTTATGGGTGAGACAAATTAAGAGGTTAACAAAAAAACTAAATATAAAGTGATATTTATAACATTTCTTTTACAGTCAGTTTTAAGTTTGAAGTTTTAAGTTGGGTTTTAAAAAGCATCTCATTTAAAAATTTTAATTCACAGAATTTACATTAGTAAAGTATTGAAGGAAATATTTGAATGTCAATAATGATCATTTTTGAATAGAGAAGCATGGGCAGTTTATAATCTAATCTGTATTTTCAAAATACTACACTAAATGAGCATTATCTCTAATAATGAAACACTGTTTTATAAATAATTCTCGGGCCTGGTGCGGTGGCCTAGTCCTCACCTTGAACGCACCTGCATCCCATATGGGCTCTGGTTTTAATCTTGGCAGCTCCACTTCCCCTCCAGCTCCCAACTTGTGGCCTGGGAAAACAGCTGAGGTTGGTCTAAAGCCTTGGGATCCTGCACCCACGTGGGAGACCTAGAGGAAGTTCCTGGCTTCTGGGTTCATATTGGCTCAGCTCTGGCCATTGTGGTCACTTGGGGAGTAAATCATTGGACAGAAGATCTTCCTCTCTGTCTCTCCTCCTCTCTGTATATCTGGTTTTGCAATAAAAATAAATAAATCTTTAAAAAAAAAAGAAAATACTCAACATCAATTTAATAATTGTTTTTAGCAGTGGAATAAGTAGCTTAACTTTTAAAATGAGTTGCAAAAGTTTTTTAAAAGTACAGATATACATAGTTTTGTGTGTATTCAATCATTTATTTTTAAGATATTTACTTAAAAATTCCTTGCATTTTCATTTAAATAAGTTGTGAGTATTTTAGGATAGTTATATACTCAATACACGTAATTACTAAAATTTTTGACTTACTAATACGATTTTGTATTTTTTCTTTTCATTAAGTTTGTGGCAGTGATTTAGTTTGTGGTAGTGATTCATGCCACATTTTGGAAAATATATCTTTCCTTCATTCTATCATCAAATAATACACTGATTTTGAAGCACTCAGATTATTTAGAATTGGTAGTTTTCATTTTTATAGATTACTGTAGGTGAATTAGCAGTTGAAGGTAGGTTAAAGTTTATACTTTTCTCTCAGACATAGTTTGGTTTAAGTCTAGAGGACATCTGAGTCTTTATTAGCCATAAGGTCTAAATTCCTTATATGATTTATAACACATATTATGTTTAAGCCTAAAAGTTATTGCTGAATAGAAATATAATACTATTGAGAGGCAAATTCTTTACTAGATAAAATGGATATTACTGATTGTTATGGAAATAGTTTAAGGAAGTATTGAAAAAAATGCTTTTAAAAGCCTTTTGTAATGGATGTTAGCTTCTAGGTTGAATAATAGATGCTAAATTCAATGGTGGTTTTTGAGGATTGTATAAGAAAATATGAAACAATATTTAAAATAGTAGATCTAGATCTTTAAACTATTGAAAAGCATTAGATGTTCTATTGTTGGAGCCATTTTAATTTTGTTAATTTTGTTATTAACTTATTAATTTGGTAACTTTTGCCCTCAGATGTTAGTGTGTAGCTTAAAATATTCCTTCTGTTATGACCTAAAATTTTCTTTAGAACATATTGAAAATCATCTGACTGAACAAATACCTTTGAAGTCAGAAGGGACACAATTTGGAAGTGAAATTGGGACACATCCGCAGGAAGTCCCAATGATGACTGAAGTATATCAAGGAAATGACATGATGCCATGCAGGTAATAAAAATCATTGCCAACTCCATTGGATGACAAGTAAAATACCCTTTGAAAGCATAGTCATATATTGTATGTTCAAATTTCTGTGATTACTGAATATTCTTAATTTATGATTAGATTTGCTCATTCATTTTTTAGGGTGGAATACTGTTCACCCATTGGAAAGTCTGATATTCTACCATCTGCAAGAAAGTGGTCCCAAACCATCTACCATTATGCTCACTGAAAAAAATCCAGTACCAAAGGGAACATGTGTTTTCTCTGATATAAAGAAACTTTCATGCAACATAGAAGTTAAATAGCTATATAGGTAAACATGTGTATACATACATTCCCTCTGATGAACTGTGGAATGGAGAGTAGCATAGTGGGAAGTGAAGATCCACTGCAGAGTGTGTCTCCACTCCTAAATAAAAGAACTCTCAATGAAAGCAGTTAAATATACCTTGATAATAGGATGTTGGACTTTCTACCATTGTCTATACCTACAGTGTGTGATACATTTAAATTGCAGAATGTTGGATGTGTGATTGTTGCTGAAGGGCCATACTGTTGTAATAACATGGGGGAAAATGGTGGGGAGGGGGACTGGGTAGTGGGAGGGTGGAAAGCATGTGCCTATGGAACCATAAAAATAAAACACACGTATGTTTGTGTGTGTACACACACACACACACACATATATATATATTATAAATTTAAAAAATATTATTTCACCTTAAGATAGTTTCTTTAAGAGAGAAACTGGGGCAGATAACAGAAAGTGTTGAAAGTACTATTGGAAGTTTTGAACTAGTTCATAAAATCTTGTGTAATTTCCAGGAATTGGCTATTCAGTATGTGATTGCTTTAAATTAAATGATATTTGAGACTACGTCAGGGAATCTGAGCATGTCTGGTTTCAGTATCCTTTATACACATCTCCAATGTATGGAGTATCTCATTTAGAAAATTTTAAGTGTCAGTTAAATTTTAAATCCCTTATACACAACTCCAATATATGGCAAACTGATTCCTGTACCCTGTGTGAATTGTTCCTATGGAAGTATTTCTTGTCTTATTAACTAAGAGGAGTTAATTTGCCTAATTGATCAGGGTGATTTCCTAAGCCATTGCTGACTTCTGTTTTGTTATATCCTGTATTGATAGGTATTTTATGGCTTTATTTAAAATACTGGAAAGGAACTTCTTAGGAAGGAAGAATTATTTTTGGCTAATATGCTGTAGGTATAGCGTCCAAATTAAGTAGCCTCATAGGTTCAGAATCTGGTGAAGATAGAGAACAGTGGAGGGCTATTCATTACACAGTGGATGATGAAGCAGAGATGGGACGCATGCTCTGCTTTTATCCCCCATCCTCTCTAGAGGATTGCCTTCCCAGGGTGACCTTAGGCCTCTCATGTTCAACTAACTCCTAGATTACATGATTAAATTGATTGATTATGTTAATGGCTTTTAAAAAATGTTTCCACATGTAAGGTAAGTTTCATGATAGAACTCTTTTATTATGTTATCTCAGTGTCTAATGCTGTGTAGGACACATTGTAGATATTCAATAAATATTTCTGATTGTATAAATAAATATGCTTAGTACATTTATATATTGGAGAAAGTGTGTGTGTGTGTGTGTGTGTGTGTGTGTGTGTGTGTGTGTTGATGCCTGAATGTAGAAGTCTAGAGAATTCCTTTGAGATAATGTATTTGGAGAATCATATTTTCTATTTGTTAAGATTTAGTTTTATTTATTTGAAGGTAGAGTTACAGAGAGGGAGAATGAGAATTAATCTTCCATCATTTGGTTCACTCTCCACGGGGATACAGTGGTCAGGAACTCGGATTCCAGGAGGTGACAATGGCCAGGAACTCATATTTTTTCAGGTTTTCCATGTGGCTTCAGGGGCCCAACCACTGGTACTATCTTCTGATGCTTTCCCAGGTGCATTAGCAGGGAGCTGAATTGCAAGTGGAGCAGCCAGGTCTCCAACTAGCACTGATATGGGATGTTGGTGTCACAGGCCACAGTGCCAGGCCCAGAGACTCTGATTTGCAAATATCTCTATTAGCCCATGTTTTTCATCATAAAATGCAACATTTTGAGGCCTCACTTGTTACTTAATAGAAGTCATTCCTGTCTGTCATTATTTTTGGGTTCCGTTTTATAAAATTCCCTGCTTGCTAAAATTTGTTTGTAATTTAACATTATTAATATCGACTGAGCTTTTGTGTACCTGCTGATAACTACAATAAATTTGAGCTACTTAGTGCACATATGTATTTCCACCTGAGAATGAGTAAGGCAGCCTTGTTTCAATCCTCATTGTATAAGCAGGTATGTTTTTCATAGTATGTGTAGTGCCACATTTTGTGTGTGTTAGTCATTTAGGTGTTTATGATGATCCCAATCGTAGTGCTGAAATGATGTTTAGTGTTCCTAAGCGTAAGAAGGATATGTTTTTTTTTTTTGGTTGGGTTTTTGGAGATAGTATATGTGTCAGACACATTTTATTTAGGCCTTAGTTACAGATCTGTAGAGTGTGAGCTCATGTTAATAAGTCAATAATATGATATTAATGTATTGATACTGAAGTAAACATAAAACAATGGTAGAAATGGTTGACTGATGAACGTATTCTGGTTAGAAACTATCAAGAATTTGCCGGTATCGCTTCTCAGCCTTTTGACTAAGATCAAGGGAAGAAATTTGCCTGTATTTTCCTTATGAGCAAAGGTACAATATTTGGCACTTAAGAATTTTATTTCAAGAACAGATTTATTTTATTAAAACTCTAGGGGCCCGGCACCATGGCCTAGTGGCCAAAGTCCTCGACTTGAACACACCTGCATCCCATATGGACGCCGGTTCTAATTCCGGCAGCTCCACTTCCCATCCAGCTCCCTGCTTGTGACCTGGGAAAGCAGTCGAGGATAGCCCAATGCTTTGGGACCCTGCACCTATGTGGGAGACCTGGAAGAGGTTCCAGGTTCCTGGCTTTGGATTGGCACAGCACCGGCCGTTGTGCTCACTTGGGTAGTGAATCATCGGACGCAAGATCTTCCTCTGTCTCTCCTCTTCTCTGTATATCTGACTTTGTAGTAAAATAAATAAATCTTTAAAAACAACCTCTAGTTTTAATGTGGGGTGAGATAGGGACCTTTTTATAAGATTTATATATTTGATAGGCAGAATTAGTGATGGAGGGAGAAAGAAAGGAAGAGAGAATGAGAATGAGAGTTGTATTTTCCATTCTATTCCCCCAAAACCCTGTAGGCCAACTAGTTGGTCCCAAGGAAAGAGATTGAATATCTGCTGGTATATTTCTAGGGAAGCTGAAATAAGGAGAACTGATTGCAGGCCAAAGCCAGGAGTTGCAGCTGGGTCTCCCCTGTGGGTGAAAGGAGTGGAAGCATTTCTGCCTTCACTCTGCTTTCCCCAGTCCATTGGAAGGCAGCTGGATCTCAAGCAACTGGGTAATGAGCCAGCATTCATATGAGATGCTGGCTTTACAGGTGTCACTGTATCTGCTGCATCACAATGTCGTCTTCAGTGACTTTATAGAATGTAACTGGCACAAATAAGGAGAAGTCTGTTGTATATATCCAGAAAATTGTAGGGAGTAAACTAGGATGGTTGGTGGCTAGTTAGGTTCATTCACTGTCAAGTTGTAATACCTCAACACCAGCTTTGGATTCAATTCAGCATTTAAAAAATCTCTGCAATTCATCATGTACCTCTTCCATATGGGATTCTTCAGGATATGAAAAAAATGACTAAATGGATTAGTTGTAGTATAGCTGCCATGTTTCAGTTAGGAAAATCTGGAACAGGTCCTTCATTTTATGTGCATGAAATATAACTAAATGATTTGGATGTTGGATTATGAGAGGTGCAAAAAAATTCTTATGAGTGCACCACTGGGATGAGCACAATGTATGTTGTTGATTACTGAATCTAAAGATGATGTTTTCAAGATTTATTTATTCATTTTATTACAAAGTCAGATATACAGAGAGGAGGAGAGACAGAGAGGAAGACCTTCCACCCGATGATTCACCCCCCAGGTAACCGCAAAGGCTGGTGCTGTGCCGATCCAAAGCCGATCTGAAGTCTCCCACGGGGGTGCAGGGTTCCAAAGCATTGGGCCATCCTCGACTGCTTTCCCAGGTCACAAGCAGGGAGCTGGATGGGAAGTGGAGCTGCCGGGATTAGAACCAGTGCCCATATGGGATGCATGTGTGTTCAAGTCGAGGACTTTGGCCGCTAGGCCACGCCGCCGGGCCCCTAGATGATGTTTTAAAATTTCCAAGAGAAAGGTGTGTTTTTGTAGATTTTAAGAAGTGGATTCTGGATATGTGTGGTTTTTAGAGTGTGATTTCACTTAATTATATTGGAATGTTTTGAATTTCCCAAAATATTTACCTCATTCTTGCCCTCAGCTGTTTACTACTGAGATTCAATGGATGTTGCTGCTGACAGTTTTTTGGAGCTAAAATGGAGAGTTGGTAGTGCTGACAAAATGTTAAATTGTTGCATACATATGGTATAATTTAGCCTCATTAGCATTCTCTATGCTGGATTGATATTTCTTACTACTGTATTGGAAATATTACTAGTATATTACTAGCACTTTTCCAAATGTATTGTTGGAGAGACTGAAAGGCTAGAACCTGATAGTTAAGTGTGCTGCTTTAAATATTTGAAGTAAGATACGACCATGTGTTATTCATATCATCAGGGTTTCTTTTGCATTGATACTCTAATAGGCCCTTTCAAAATCAAGAAGAGGGTACATAGGTCTCTTGTCTCATTGGAACGGGTGTCAATTAATGACCATCTGCAGGCTATGGAGTCTTCAAAAACACTCTTTTCTCCCATATCCATATTCATGATAAATTGTTTCCTAATGAAATGATTTGATGTTTTTATACTCGCATGATGCCTCATACATAGTATCTCTTTGTAACCAGTATTTGATATAGTGTGTGGGATGTCATACATTTATGAATCTCCCACAGGATTTCTTCCATAGTTAAGTCACTAAAATTCAATCCAGATGGATAGTGTAGTATCAAAGAATCATTACCTGTGAGCCCTGCCTGTGGATCAAATCACAGCCATGCATTGCACACTGTTGTTTAGGTCAGACAGTATATATGTGGGTGGTCCCTAAAGTTTAAATTACCTGGTGACATGATACCTATGTCCAATTTAGTGTATTTTCACTCTTCTATAGGCACAGAGATTCCCGCTTCATACCTCATTCTGAACTTCTGTATTATAACAATAGTATCCTATAGCAACAATCACAAGTCTATGATTCTTCTATTTAAGTTTATCTTGGCTTTGTAGGTATAGACAATGCTAGAAAATCTCATATGCTATTGTTAAAGTATATTTAACAGTTTCATTGTGAGTTCTTTTATTAGGGAGAAGAGGTGCATATTGGAAAGTATCTGCAATAATAAATATATGTATGTATATGTTAGCCTAAATATTGATCTGGTATTTTGCGTGAAGGTTGACATATCAGAGAGAATATGTGATGTTTGTCCTTTGGGGATTGACTTATTTCACTGAGAATAATGGTCTCTAGCTGGGACCATTTTGCAGCAAATGGTAGAATTTGATTCATTTCAGAGTCTGAGTATTATTCCATGTAGTAGATCTGCCACAGTTTCTTTATCCATCTTTTGAAAGGCATCTGGATTATTTCCATGCCTTCACTTGTATGGATCATGCTGCTATAAATATAGGGTTGCAGGTCACTTTTTCATATGCAGATTTCACATTATTTGGATTTTTTTTCAGTATTGGACTAGCTGGACAATATGGTAGATTCACTTTCAGTTGTCCTAATACTCTCCATACTGACTGACAAAGTGGTGGCACTAGGTTGCATTGCCACCAACGGTGAAACAGGGTACCATTCTTCCCACATCCATGCCAGCACCTGTTGTGAATAGATTGACAAATATAGACCATTCTCACTGGTATTTGTTGGAATGGTAATGTGGTTTTTATTGGCATTTCCTGAATAAATAGGGAGCAGAACCCTTGGAGCCTGTGCCACACTGGGGACCCTAGGATGGCATTGGAGGGCCATTCCCTATCCCCAGGTACTGAAGCAGTTGAGAGTCTGGGTGTTGCTCCCCTCCCATTCCCTGTTTTCCAAGACACAGAAAGTAGAAAAAATTTGAAACGATGGTCTCATCTACTTTCCCCTAACCCAGGACACTTCCCACCCTAATCGACTGTGTAAACAAAATAAAAAATAAAATGTATATAAAGAAAAAAAATTTATCTGCATTTATCATGATACAAGACCTGACTTAGATTCTTGCATTCATATATATATATGAATTAAACAATATAATATATATTGTTTAATGGATTGTTGTATTTTTGTAGTGCTGTTTCAGTCTTTAAGCAAGATCATTACATGTAAGGCCTAAGGATAGATTCTGGTACAATCTCAGGGCTTCAAAAGCCACTTATCATTGCAAGAAGTATGCACACTAATAAAAATATTACTGATGATACTACGAACATAATTAACTTTGGGTACAGTATGATTTTGTTACTTTCTGATCAGACCCAGAAGCCAACTCAGGATTTAAAACTGATATAAAATGATTCATTTTCTTTTTTTTTAGTTGATTTTTTGAAATTATTTATTATTTTTAATTCATTAATTACATTGTATTATGTGACACAGTTTCATAGGTACTTGGGTTCTCCCCACCCCTCCCCAAACCCTCCCACCATGGTGGATTCCTCCACCTTGTTGCATAATCACAGCTCAAGTTCAGTTGAGATTCCCCCATTGCAAGCGTATACCAAACATAGAGTCCAGCATCTTATTGTCTAGTCAAGTTCAACGACTTCTTAGGTATACCCTCTCTGGTCTGAAGGTAGAGCCAGCAGAGTATCATCCCAGTCAATTAAAAGCTCCAACATGCCATCAGCAAAAATTTACATCATTATGGAATTAATTGACATAGTAATGAGTAACCAATATGTTAAAAGCAAATGCGAGTTCCTAGCCACCTTCTGTGACCACCTCATTGACATTTTAATTTTGGTTTATACACAACATATAACATTCATAACATAACATGTTATACATAACATCATATCATCTTAAATTAAGGCAAACATGTGGTATTTAACCTCTTGGGATTGGCTCATTTCCCTCAGCATTATGGTTTCCAGTTTGGCCCATTTGGCCACAAAGAACTGCATTTTGTTTTTTTTAATAGCTGAGTAGTATTCCATGGAGTAGATGAACCATAGCTTTCTTATCCAATCCTCTGTTGATGGGCATTTTGGCTGCTTCCATGTTTTTGCAATTACTGATTGTGCTGCTATGAACATAGGAGTGCATGTTGGTTTCTCATAAAACAATTGTTCTGGATATATTCCTAGGAGTGCTATTGCTGGATCATACACTATGTTGATTTTGAGTTGTTTGAATATTCTCCATACTGATTTCCATAGAGGCTTTACCAGCCTGCAGCCCCACCAGCAGTGGAGTAGGGATCCCTTTTCCCCGCAACCTCGCCAACAAGTGTTGTTGGTGCTTTTATTCATGTGGGCCAGTCTTACTGGCATGAGGTGGTACCTCATTGATGTTTTAATTTGGATTTCCCTTATTGCCAGGGAACTTGAGCATTTTTTCATATGTTTATTTGCCATTTGGGTTTGTTCCTTTGTGAAGTGTTTGCCCATTTCCCGTGCCCATTTCTTGAGTGGCTTGTTTGTTTTGATATTTTTTTTTTTGTTTTGTAGCTCTTTGTATATTCTGGAGATTAGCCGTCTATCACCTATGTCGTGCGCGAAGATTTTCTCCCATTCTGTGGGTTGCCTTTTTACCTTGTTGATTGTTTCTCTCGCTGTACAGAAGCTTCTTAGTTTGATGAGGTCCCAATTGTTTATTTTGGTCTCGATTTCTACTGCTTTTGGAGTCCTTTTTAGGAAGTGAGGGCCTACCTGTAAGTGTTGCAGTGTGTTTCCAACATTTTCTTCCAAAAGTTTGAAGGTTTCTGGATGTAGGTTTAGATCTGTTATCCATTTAGATCTGATCTTAGTGTATGGTAAGAGATGTGGGTCTATCTTTTTGTTTCTGCAGGCTATTAACCAGTTGTCCCAACAGCATTTATTGAGCAGAACTTCCCATTTGCCTGGGTTGTCGTTTGTCTTTTTGTCAAAGATTATTTGGCTGTACCTGTTTGGGTTCCCTTCTGGTGTTTCTATTCTGCTCCATTGATCTTCCTCTCTATCTTTGTGCCAGTACCAGGCTGTTTTGAGAACCACTGCCCTATTGTATGTCCAGAGGTCCGGGACTGTGATTCCCCCTGCTAATTTCCTGTTCTTCAGGATGGTTCTGGCTATTTGTGGTTTTTTGTGTTTCCAGATGAACCTTTGGATCATTGTTTCCAGATCTGTGAAGAATGTTTTGGGCATTTTGATTGGGATTGCGTTGAATGTATATATTGCTTTTGGCAGTATAGACATTTTAATGATATTGATTTTACCTATCCAGAAGCATGGGATGTTACTCTATCTTTTGAGGTCTTGTTCAATTTCTTTTTTCAGTAGTTTGTAGTTTTCTTCAAATAGGTCTCTTACATTTTTGGTTAGAGTTATTCCCAGTTATTTCATACTTTTCTCTGTTATTTTGAATGGTATCTTGCTGGTTAAATCTTATTTGAAAATCAGCATTAGAGCGAGGGAGAGGGACCTTGCATCTGCTGGTTGATACTTCACATACTTGCAGCAGCCAGCACTGTGCCTGGCTGAGGAGCTGCATGAGGGATTCCCACATCATTAACCACCAATCTAAAATGACTTAAACATGGTTTATTGTGACTTACTCCTGTGTAACAAATATAATGTTGCTTTATATGGGAAGTCTGGATAAATGTTACGTGTTCTCATAATTTCATTTTTGCACCTTTTAAATTAATTTCTATGTGAAATTCCTACACAAAACCTTGGCATCTGTTGTGGTAGCAGTAGTATTTTAGATGGTTTGCATTAAAATTTGAGTTTATAATGTTAAATACTATGTTTATATAGCAGTTTTATGCCGTGTTTGTAATGATAAGTATGGAAATACTTTTGGGAATCACCAATTCTGATATAGTTAAGCAATAAAATTCAATAAAATTGTTTTATGATGCATATTAAGGGAAATGTGTAATATTTTGCTTAAGGAAATTGCTGGTAGAAGAAAATTGCCAACTAAAGAAAGAAGATCATATTTTCAAAGTGGCTGATAATCTTAACTGTGAAACGGCAGCAGTCAACAGTTACCGGTATTAAATGCTTTTTCTTTTGTGAGTTGGAGAGTAGCTAAAAGCTCAGTACCAGAAAAATCAGAGAAAATGCACAATCAGTTAACATTATTTGGATAGGTATATGAAATTTTTAAAAATTTATTCAATTTTCTTGGAAAGGCAGATTTACAGAGAGGAGATACAAAGAGTAAAGATCTTTCATCAGCTGGTTCACTCAAGTAGCTGCAATAGCCGGAGCTGAGCTGATCCAAAACCAGGAGCTTTCTGAGTCTTCCACATGGTTGTAGGGTCCCAAGGCTTTGAGCCACCCTTCTTTTCCAGGCCACAGGTATAGAGCTGGGTGGGAAGTGGAGCAGCTGAGATAGGAACTGCTGCCCATATAGGATCCCTATGATTTGCAAGGTGAAGATTTAGCCATCACACTAGGCTGTTTAAAAGTCTCTTTTCATTTATTTATTTTATTTGAAAGTTAGAGGTACAGAAAGACAGAGAAAAGTTAGATTGGCTTGGCCACATGACCAGAAATAGAGCTCCTGTAATCTGAATGAGTGGCCTATATGAGATTATGAGATTATGGTGCCTCAGAGGGAGACTTATCCCATTATGCCACGGAGTCCGCTTTGTTTACAAGATTTTAAGTCCAGCTTTAACCTTGGATCCTTCTTCAGTTGACCCAAGGAAATAATGTAAAAGCTATAGACAAAAGGCAAGATTCAGCTCTATGTGAATGGTTGTGCATGACACAAAAAGCAAAGTTGGATTTTATCTGAAAGATTTAGCTTGATAGTCTTTTTTAATTGATTCATGTAGTTGAAAGGCAGTGAACACAAATGAGGAGAAACATGGAGCAAGGAACAATTAGAGAAAGGATGAATGAATGAGTCTTTTACCTGCTGACTCATTCTCAATGACCACAGCTGTGGGTGGGACAGTCCGAAACAAGGAGCCAGAAGCTTCCTGAGGATCTGCTACATGGGCCCAAACACGTAAACCATCTTTCTCTGTGCTCCCAGGCACGTTAGCAGGTAGCTTGATAATGTGGGGCAGGTGAAACTCAAATGAGTGCCCATGCGAGATGTGGGTGATGCAGTAGCATAGCAGCCTTTGACCACCTCGTCACAGTGCTGTCCCCATCATTTTAATCTTGCAAAGGTAATGAATAACATTTGTCAAATAGCGGACATTAATTTTCTATGGTCACATGAAGATTTCAGATGTCCAAATAAGCCTCCCTTGATCAGACTTAAAGCAGATATACACACAGTCCAAATCTTGGGATGACCTTTGTCTCAGGAGTGCCTAAATACTAGAATATTAATATCAGATCATGTTTTTTTGGAGAACGTGATAATTCCTCATGTTTATTTTTCAATATATATAGTTTTGGGAGTTTTTTGCTAGGAATAGAAAACTCTTGATGTAAATAACGTTTTATGAGTGCCCAAGGTATTGTGCTTATACATTAATGTAAAAATAATTTTTTTTCATAGATGGAGAGTCAAAGACCTTGAACAAGAATTGGAAAGAACAATTGATTATTTTCAATTTCAGGTATGTGTGTGTGCATGCACATGTGTGTACCATTCATTATTACCAGGTACAGGTGTGTGTGTGTTCATGTGTGTACCATTCATTATTACCAGGTACAGGTGTGTGTCTCTGTGTGTGCGTACATGCATGTGTGTACCATTCATTATAAACAGGTACAGTGTGTGTGTGCACACGTGCATGTGTGTGTCATTCTTTATTACCAGCTGCAGGTGTGTGTGTTTCTGTGTAGCATTCATTATTACCAGGTATACATATGTGTGTGCATACATGCATGCATGTACCACTCTTTACTATCAGGTACAGGAGTATGTGTATGTGTGTGTGCACATGTGCACGCATGCACCATTCTTTATTACCAAGTACAGGTATGTGTGTGCACACACATGCATGCATGTGTCATTCATTATAATCATGTTTAGGTATTGTGTACATGTGTGCAAGCACCTGAGTGTTGAATCAAAAGAGAAAATGAATTGCTCCATCAGTTGTACACTTTTGTTTAGAATGTCACATATGGCTAAGACATTTCAACAGTTTCAGAATTTCAAAGAGCTTGACACAAGAATTCTTAGGTATCATGTCTCCTGCTTTATTGTAAAAGTACATTAGATTTCACAAATGAAAATTATTGACCAAAGAACCTAAAGTGGAAGTGTACTAATTATATTTTGATTGTTTTCACATATGCCTATAATACGTGATGTGTACATGAAAATTTGCACAATATTGTTGTTACTGATGTTAGTGATATTTGGAATAGTTTTGACTTGAGTTATTTCCTAAGCAAATGATAGGTATGTTTTTATACAAGAAAAGTATACATTTAAAATATTCTGTTTTTCAGATTATTTATTTGAAGAAAAATGCAAATGACAATTGGGTAAGTATCAAATTCCCATACAACTTTTTACCTTTTATAAATCAAGTTATGATTTTATTTCTAGAAGATAATACTGAGCAACTAAATTGAAGAAAATAAATTACTATGTAAAAGAATCACTTTATTCTAATTGCACCAAAAGTGGAATTACCCTTCTTGTGAGAATTAACACATTGACCAATCCATACAGTCTAGTTTTAGCACGTTGCTATTTCGAAAGGAACCTATACTGTCTGCAAGGGTCAGAAGGATGTGATGTGCATATACAAAGATCATGGTCACAGATTCACATTTTTGGGGCATTGGATTACCCCTTGTTATTTATGAAGAAACAAAGTTCTCTGAATCATTTTAATCATTTGTAAACAATGGGGTGGATAAAGCGCTAAGTTAACTAAGCCCCTTCTAGTTCTAAAATTCAGAGTTCTTTAAATATTTGTTGAGTTACTCACTACATATTAAGAAGTGGATGATTGTGAACACTGGTCTGTGCTGCAGAGGAACTGCATGAGGTTATGAGGTGTCTTTCGGGGAGTCCCTGACACAGAGAGGCGGGGGAGGCTACTTTTGCGCCTTTTAATGTTCTAGGCACTGTACTTGAAAATAGTGTGAAATAACATCCATTAAGTCCACTTAATAACTGTGAAGTAGATTTTATTATTACAGATTTTATAGATGAGACAACAGCCCAAGGTCACATGACTAGGAAGTGAAAAGTAGAAGTTGCAATCCTGATCTTTCAGAGCCTAAGTCTTGTGCATTTTCTGTCACGTTGCATTGAATTTATTATTTAGTAAGTTTGACTTTAAGTTAAAAGATACAGAAAGTGTGCCTTCTAGATTTCAATGAAGCAGTATTTGTCACATCCACTACAAATAGCATATACTTACTGAAAGTTCAGATCAGGGCAGTTATTTGACCTAGAATTTTGGATGCCAGTTAGAATGCCTGCATCACATACAGGATATTTCACTTGAACTGTTCCTTCAATTTCCTTACTTCCATCTTTGCCCTGGCCCAGTTCCAGCTCATGTTGGATTTGGGAAGTGAAGCAGAGTATAAGGAGTTTATTCCATCGATCTGCCTCCTCACATAAATAAATATGGCAACCCAAATTCAGATGATGTACAAAGCATGCATTTACACACATTTTGAAAATATTTATAAGATTTGTTTACTTATTTGAATGATAGAGGCGGATGCAGAGAAAGACATTGAGCATTCTTCCATTGGCTCGGCTGGTTAACTGTCCAAAATGGCCACAAAATGTGTCTAGATCTGATTGTATCCAGGATCTAGGAACTCCCCATGCAATCTCCTATGTGGTTGCAATGAGCCATCATTCCTTGCCGCTAGATCACATTGGCAGGAAGCTCTGAATGAAACTTAGAGTAGCTGTGACTTGAACCAAGTTCTCTGATATGGATATTGTCTCTAGTCCTGTGGTGCCATGAGGATTACTAAAAGCTCATATGAGCATTTCACAAAAAGTGGAGTACATTATATCCTATCTTTGTAGCCTTATTTCTTTCTTTCTTTTTTTTTTTTTTGAGAATGAAATGTTTATTGGTACAAACCATATAATCACAAGAGTTAGTGGTGAATTGTGCTCCTGGAAATTAATGTGTTACAGGTGTATTTTTGCCTTTCTAAAACCGTTTTTATATCATTTTATGCTACAATTCCATAGGCCCTCAGATTTCCCTTACCCCTTTCCCAAGTTCCCTTCCCCTACTGAGTTCCCCTGCATTATTACTATAACACGTAATGCATAAACAGCCATATGTCCATCATTGTAGGCATGGACCATGGCAAGGAGCCCAACTTTGTAGTCTTATTTCTTAATGTGTTACAGGTATTTTTTAAACAAATATTTCATAATTTATTTTAACAAGTCATGTTCAATTAATCTGTTTTTCATTCTTTCTCTTGTAATTTCAAATAATTTTGGTTCCACATATCAATAGTTCAGTAGTTTATTTTAGTAATTATCTTTGGCATAATTTCTTAGTAAAAATTTGTTATATCATTACATGTAGGAATAATATTTACACATGTATTTTTATATGATGGCAAGGTTTACAAATAAGTGATTCATTTTATAAATATATATGTGGTTTATTTGTCCAAGCTGTTTCTACCATGCAGTTCACTTTTTAATAAATATCAGAGTAATTACTTTTATTTTTTAAAAGTGCAGACTAACTTCTTTTTATTTGTAATAAATTATAAATTAAGTGACTTTAACTATACTTATGTGATAAGCCTAGTGAATCATATGGTTTTCCCAGTCCAAAGTTTCACAAAATGATTGTGCAAATGATCTGGAGATCTCTCAGAATGGGGTTAACCTTCCACTTGAATGGTTGTGATTATTGCATGCTGTTGATATTCACTTGGTTGTGCAAGCTTTGTTCTCTGTAACATTCGATTTTATCTTTACCTCGTACTGAATAAAATGGGATATGATTTATGCAGTGCCATGAACTTACTGGAAGTACAACATGCATTGATAATTTAATCTGTTTTTTAAAATAGCATTTAGCCACATGCTGCAAAACTGTTTTAGACCTTTATGGTTTCACAGAATCATAGTGAATTTTCGGTAGCGATGATCACCTTGAGGCAAATATACAAAGCTGCCATGTGTAATGATTCTGAGTCTCTGTTGCCATTGCCTGAAGCTTGCATCCTCCCACATTGCCCTTAGCATATTACTTGACTAATCAAACAGTCCTCCATCTCACATCAGAGGGCAGCATTCATTGGCAAGTGCACAAGTCATCTCCAGTTTTAGGCCCATGTCATCTGCTTACCTGAAATATTTCCTTTTCCAAAAGATCCTTCAACTCAAAATGTTTTATCTGCATTTCATTTCAGTGGATGCATACATTGACAGCGATATTTGTATGCTGTAGGATGTTCATGCTCATTTTCATCTAACATTTGTTTGCATGTTTCTCCATCTTTTGTTATTTTTCAGTGGGCAGCTCGGTTTGCCGAGAGAGAACTCTATGACTTAAAGAAAGAATATGTTTGTAAAAGGAAAAGGTAAGTTTCTTAATGGTAACACTTAACAGCTTTTAGCTCTTTTATTGTTACTTTCTTAATTAGATAATATTATAGGCTAAATAATTAAATTTCAGTGATTCCAGCATTTTTCATTGTAAAGTGTTTACAATTTTTTAAATGCTTAGATTACCTGACGTATAAGTTGAAAGAATCTAGATTACCTGACATAAGTTGAAAGAAACTTCATTGATTTTTATGTATGCTTTTATGTTTTTCAGTATTTAATATGGACTAATCTAGTCATTTATTCTAGGATTACTAATTGAGAAACATGCTTACGTCTCCAGACTGAACAAATATCTTTGCAGTGAAAAAGGCAAAAATTCAGAAGTTTCAGGAAAAACTTAAATAATAAATGTAGAAAGAAAGTGAAGCAAAATGTCATCAGTGACAAAGAGTATAGGACAAGCTGCACTGGATGGCAAGAAAACTAGACTCCAAAGCCTAAGTGTATATTTCATATTCTGTTTCTGTGATTACTAGACATTCACAATTCATGACTCATTTATAAAATATTATTTGATCTTAAACACTTTCCTCAAGAAAGTATTGAAAGTAATATTTGACATTCTAATCTATTACACAAAGGCTTGTGTAATCATTTTCATGTGAATACTTAACTGTCTGATCACCTTAAATTAGATCACAATTGATGCTATCTGACTGGGTCAGGGGATTCAGTTCCATTTAATTTTGCACGCATCCATCTCTAATATGTATAAAGCTGACACCTGTCCTTTGTGCTAATTGCTCCTGCTCAGGTATTCTATGTCTTAGTTAAATATTCATTTGTCTAGTTTGTCAGGGTGACTCCTCAAGTTATACTAGACTTCAGTTTTTCTATCCTGTATTAATAAGCTCTTTATGACATTTTAAATGCTAGAGAGGAACTTCTTATTAAGGAAGATTTCTTTTGCCTAATGGGATGGAAGTACACTATTCAAAATTGAGTGGCCTCATGGGTTCTGGCTTGGTGAGGGTGGAGAACAGTGTAGAGACCATTTATCATGAAGTGGGTCAGGAATCAGAGAGAGACTGGAAACATACTCTGCTTCTGTAACTTTCTCTCTCTAGAGATCTGCCTTCTCTTGGCAACCATTCAGGGACCTACAACCTTTCTTTAGGTGCAACTAGCTTCTAGATGATATGATTTGATCCTGCCTCCACCATCAATGAACTATCATTAATCATTAGCCTTTCTACTTTGAAAATAGAAGATTGAATTCAGGGAGGCAAATAATAACACTTTTACTCATTTTATAAATGTATTTTGACCATTTTTATGGTCTCTGCCCTCTTTTTATGTGTTTATTTGGAGATTCCCAGTGCCGCTCTCCTTCCTCTCTCCTCATTCTCCCCCATACCATTTTCTCCTATATTATTACAGTAGTATTACTCTTTAGCAACAGCCATGAGTGCATCATTTGTTGTTGAAGTGTATAATGGGGTTGTAGGTATAACTAATGGTATAGAATCTAGTATCAGACTGTCACGGTGTACTTGACAGCCTTACTTGGAGTCCTCCTTTCAGTTGGGAGTAGAGATGCAAACCAAAACATATCTTACATTACTGGTGTGCCATCCTCCATTTTTAAATTCATCTATTGGAATATATGTCTATACTTTTTACCCATATTTCTATTCTTTTTGAATTTTGTGTGAGTTTTTCTCATCAGAGAAAATATATTATTTATTTTGGGGGAAACTACATCCAAAAAGTAGATGCACCACATTGTTTTGTTTTGTATAACCAATTCCACTTTCAAAGGGTATCTGGATTGTTTCCATTTCTTTGCTATCATGGATTGTGCTGCTGTAAATATAGGTATGCAGATCACTTTCTCATATTCCGATTTCAATTCATGTGGATATATTCTCAGAAGTGGGATACTTCAATCATATGGCAGATCAGTTTCCACTTGCCAAAGCACTCTTCATACTGATTTCCAAGTGGCTTTACAAGGTACTCTCCCCACCAAAATGGAGCAGGTGTGCCCTTCTCCCTCATTCTTATGAGTGGTGGTATTAGTAGATTTCTGTGTGTAGGTCTTTCTCACTGGAGTGAGGTGGACCTCAGTACGGTTTGTATTTGCTTTTCTCTAATGGCTATGGTGCCTGAGCGCTTTTTCATATGTCTGCCAGCCATTTGAATTTTTCCTTTTGACAAATTCCTGCTCATGTCCTTCATCCATTTCTTAATGGAGTTGTTTGTTTGGCTGTTGTTTGAGTATCTGATGCTCTCTGTAAATCTTGGATGTTATTCCACTATCTGTTGTATATTGTGCAAAGATTTTTTTTTCCATTTGGTTGATTTACAGACTGTTTTTCTCCAAGCTGCCTACTATTATTCTGGTGTAATCCATTACCACTTACACCTGAGTCATTCCAATAGCTTCATGAGATCTTCCTGTTTTCATTGTTGTCTTCAAAGAATCATTCCCTGGCTACATAATTATAATTAAAACATTATGTGAAACCCCTTTCCCTGTTCTATCCTTTATATTTTTCATAGCCCTTATTATTTTTGTTTTCATGGTTTTCATCATAAAGGGAAATAAAATACAACAATTTGATACTTCATTAGTAAATTAATTAGTAAATTAATAAAGGGTATTCCAGGCTAATTTTTAGTTTCTGTTTTAAAAAATTTCCTGCTTGCTAACATTTGTAATATAACATCAGTGCTAACTAGTAATTTATTAAGCATATATTTCCAGCTGAGATTGAGCAAGGCAAAATAAGTTTCAGTTCTCATTGTATAAACAAGTGTCTAATACACAGTATGTATTGTGCCACGTTTCGGTGGTTGTTAGTTAATTAGCTACTTACTGTGATCCCCAAGCATAGTACAGAAAGTCTTCCACTGTTCCTAAGTGTAAGAATGATACTATGTTTTTTAAAGAGGATGTATTTGTGTCAGATAAATTTTGTTTTGGCGTTAATTACAGGGCTATTGACTCTGAGCCCAATGTTAATAAGTCAATAATACTATATTAAATGAATCACAACTAAAGCAAACCTGTTACATAGTAAGTATTGGTTGACTGATGAAAGTGTTTGTTATAATCTAGCATGAATGTTGCCTTGTGTTATCCTTCGAAGTACTGATACACCATTTAACACTTCAGGATTTTTCACTGATAAAGTATTTTCTTAATTCCTTTTATGGTCTAAAGTTAGATACCAGGGAACACAGAATTACTGAGAGAAAGAGAAAGAAATTTATCAAAAGAGAGCAAGGAAGATGAACTTGCTGCTGGTTCATTCCGCAAAAGTCTGCAAGGCAACAGAACTTCTCCCGGAACAGAGATCGAGATCTATCTACTGTTTCTCCTCCTAGGATAGCTGAAATAGTCAGGGCTGGGGCAGAGCACACAAGCTTCAACCTGGTCTCCCATTTGGGTACTAGGCATCTCAGATATCAGCTACCCTTCTACAGGAGCTGCTTTAGTCATTAAGATGAGTATCTGCAAGGCTTATGGGCAGCTTATGTTAAAATCTAAGGGCTCTATAAGTACTTATTATTGCAAATAGTATGCACACTGATAAAAATAGGCAGCACTGATTATACTACTAGCAGAATTTACTTTGGTGTTGTATAATTTTGCTTCTTTTTGATTTGAACCAGAAGCCAACTCAAGATTTAAAACTGATATAAAATCATTTATTCATTTATTTGAAAATCAGCATGAGAGAGAGAGAGAGAGAGAGAGAGAGAAACCTTGCATCTGCTGGTTGATACTTCACATACCTGCAGCAGCCAGCACTGTGCCTGGCTGAGGAGCTACATGTGGAATTCCCACATCATTTACCACCAATCTAAAACAACTGGAACCCAGCTTATTGTGGGTTACTCCTGTGTATCAAATATAATGCTGCTTTATATAGGAGTGGAAAAATAGTATTTGTATATGTTATTTCATTTCTTTTATCTTTTTAAATTGCATTTCTTTTATGACACAATTTCAAAGACTTTGGGGTTCCCCAAACCCCTCCCTGTACCCTCCCCCATGGTGGCTTCGTCCACCTTCTGCAGTATTATAGAAAAATCCAGTCATGATTCCTTCATTGCAAGCATGTACCATGCGTAGAGTCCAGCATCTTATTGTCCATATAAATTCAACAGTTTTGAGAATCAAGATGGCGGAATAGGGTATGGACACATTTAAACGGACGGAAAAACATTTAATCAGATGAAGCAGAGAGGACATATTTCAGGAAATAGGAAAGGACAGAACAGCAAAGGGGTACCTGGAAACTGACAGACACAGGAAAGCACTGGGTACAGCAGTGTGGTGTTGCAGTGACTGATACTCCAGCAAGGCAATCTGAACTCCACCAGCCGTCAGAACTCCACCAGCAACCAGGTGGGAAGGGACTTTCACTGGGAGCTTGGGAGGTGAACCCAGACAAAGACCTGTCCGTCCTGCTGGTCTGTTTGACCAGGAGCAGAGACAGAGCAGCAGATCCCAGACAGACAGTGTGAGAACAGGGTGGATTTCACAGCCTGGTCAGATCCCTAGAGCCGAATTGGGCACCATTTTGCATAAGGGGGAAAGGGCAGGGGACAGGATGGAGCATGCGCTGAGCTGGGAGTGAACTCATTTCTGACTCGGTGAACTGCAATGATGTGCCATTCTATGGGTTCCACCCAGGGCAGGTGTGGGTAGCCCTTGGATCTGACAGCCAGCAGATGAAGAACTTTAGTAGTGATACATCAGGCGCCATTTTGCACACTGTGGCAATAGCTTTGGGACTGCAGGGGACAACAGTGAACTGCGCATGTGCTGAGCTCGTGAGAACTCACTGAGTTCAATGGATTGCACTGGTCCCGCAGGAAAATAATACCGACTGTGGCATGGTATCGGCCAAAATAGGTCCATGTGGCACCCAGACCTAATGTCCAACAGGTTCCAACAAGATCAGTGCCACCAACAACCTAACTCTATAGGACGCCTGGTGTCTTGCTAATCCTGGTACCTGCTCCAACCGAAAGTTGGATAAAGGTTTCAGAAACAACGGTGCAGCCTCAGCACTCTATCACAAGAGGAGGAAAATGGTGAGCCAGGAGCCGGAGCTATGGAGACCACGGTGGAAATCTAATATAAGAACCCAGACCTGGAACTCGCTGGAGGTTGTGGCACAAGTGGCTGCAAGCAAAAAGTTGTGTATCAACTGCAATAAGTAAAATCACATTGTAGATCTGTGCATGACACAGCTTAGAAACCTGTCCGAAGGAGAAGACTTTGCTAACCAGAAGTGCAATGATCAAGAGCAAAAGAAGAGACAGGCAGAATGAATATTACCAAAAACTCCCCTGCAAAGGAGCAAAACGCTATGCCAACCTCAGAGTTCACTGAGGAAGACATCGAGAAAATGGGGGACACAAAATCTGTAAGACTCATTTTAAAGATTCTGATCAAAAATGAGAAGCTCATGCAAGAGTTCAAAGAATTTAAGGAAGCAACAAAGTAAATTGAGGCTGGTATATCAGAAATTAAGAACACAGTAGAGCAAATTTAAAGTACAGTGGAGAGTCTCCAGAATAGAATGAAGCAAGCAGAAGAAAGAATCTCAGAATTGGAAGATATTTCCAGTCATCGGGGAAGCAAACAAAAAGCTGGAAGCAGAGCTGGATCAGACCAAAAAAGTATTCAAGAATTGAAAGACACTATTAAGAGGCCAAATATAAGAGTTATGGGCGTCCCAGAAGGTGCAGAAAGAGAAGCTGAGTTTGCAAATGTATTTAATGAAATACTAAAGGAAAATTTCCCTAATCTGGAGAAAGAATTGGGAAACAAGTTCCAGGAAGGGCATAGAACTCACAATAGGCTTGATTAAAAGCGATCTTCACCATGACATATGATAATCAAGCTATCTTCAATTGAACATAAGGAAAAGATCCTTAAATGTGCACGTGAGAAAATTCAATTGACATATAAAGGAATGCCAATTAAGCTCACAGGAGATCTCTCACAGGAAACTACAGGCAAGAAGAGAATGGAGTGACATATTCCAGATTCTAAAAGAAAAAAACTGTTGGCCTATGATAATATATCCAGCAAAACTTTCTTTTGCCTGTGAAAATGAAATAAAATTCTTCCACAGTAAAGAAAAGTTAAAAGAATTTTTCCTCTTCCAAACCTGCCCTACAAATGGTACCTCAAAATGTTCTCTTGACGGAGAAGAGGAATAGCACCCACCAAAACCAGAGGCAAATGGGAAGAACATCCTGTAAAATGACAACAGAAGACTAAACCAATGAACAACCCATTCCTAAAATGACAGGACCAAAGTACCACCCATGTATATTAAACTCTGAATGTAAATGGCTTAAGTTCAATCAAACATTGTAGATTAGTAGACTGGATGAAAAAACAAAACCCATCTGTTTCTTGTCTGGAGGAGACACACTTCAACAAAGATCAGCGGAAACTATCACATGGGTTTTGTTGTTTTCTGTTAGTTTCATCTCTTCAAAACACTTTGTTATGATGAAATCATTCAATGACTTGTAGATCATGCAGTAGCATCATTTTCTTCAAGAAGGTTCTTGATTTTCATTCTTCAGCTACACATTAGTCATTTAATAGCTTGTTATTTAACTTCTTGGTGTTGTTAATTTCTTTTTTCTCCCTGATGTTGATTTTGTTTTGTGTCTTTTCACTTAAGGGGATGTATAATAGCTGTGTAATGGAGACTGTCATATTTGGTAACATGTTATTTAACTTCATGGCATTGTAAATTTCTATTTTTCTTTCTATTGTTGATTTTGTATCATGACTTTTCATTTAAGGGGATGTACAGTAGCTGTGAAATGGAGACTACCATCCAGATGTCAGGATGCAGTGTGGTATGCATTTTTGCTTCCAGACAAAGGTGGACTTAACAATGAAACTGTTTACTATATGTTGACAATAGGATTCTGGACTCTGCCATTGTCCATGCTCACAATGATGGACATATGACTGAGCATGAAGAACTATATGTTAGTAATGATATAGACGAACTAGGTAGGGGAGGAGGGAATTAGGAGGAGTAAGGGAATGTGGAGATGTATCATAAAATGATAGCAATAGTAATAAAATGTAAAAAATAAAAAATATATAAAAATTCAGCAGTTTCTTGGGGAGACCATCTCTGGTCTGAAAGCAGAACTGACAAAAAATCATCCTGACCAATTAAAAGCCACAGCATGACATCAACAACAATTACTACATTATGGAATTAATTGACATAGTATTGAGTAACCAATATGTTTGAAAATGCAGGTTCTGAACCACATCCTGTGACTTCTTCATTGACATTTCTATTTTAGTTTATTCACAGCCGGCTGCTATGCACCTTTAAATGGCTATAGGGTACTATTCAGCTGTCTCGTGTCTATTTTCATTTTAGTATTTAGTAGTTTATAGTGTTGAAGCATAAATTTTACTGAACTTGGTGGATTTTAGGATAGTTGAGACTTGCTTATAACTCTAACAAGGCATATGTCAACAGTTGAGGCATAGAACCGTTTTAGGAGGTGTGTGCAGAGGAATCTTCAATACCTTAGTGAGGAGTAACTAATCTTTGTGTCCCACCAAGTAAGATATATGTGAGTCCAAGCCGACCATTTCCTGTCTGGTTCTAAGTTTTCCTTGTTGTTCTATGCCTATCTATTCTAATTTTGTGGGGGAATGGCTCCATAGTGATCCCGATGGTCATTGCAAGAGAGGGTGGGAATCCAAAGCTGGAAATAAGTAAGGACCAGAGAAAGCTCCCCTCTTGAGTTTCGAAGGGAATTTACTGTTCTGTTTCTGCGGACTGCTCAGGGCTCCCAGCTATTGTTCCAATGACATTAGATCCTGTAAGGAAGGATTTGGGCTTCTTCCATCCCATGTGGGAGATCCGAAAGGGAGTGGATGACTTCAGAGTTCTTGGCCTACAAGGGCAGTCCAATTCCCCGTGGTCTCCTTGGCAGTTGGGATATAGCCCTTGGTGCCTGTACTGATAGTCCTTGGTGAGGATCCAGGAGTCTCCAGGGTTGGGATACAAGCCTCCTCCTGTCCACCTGCTCCACTCTGGGGTCCCCCCCTGCTCTGTGCATGTGATCTCCTGTTAAGAGGTTGTCAGGATCACTCTTGATTCCTCCTATATGCCTTTATGGTTTTGCTAATGTCTAATGCTGATTTGAGTATGTTATCTATAAGTTATCTGTTATATTCATTTTATTTTGCCTTTTAAATCTTGATTCTGTGCCAGATTCATATACAACACTCTGGAGACTGTTATGACAGCAAGATTATTTTGAGAGTTGTTGCTTTGAAATTTGAGTGTGTAGTGTTATTTCTACATCAGAAATGGTTGCATATTAGTTTTTCATGTTGTGCTTGCAGTGATAATTATGGATATTTTTATCGGAGACTCCAGTTTTGATACAGTTAAAACAATGTAAATCTTTATGACATGCTTTGAATACATTATAAATTTTCACTTTTCCTTTGAGGCACCTGATGATCGAGGAAAACTCCCAGCCGGAGAAGAAAGCTATCTCGATTGTTGATGCAAATTTCAAATCTACAAGAGAAGTTGACTTATATTGGTATTAATGTTTTTTCTTTTGTGACCTGGAGAATAGCCAGAAAAATATTTAAGCAGCCAAATATAAGTAGCATATTTTGCTACTTTTTAATTTCAAATCCTTGCTGTTATGAAATTTCATAGAAAACCTTAAAAGGAAAAGCAATATCAAAGCAGCATGTGTGATTTTTTTAATCTTGTTTGAGTATGGACCAGTCTTACCTATTACATCAGGGAATTTATGGGTAGACATTTAATTCAAGGTTTTTACTCTTTAGTTCCAATGGAGAAGAAAGTGTAGGATATGAAGGGATTTGGCATATGGCTCATACATATAAAGGAATGTATGAGCCATATTAATATTTGTATAGGTTTATAAGAGAGTAAGTTTAGTTTTTACCTTGAAGCTTTCCTTAATTCACAAAGGGGACACTGGAAAACCTAAACACAAAGGGTAAGATTCAGCTGTATTTGCATACTTGGGATACTTCATTATATGTCAGAAAGAGTAGTGTTGGGTCGGTCTTATTTTAATGAAGGAAGTAGCTGATTTGTCTTCTTTTTTGATTTATTCACTTGAAAGACAGAACAAAGATAGAACCTGGAGGTAGGGGGAGAGAATTACACACACACACACACACACACAAAGAGATACACACAAAGAGATACACACAAAGAGATACACAGTCACACAGAATGGGAGAGACTGACCCTTCCATCTGCTGATTAACTCTCCAAATTGTCACAACACCCAAGGCTAGGTCAGTCTGAAACCAGGAGCCAAGAGCTTCCTTTGGAACTCACCTGTTGATACAAGGGCATAAGCATAAAGGTCAGCATCCTTTACTTTTTCAGGCACATTATCACAGTGCTGGATTGTATGTGTAGTAGTAGCTAGGATTTAACAGGTATCCATATGGGCATCAGGTGATGTAGGTTGCCCTCTGTGCCACAACACCAGGCCCACATGTGCAGTCTGATAAGGTCTATTATTTTGTGAGGGAAATAATTCATTTCCTTTAGTCATTTAAAGATTATAAATATCTGGATGAATCTTCATCATATACTTACAATACTGTATGTACTGTTGTTTTAGGAAAGCTTAATGAGTCGAATTTATATTAGATCAAGAAAAAATGAGAATTCTATTTGGTATTTCTCAGCATGTGCAGTTTTTGTTATTTGTTCCAGTAAATAGATTGTTCTTGATGTATATTTTTTAGGTAGAGTATATTATTTTATTATGGTGATTACATATGAATAATTGAAAATTTATATCTTCTATATAGTAAAAAAGCCAAAGATACTGAAGAAAGAGTGCAAAGAACCACTATTTATTACCAAGGAAGGGTAAGTGTGTGTTTGTGTTTGTTGAATGTGTGTGTTGTGCATGTTTAGGAGTGTGTGTATGTATTTATCAGATCCTGTGCCTTTATGTAGAATGGAAAGGGAAAAGTGATTCCTTTACTGGTTTTATATCTTCCTTTAAGTGATAAATGTGATATCCAGTCATTTCCATTTTTTAGTGATTCAAAGAATGTGTAATAAAAAAATCTCAAGTCACCATGTCTCCTGTCTTTGACAAAAGGAATTACATTGCAGAAATAAAAATAGATTTTAAATCACCAGTTGGGTCTCATATTCAACCAGGCTATTTATCTGTTAACTGAAAGTTCCTTTTGTGGCTGAATACTGACAAGGGAACATAAACCAAAAGTTTTATGAATTACAAATTTTAGCTGCCTTTAGTGTACTTACACACGATAGATGATGTGTTCATGAAATTTTGGAGAAAATTGTGTTTACAGGCACAAAATGTGCTTGGATTATTTCTTGTGAGTTACTTCCTATGTTAAAGACAGATATTCTTTTTGTTTAAGAAAACTAATTTTCAAGCATTCTGTTTTTCAGGTTATTCATTGTAAGAAAAGAGCCCACCATAATTGGGTAAGTTAAAAATTGCCTTAAAGATTTCTCTGTTTCTTAGAATAAATTTTGCTTTTCCTTCTGGAAGATAATGCTAGGGATTTAAATTTATAAAAAAGATGGTATATTAAAAAATCAGTAGTGTTATTACATTCCATTTGGAGAAATAATACATTATCAAATGGTGGTTATTCCATCAGTCTTCTTTTAGCATTTTCTTCTTCCAAAATAGCCTAGAAGAGGGTGAGAGGGTTAGAGGAACTTGGTACATATGCTCATGTTTATGTATTTACATTTTGGGACATTGGATTGCCCCTTGTTATCCAGAAGAGCCTGAAAGGTCTCTGGATCATTTTACTCATTTGTCAAACAAATGGGATTAGAAAAAGAGCTAGCTAAAGCCCTTTCTAGTTGTAACATTGAGGGTTCTCTTACGTGATTCTGAGTGTTGGTACAAATTAAGAAAAGGCTCATCTGGGGAACTAATTGTGCTGCATGATGAAGAAGTGAAGTGGCTGTAGACTTGGAGCATTTAGAAGGAAGAACAGAGATAGAGCTGTTGACAGTAGCTGTCTACTGGGAAGTACCTGTCACAGGGAGGTGGAGACAGCATTCAGGGATGTTTGTCAAGTGCTTGACACTGATAAGCATTAAGTCAATGTTAACTGGTGTTGCCATTGTTATTATAGTGAAGACTTGCAAGTCTGAGAGGAGCATAGAATGAGAGAGTGGTGTGTTGACAGGTCCCTCCCCTCTCTGACATTCTGTTTGTTTTGGTTTCCAGAGTTTAAGTGAAGATTCATTAGTGAATTAGCTAGCATCATTATTGATTCATTTTTCTTCACCATTTCTCAGCACTTTCTAAATACATATGCATGTTATTATCAAAATTTAGTCATTTTATGTTAAAAAAGACAGATTTACAGAGAGCAGGGATACAGAAAGATCTTCCATCAGCCAGTTGACTTCCCAGGTGGTTGCAATGGCTGGAGCTGAGCCATTATGAAGCCAAGAGGCAGGAGCTTGTTTTGAATCTGCCATGAGATTGGGTGGTCCCAAGGCTTTGGGCCATACATTACTGGTTTTCCCAGGCCACAAACAGGGAGCTGGATGGGAAGTGGAGCAACTGGAACATGATCTGGTACCCAGATGAAATCCTGATGCGTGCAAGGCAAGAACTTATTTTTAAAGGATGAAGATGATGTCTATTAAATTCTTGCTATTTTAGGCAAGATACTTAAAAGTAGTTTGCACATGTTCCTTATTAAACCCATTTAATAAGTATAAATTAGATTATACCGTTTCAGGTTTTAGGATGAGAAAACGGCCCAAGATCACATAATTAGATAGTCAAGGCTAGAGATAGAAATCATAGTCTTTCAGAGTCCAGTCTTATACATATTCTATTAGTTTTTGTAGAATTCTTGTTTGGAAAGTGTGACTTTAACATTAGTACATATAGAAGGTGTGCCATCTAGATTTCAGCAAAATGCTATTTTCCAGATTTAAGAAAAGTACTATAGATTTACTGAAACAATCAAATCAGTGCTGGCATTTGGTCTGGTGTTTTAGAATGCCAGTTATGATGCCTGCAACACAGACAGAGGTGACTTGGTTCGACTGCTGATTGCAGCTCCTGAAATTTCCTTACTTGTATTTTGCCCTGGGCCAGTTTCACTGTTAAGTATGCAGAGTGAAACATTAGTTGAGTGCTCATTATGTGGATCTTATCCTCACATAAATGACTACACCGATCATCGTTCAGATGAAACAGAAATTGTGTGTGAGTGCTGCGTTTGTGTGTACTTTTTGAAAACCTTTTTCAAGGATTATTTACTTGAATTCTGGGAAAAGGGATGAAATGAGAAAGAGAGAAAGAGAACAATGATTTATATATTTTTTACTCTCCAAAGACCACAAATCAAGGAGTAGGACCTTCCAGAATGCAGGAGCCAGTAGCTTCAGGCCTCCTAGGTGTGGCAGTGATCCATCCTCCCCTCCCTGTAAGGCACATTGGCAGGAAGTTCTTTGTGAAGCTTAGAGTAACTGTGACTTGAATCAAGAACTCTGATATGGGATGATGGTAAACATAGAGATGGCTGAACCTGCTGAGCTACAAAGTTTATGAAAATTTAACAAGAAAGGGGCTGTGCTATATCTTATTATTTGCATCCTGAATTCTTTACTTAATATATTATAGAATTTCTAAAGAATATTTCACAATTTATTTTTCTTTACAAAAAGGCAGCTCTCATACTTGATTAACTTTATTCTGTTTCTACTCCCTTTTCCTTATAATTTCAGCTGTTTATTACTTGTTTGACCTTCTTTCTCCACCCAGTTACAATTATTGCCTTCTTCCTTTGAACTTACTTACTTGTATGTCTGGTGATGAATATGTCTTGTATGCGTGGTGATAAATTACTGAGGTCATTTGTACAAAACGTTTTAAATTAATATACCTAAAATTAAGAAATTTTCTGTATTCCAATGCATATTTTAAAAGCATGGTACTATCCACATTATTTTTCCCTCCATCCTTTCTTATTTTTCTATTTTAGCTTTTGCAGTGATTTACCTTCCATTTAACTTTATAATAAATTGTACCTTCCTCTAAATAAAAAACTCCAAAAATAATAAATAGAAAAAGTAGTGTTCCTCAGATGTACAAAGGCCATGAAATGACCAAAATTCAAAATATCATGTATATATGTGTGTGTGTGTGTGCATATATATATATTTTTAAAAAAAAAACAGATTTATTGATTTTATTACAAAGTCAGAGAGACAGAGAGGAAGATCTTTCATCCGATGAATCACTTCCCAAGTGAGCCGCAACGGCCGGTGCTCGCCAATCCAAAGCCGGGAACCTGTAACCTCTTCCAGGTCTCCCACACAGGTGCAGGGTCCCAATGCATTGGGCTGTCCTAAACTGCTTTCCCAGGCCACAAGCAGGGAGCTGGATGGGAAGTGGAACTGCTGGGATTAGAACCGGCGCCCATATGGGATCCCGGGGTGTTCAAGCTGAGGACATTTAGCTGCTAGGCCCCACCGCCAGGCCCTATCTGTATCTTTTAGATATAGATATGTAACATACATACATACATATATGTATATTTTTCAGCTGTCAATTATCTACAAATAATTGAGCACATAACATATATTCGTGGGACCTTTTTTTTTAAAGGGTAAAATCTCCATTTCTATATGTATTGGGAAAGACAAGGTTTCATTTTTTTTAAATAACTGAGTACTATTAACGTTGTATCTGTGGAAGTGAAAGTATTTCTAAAAACTATTTGAGAGAATAATTAGGATATCAATGAAGGAGAAAGAGGGGAGGAAGGACATAAATATGAATAAGAGTGAAAGTGCTGTTTCAGTCCACTGAAAGTAAACTAGTCAGAGCCCAGATGGTTGAAGTTGAGAGCTTGGACCTCAGTCTACATCTCCATTTGAGTGACAAGGGATCCAGATACTTAACAGTTATCATTGTCTCCTAGGATTTGTTTAATCAGGAATTCAGAACAAGGAGATGGAGCCACGAATTGAACCCAAGTTTTCTAAAGTGGGACATGGCTGTCTTTAGTGGCAGCTTGCCTTCAAGGCCCAACAGCAGCCCTTACTGTAATCATTCTTTGTGTCTTTACCCTGAGATAGTTTCAAGTTCCATGAATGAGCGAATGTCACTTTCTCATCAGCAGACCTCTTAGAAGGCTTTGTAGATGTGAGTGCTCAGTGTTTGAACACAGTGTTTTGGAGTGTAACATAGTGATTGGCTGAAATTTGTCTTACTCTTTGAGAATAAGCTGTAGACTCAGAACTAGGTGTTCAGTTCATGTGGCAGTAAAGATGCTGCTTAGGATACCTGGTCCTCTGTTGGGCTGCCTGATTTAAATCCAGGCTCCTCTGCTTCTTACCCAGCTTCCTGCTAATGTGCACCTTGGGCTAAAGCAGCTGATGGTTGAAGAACTTGGTCCCTGACACCCATGTGGGAGATCCAGATTGAATCCTGGGTTCTTCTTTACTCTGGCCTGTCTCTGGCTGTGTGGCAAATGAGGAGTGAACAGGTGTTGGAAAAAAATGTCTCGTTACTATTCAAATAAAAGAATAAGAGAGGTCTTAACTATTAGTACTGACTTTGTATGTATTTATTTTTGACCATATGTCTTTAGTGTTGGTTCTTTATTATCTGTGATGCTTCTCTGCCTAGTTCATAAAGACAGATGTGTTTTATTTATTTTACAAAAGATTCACAAATGGACCTAGTAAAATACACTAGAGGCTAAAGTCCTGGCATTGCATTTGCAGTAATGCAAGTTGGGTACAGGTTTATGTGCTAGCCACCCCACTTCCGATTTTGCTCCCTGCTTGTGGTCTGGGAATATTGTTGATGGCCCAGTCTTGACCCTGTACCTTCAGTGGAGACCCAAAAGAAGCTCCTGGCCCCTGGCTTTGAATAGGCTCAGCTTGGGCCTTTGTAGATGCTTGTGGAGTGATTCAGTGGATGAAAGATAGTCCTATCTGTGTATCTGACTTTCAAATAAAAATAAATAGAACTTTATAAAAATAAACAAAAGATCAAACAATTTTGATTCCATATTATCACTCATTCAATAATTTGTTGATTTCGATAACAATGATTTTGGCATAGTTTTTCACCAAATGTTGATGACATCATAAATATTGGAGTTGGTTAATACGTGTAACCCTTTCTGATATGAAGGATAGTAATGAATGAGATATGTTTTTTGTGCTTCTCTAATTTGGGGAGTCAAGTTTCTTTCTACATTGGAATTCATTTTAAAGTAAAAATTTGTTATTGGATTCCATTTTATTTGTAGAAATTGCAGATTAAGCTAAATGCCTCTACCATGATTGTAAATTAAGTGACTGTATCTATCTTTAAATGTTAAGACTAATTGATCGTAATAGTTTCTCCAGTCCAAAGCCTCACATAATTGTGTAAGTGATCTGGGGATCTCTCAGAATGGGGTTAACCTTTCACTTGAATGGTTGTGATTATTGCATGCTGTTGATAGTCACTTGGTTGTGCAAGCTTTGTTCTCTGTAACATTTGATTTTATCTTTACCTCGTACTGAATAAAATGGGATATGATATATGCAGCAACATGAACTTACTGGAAGTACAACATGCATTGATAATTTAATCTGTTTTTTAAAATAGCATTTAGCCACATGCTGCAAAACTGTTTTAGACCTTTATGGTTTCACAGAATCATAGTGAATTTTCGGTAGCGATGATCGCCTTGAGGCTAATATACAAAGCTGCCATGTGTAATGATTCTGAGTCTCTGTTGCCATTGCCTGAAGCTTGCATCCTCCCACATTGCCCTTAGCATATTACTTGACTAATCAAACAGTCCTCCATCTCACATCAGAGGGCAGCATTCATTGGCAAGTGCACAAGTCATCTCCAGTTTTAGGCCCATGTCATCTGCTTACCTGAAATATTTCCTTTTCCAAAAGATCCTTCAACTCAAAATGTTTTATCTGCATTTCATTTCAGTGGATGCATACATTGACAGCGATATTTGTATGCTGTAGGATGTTCATGCTCATTTTCATCTAACATTTGTCTGCATGTTTCTCCATCTTTTGTTATTTTTCAGTGGGCAGCTCGGTTTGCCGAGAGAGAACTCCATGACTTAAAGAAAGAGTATGTTTGTAAAAGAAAAAGGTTAGTTTCTTAACGGTAACACTTAACAACCTTTGGCTCTTTTATTGTTACTTTCTTGATTAGATAATATTATAGGCTAAATAATGAAATTTCAGTGATTCCAGCATTTTTCATTGTAAAGTGTTTACTCGTTTTGTCCTTTGTTTTAAATACTTAGGTTACCTGAGTGTTTAATTTTCCTACATAATGCTTATTTGCCTTATGTGCAACAGACATTTATATATATTATATATTTATATGTAACCATTATATATATGCATTTTGCTGCTGCCCAGTTATTCCTTGTCTTCATGAAAAATGTCGTTTGCCTTATTGTCTAGTTGACTGCTAAAGCCATGCTTTTCTTCTGTTATGTGTATTAGTAAGATTTTTATGATGTTCTTTATAACACTTGAGAGGAGTTTCTTAGGAGGGTAGTTCTATTTTGGCTCACAGGAGAGACATCAAAAATTGTGTGATGTTTTGGGTTCAAGATCTGTTGTGGCTCTGTACAGTAGAGTAACCATTCATTACACAGCCAAATAGTCTCTTACTCCATCACTATACATTGCCTTAATTGAGAAGCCACAAATAAGTTTGATAACAGATATGATGTTAAAGCAAAGATAAAGCAAAGCAAAAATACAGTACCATAGAGTTAAAAAAATATGCCATTGAATAATCAGTTCATAGGTGATGGAAAGAAAACACAGAGTCTAATTTTCATAATGGTTTTCTTGTATTAGAACATATGGTATTTGTCCTTTTGGGATTGACTTATTTCACTGAAGATGATGGTCTCTAGGTGTGACCATCTAGTTGCAAATGATATGATTTCCTTCTTCTTATTGGCTGAGTAATACTCCATAAAATAGAGGTACCGCTCTTTATTTAACCACTCCTTTTGGATGGGCATCCTGATTGTTTCCATGTATTTTCTACTGTAGATTTTGTTGCTGTGAATGTAGGATTACAGCTGCCTCTCATATATGCAGTATTCATTTTCTTTGGGTATATTCCTAGGAGAGGAATACCTGGTTCATGTGGCAGGTTCATTTGCAATTCTCTAAGCACTATCCATACTGATTTCCATAATTGCCGTACTGGCCTGTACTCCCACCAGCAGTGAAGGAGGATATCTTCTTCCCACTCCCCTGCAAGCAGGTGTTAGTTGAGTTCTGAATGTAGGCCAGTCTGAATGGTTTTAATTTGTATCTTCCTGACAGCTAGGTAGCCTTAGTATCTTTTCATATGTCTGTTAGCCTTTGGATCTCTTCTTTTGAAAAAAATCTCTGTTCATTTCCTTTGCCCATTTTTCACAGGGTTGCTTGCTTGCTTGCTTGCTTGCTTGATTGATTTTTCTGTCCCTGGGTTTCTGAAGCTCTTTGTAAATCCTGGATATTAGTCCCCTATCACCTGTGTAATGTGCAAAAATTTTCTCCTATTCTGTTAATTGCTTCTTCATTTTGTTAATCATTTCCTTTGCTGCATAAAAGATTTTTAGTTTGATATAGTCCCATTTGTTTATTTTATCTTTGACTACCTATAATTTTGAGGTCTTTCCTAAGAAGTCTAGTTCCATTCCTATTCCTAGGAGAGAGCTTCCTCTATTTTTATTTAATACTTTGATGGTTTCTTGGTGTATATTTAGGTCCTTGAACCATTTAGAGCTGATTTTTTTTTGTATAATGTGGCAAGTGCAGGTCTTGTTTCTTGATTCTGCGGGCTGCTATCCAGTTGTCCGAACAGCATTTGTTGAATGGCCAAGAATTTTTTTCCTGGATTATTTTCAGTTTTCTTGTGAAAGAGTAGTTGGTAATGCATGTGTGTGTTCCCTTCTGATGTTTCTGTTCTATTTCATTAATATCCTCCTCTGTTTCTGTACCGGTACCAGACTGTGTTGATGACCATTGCACTGTAGTATGTCTTGAAGTCTGGAATTGTGATTCCCTCTGCTTGATTTTTCTTCTTCAGGATAGCTTTGGCTATTCGTGGTCTCTTGTGTTTCCAGACGAATTTTTGTATCTTGTATTTCTGAGAAGTATGATGTTGGGATTTTGATTGGGATTGCATTGAATCTGTATATTACTTTTGGTAATATGGACATTTTGATGATGTTGATCCTGCCAACCCAGGAATATGGTAAAATTCTCCACTTTTCAGTGTCTTCTTCTATTTCCTTTTAATATGTTTTATAGTTTTCATCATAGAGGTCTTCCACATATTTGGTTAGCTTAATTCCTAGATATTTAAGATTCCTCTCTGCTTTAAGGACTGTACTTACAATTTCCTTCTCAGTCATGAAATTATTTTTGTACACTAGTGCCATTGATTTGTGTTCATTAATTTGTATCCTGCTATCCTGCCAAAGTCTCTTATGAGTTCCAGTAGTGTCTTAACTGAGTTTTTTGATTCTCCTATGTAGAGGATCATGTCATCTGCAAATAGATACTTTCAGTTCCTCATTTCCAATTTGAGTTCCTTTGATTCCATTTTCTTGCCTAATAGCTTTGTTATGAACATCCAATACTATATTGGATAATAATGGTGACAGTGGACATCCCTGTCTAGTTCCAGATTTTGGTGGAAAGGCTTTCAGTCTTACTCCATTTAGTATGATGCTGGCATTGGCTTTGATTGTGCTGTAGAATGTTCCTTCTATACTGATCTTGCTTAGGGTTTTCATCATTTAGTGGTAGTGGATCTTATCAAATGCTTTCTCTGCATTTATTGAGATGATCATATTTTTTTTTTCAATTTGTTGATGTGATGTATCACATTTATTGATTTACGAATGTTGAACCTTTCCTGCATGCCTGGGCTGAATCCCACCTGGTCCGGGTGAATGATCTGCCTGATGTACTGTCTGTTCCTGTTGACTAGTATTTTCTTGAGGATCTTTGCATCTTTGTTCACGAAGGATATTGGTGTACAGTTCACTTTTTCTGTTGCTTTTCTATCTGGCTTTGGTATTAAGGTGATATTGGCTTCATAGAGCTTATAAGGATTGCCTCCATTTCTATTGTTTGGGAAAGCTTGTGGAGGATTGGAGTAAATTCCTCTTGAATAGCTTTTTAGAACTCAGCAGTGAAACCATCTGGTCTAGGACTTTTCTTGGTTAGAAGGGCTTTAATTTTGCAGTCAATTTCAGTTCAATGTATAAGTATTTAGGCTGTTAATTATCTCTTGATTTAGTTTTGGTGGATATGTATGTCCAAAAATCTGTCCATCTTTTCTGTGTCTTCTGATTTGTTTGCATATACTTGCTTGTAATAGTTCCTAATATTTTCTTGTGTGTCTGAGCTATGTGTTGTTAGATTTTTCTTCTCATCTCTGATGCTATAGATGCTCATCTTCTCACTCCATTTTTTGATTAGTTGGGCTAGTGGGGAGTCTATTTTGTTGATTTTCTCAAAAAACCAGCTCTTTATTTTCAGTTTCTTCTGATCTTTGTTGGTGAGATGTGTCTCCTGCAAGCAACAGATAGGTGGAGTTTTTTGATCCAGTCCTCTAATCTGTAGTGTTTGATTGATAAGTTTAAGCCATTTACATTCAATGTTAATATGGATAGGTTGCAGTTTGGTTCTGTCATTTTAGCAATGGGTTGTTATTTGATTTAGTCTTCTGCTAGTCTTTTAGTGGAATGTTCTCCACATTTGCCTTTGGTTTTGGTAGTTGCTATTCCTTTTTGCTTTCACAAGAACATCTTTCATATCATTTGCGAGGCAAGTCTAGAAAGCAATTTCTTGCATTTATCTTTGCTGTGGAATAATTTTATTTCATTTTCAAAGACAAAGGAGAGTTTTTCAGGATACGTTACTCTGGGCTGAAAATGTTTCCCTTTTTGAATCTGGAATAAGTCACTCCTTTCTCTTCTGGCATTTAGTGTTTCCTCTGAGAGGTCAACTGTGAGTGAGGGGGTTCCTCTATAGGTCATTCAATTTTTTTTTATGTGCACATTTAAGGGTCTTTCGTTATGTCCAACTGAAGAGAGCTTGATTACATGTGTCATGGTGAAGTTTGTTTCTGATCAACTCTGTTGGGAGTGTTATGACCCTCCTGTATATTGTTTCCCGATTCTTTTCCAGCTTTGGGAACTTTTCATTTATTATTTCTTTGAATACATCTTTAATACCAGCTTCTGTTTCTGCACCTTCTGGAACTTCCATTAACTCTTAGGGGTCTTTTAATTGTATCTTTTGATTCGTGGATACTTTTTTTTTTTTTTTTTTTTTTTTTTAGTTTGACCTTGCTCTGCTTCCAGCTTTTTGATTGTTTCCCCCTGTTGACAGGAAATATCTTCCAATTCTGAAATTCTCTCTTCTGCTTCATTCATTCTATTTTTTGAGAGTCTCCACTGTACTTTTAATTTGCTCCACTGTGTACTTAATTTCTGATATATCTGCTTTCATTTGATTCATTGCTGTTATTTACTTTCTAATGTATTCCTTAGATTCCTTGTGCTTTGCATTGTTTACAAAGTTTATGAGTTCTCTGACTTCTGTGTCTCCCATTTTTTTCAGGGTCTTCCTCAGTTAACTCTGAGGGTGGTCAAGGCGTTTCCTCCTTTGCTGGAGAGTCTTCAGTAACAATCATAGTACCTCTGTGTCTTCTTTTGCCATTTGGCATTGCATTTCTGGTTGGCAGATCCATCTCCTTAGTGCAGATTTCTAAGATGTATTACCTGGCTGCCACAAGAGTTGAGCCATGGCTGCCGCTAGATCCTTGGCTGTCGCTGGGGTCTGTATTGTTGTTCACCAGCCACTGTTAGGGATTGCCGTTCACTACAACACTGCTCCAGCATTGTTGCCATTTCCCCTTGTCAAGAGGGTCTCCAGGTACTCCCTGCGAACTGCCTGACCCCTTTTTTCCCTTCTAATCTGTCTCTTGTGGTTCATCCTAATGGTTCTCTGTCATCCAACACTAATTTTTCTGTCAGCTGGTTAGGTAGTCAGGATGTTTGTTGGCTGCTGCCACCTTGTGGGTGACAGGTGCTTTCACTTTCCTGGGTACTCACCTTTCCTGCTGTTGGGCAGATATGGAGCTAGTATAGATTAGATAGTTCTGACCGTGGAGTGGCTATTCAGAGTGTTCTGGCTGTCAAAGGTCCCCCACCGCCTTGTGCTTTTGCGGCCTCTGCCTGCCCAACCTGGTGCCTTGAGTGGGAGTGGTCCAGCTCCTCCCACACTATGTGTGATCAGAAACTAGCCTTTCTACACTCCAAGGGCATTACATCTTCTCCCAATTGTGATAGGCCAGTGATGGCAGTTCACTGTGCTTTTGCTCTCACGCACCCACTGCCACCAGCCGGGCAGTTCACTTTGTTGCATCACCAGTCTTGTTTTCCCCTGGAATCTGCCCTGCCATTTCTGGGTTGCCAAGAGAAGCCTTAGTCTCTGAGAGAGACCTTTATCCCCTAGGATCCTCTGTTTTGGGTGATTTAGGTGTCCGTCTGAGTGGCCCAAATCCAAGAGAGTATTCAGGAGGGGATAGGCTCATATTCCGCCACATGAGACTTCAAAGAGTGACTCACCAGTTCCTCTTTTTATTTTTTTCTTTGTCTACAACAGTGTTTACCCTAGATGGTGCCTGCTTCCAGCAGTTCAAGTTGCCATTTGCTGTCTTGGGAGGTTTTTTGTTTTTTGTTTTTTGTTTTTTTTTTTTTTTTCAGTTCTCGATGTCTGCTCGTCCCCTGCCTTGATCATGCCAACTCCGGGGAGTTTCAGATGACTTTTCCAGCAATTCTGCTCTTCCTATTCTCTACTCTGCCAATATTTGTCTTTATTTCTGCATGTGCTTAGCTACACTAACCTCTACATTCGGCTACCTTCCTAGACTCCGATCATTAACTTTCAAATTTCAGGTACAGTTTGATGAAATCAGTGAGCCAAATCACAGCACTTTTTATTTTTTCTGTAATTAAATTTTGGCAGCTTTCTTATACTCATTTTTGTGTGTGTGTGTTTATTTTTATGATCTTTCTTGACACAGAGAGAGTCCCTGTTCTACCTCTGCTTTCTCCCTCAACACCTTCCTTCCATCAATTTCCCCCATATTATTACAGTAGTACAGTCCTTCAGGAACAATTACTTGTCAACACTCTGCTTTTTAACATAGACATCCATATAATCAAGATAAATTTATTGACTAAGTTCTCCTTTTGTTTGACTATTGATAGATACTGCAACATATCTTCTAATCTTCTGTATGTTAATCTTCATTATATAATTCTTCCTGTATGTATAGACACATATATGTATGTATATGCATACATCTAATGTGTATATATACATATATATATGTATATGTATATATATGTATAAACATATATATATGTGTGTACACACACGCACACTCTGGGCTTACCTGTATATCTGTTTTAGTGTTTTACCTGAAAGTTGCTTTGTATCAGAGAAAAGACATGTTATTTTCCATTTTAGGACTGGCTTAATTCACTGGGTATGATGATCAACTTTTGCAAATGATAGAATGTTGCAAATGGTAGAATCCCTTCCTTAATGGCTATATTGTATCCCTGAGGAAAACGTAGCAGTTTTCTTACTCATCCCTCTTTCAATGGGAGTCTGTATTGTTTCAATGTCTTTGCTATCATAGATTCTGGTGCTATATATGGGGAGACAAGTTGATTTGCCATGCACAGATATCACTTCATTTGGATATATTCATAGGAATGGGACACCTTGGACATATGGTAGATCAACATTAAGTTGTCTGAGCACTCTTCACACTTTCATAGTAGGTATACTATTCTGTGATTCTACCAACAACGGGGCAGGTTATTTTTTTCTCCTTATACTCAGCAGCAAGCGTTGCTAGTAGATTGCTGCAGATGCAGGAGCCTCGTTTTGGTCTTCCAGCTAGGGGGCAGGCATACAAATATGACAATCATTTTTACTTATCTCAGTGTATTTCAAGGGAGGTTATAAGTGAAGCATGTGGGACATGATTCAGCATCTATAGAGGGTGCTGGTGTTGCAGGTGTCTCCTTAAAGGCCACAACACGGCTGAATCACTCTTTCATGATTTGTGGTGACTTTATACAATGGAACCAGCACAAATAATAAGTGTATTGAATGTATTTAGAACCTAATAGGGAACATTAATATTCTGTTGAGTTTAAAATGTTGGTAGTGTTTAGGCTCATTCAGCCTCCTGTTATAACACCTCAACTCTAGCTTTCGATTCAATTCAAATTTTTTTTTAAAATGTCTATTCATCATGGACTTCTGGACATATGCAGTTCTTCATGATATCAAATAAGATTAAAATTGGCAAAATGCATCAGCTGACGTATGGCTGCCATGACTCAGATAATAAAACCTAAAGTAAGTTCTTCTTATTAGGCTCATGTGAGAAAATTAAGTGAGTTGAATGTTAAATTAGTTAGGTGAAGGAACTTTTTGACTCTGTCATGAAAACATTAAAGAATGTTGTTGATTAATGAATTTTAAACAGTGTTGATTTGAAATTCTAAACAGGAAATGGTACTTTCTGTTGTTTTAAAAAGGTGATCCTGACTATGTGTGTTCTTTCAGTGATTTCACACTCCCAAAATTGGATTGTTGTGAATTGATACTAATACTAATGTGTCATTCTTGCCCATAAACTGTTTCCTAATGGGATTCAATGGATGTTGCTGCTAAAATTCTGTAGCGTGCAAATACAATCAATAGTATAGGTAAAATGTTAATTTTAAATTCTTGAAAACATATGGTGTATTTTAGCTTCATTGATTTTCTATATGCTGGCTGTCTGTTTCTCATTACCAGTTTTGTGATTTAGTAACACATTTCCAAATTTAATACTGGAGAAAATGAAATGAAAGTATGTGGAATATAAAACATTTACTGAGCAAGGTCCAGAGTCATCTGTTTGGGCTTTCAAATATTACGTCAATCAAGATGGATAGTGTAGCATCAAAGAACCACTATCCGTGAGCCCTGCAACTGGATCAAATCACAGTCACATATTGCATACTGTTGTTTGGGTCAGACAGTGTATATGATGATGGTCCCAAACATTTGTGTTACCTGGTGATGTGATAAGTATACTAGTTCAAGTATATTTTCAGAATTTGTGCTTGTTTTTCAGTGACGCAAGGCTTGACTTCATTTCTCTGTTTCATTTGCATTTTTATTCAACAGGAATTTTAGAACCCTCTGTATCCCTGTTCAGTCCTTACGATCAGGCTTAAGACATTTTCTGGTATAGTCTAAGGGCTCCATAAGTACTTATCACTGCTAGCAGTATGCACACTAATAGAAATAGGCAGCACTGATTGTACTTTGGGTGTAATATAATTTTGTAAGGCAAAATTTACTTTGAGTGTAATATAATTTTGTTGCTTTCTGGTCTGACCTGGAAGCCCCGTCAAGACTTTAAAGACTGGTTTGAAAATTATTTATTCATTTACTTATTTGAAAGTCAGCATTGGAGAGAAAGAGAGAGAGAAACAGAGAAAGAGAGAGAGAGAGACCTTGTGCTTGCTGGTTGATTTCTTCAGATAGCTACAACAGCCAGGGCTGTGCCTGGCTGAGGCACTGCATGTGGGATTCCCACATCATTAACCACCAATCTGAAATGACTGGAACCCAGTTTATTGTGGCTTACTTCAGTGTAACAAATATAATGCTGCTTTATATAGGAGTCTGGATGAATATTTTATGTATTATATGTAAGAATATGTTAAGAGGAGTTGCTTTGAAATTTAAGTCTGTAATGTTAATTCTGTAACAGAAATGCTTGCATATTAGTTTTCATGTTGTGTTTGCAGTGATGATTATGGATATTTTTATGGGAGGCTCCAGTTTTGGAACAGTTAAAAGCATATAAGTCTTTTTTAATGACATGCCTTGAATATAATATGAATTTTCACTTTTGCTTTAAGGTGCCTGATGGTCGAGGAAAACTGCCAGCCAGACCAAAGGGTTGATGTGTCACTTGTTGATGAAGATTGGGAGTATAAAGCAACAGAAATCTTGATCTATAGGTATTAAATGACTTTAGTCTTGTGGATGAAGCATATCTAAAGCTCATTTCCAGAAAATAATGTTAAAGGATCTAGAAACAAGTGGGACATTTTTGTCAGTCAGTTCAAGTTTCTTCATATTAAATCTAGTTTTTGCCTTGAATCCTTCTTCAGTTGGACTAAGGAGATACTGGAAAGCTTAGAGACAAAGGGCAAGAATTGTCTGTATATTGAGAGTTTTGGTACTTCTTTTTATTTAGGTAGACTAAGATTAATGTTTACCAAAAAAAAAAACTTGGAATGATGTATTTACTTGAAATGCAGAATTAGAGAGTGTGAGAAAAGGTGAAAAGATAACAGAGAATAAGGCAGACAGTGAAGCTTCCATCTGCTGATTCACTCTCTAAATGGCCATAACAATTGTGGCTGAGCCAGCTTGAATTCTGGAGCCAGTAGCTTTCACTTGTTTTCCACATGGTACAAGGTGCCAAGCACCAGGCTCATCCTCCACATTCCACACAACATTGTCTGGGTGTTGGAATTTATGTGAGCAGCTGAACTAGAACAGTTGCCACTATGGAATTACTGTGATACAGGCAGTAGGTACAGCCCATTGTCTCATGGTGCTGCTCTATCTTACTAGTATTTTTAAGGTGATCAGAGCTTTATGGGGGATTTCATTAATATCCTATGACTATATTAATATTATAGATATCTATATAAGGGTAAATCTGTGAGCATTATTCATGTTAATACAAACATACACTATACTACACTTAGTATAAATCTTGAGCTTTGTTTTAGGCTAGCATAAACAACAATTAATGTTAGTATTTTTTAAATGGGCATAAAGACTTAGTATTTTGATTACATTTAAATAATGGAGTAATTCTTTGTTCCTCACAGAAACAGAATCAATGATCTTGAAATAGAACTTCAAAGAACATTTCATTATTACCAGCAAGAGGTAGGTGTGTGCCTGTGTGTGTGTGTACACATGCATTTACTTGTTCCTGTGAATTTACGTTGGATAGAAAGGGAAAAGTGATTCCTTTACTAGTTTTATATCTTTCTTCAGGTGTTACATGTGGTTTTCAGACACTTCCATATTTCAGTGATTCAAAGAATATGAGATATGAAATTTTAAGAGTCATCATGTCTGCTGTTTCTTTGGAAAAGTGGAATTACATTGCAGACATAAAAATAGATTTTAAATCACTGATAAGGTGTCACATTCAGCCAGGTCAGTTATCTGTTAATTGATAGTTCCTGTTGTGGCTGATTGATGACCAGAGAGAATAAAGTAAAAATTTATTATATAAATTTTAGCTGTGTTTAAGTGTAGTTACAATAGATGATGGAAATTTCCGTAAAAGTGTGTTTACTGACACAAAGTGTTCTTGGAGTGTTTCTTAGCTTGTGAGTTACTTCCTTTGTTACCAATAGATATGCTTTTTTTTTAAGAAAACTAATTAATGTCTCAATGATATTGTTTTAGATTGTTTCTGTTCAGAAAGAAACCCACGATAATTGGGTAAGTTTCAAATGCCCTTTTTAATCTTTTCTTCAAACCAAATTGTGTATTTAATTCAGAGAGCTAACATTGGGGAGTTAAGTTTATGAAACGTAGTGTGTAAAAGATTTGGCCAATTTTATTTGCATCAATGATGGAATTATGTTTACTGTGAGCTTTAAATTCTAAGTTGTATCCTGGTTGTTTTCACAGTCTTGTTTTAGTATTTTTCTTCTTCCAAAGTAGAGGAACTTGGTGCATGTGCTCATGTTTATGTATTTACATTTTGGGACATTGGATTGCCCCTTGTTATCTAGAAGAGCCTGAAAGGTCTCTGGATCATTTTACTCATTTGTCAAACAAACGGGATTAGAAAAAGAGCTAGCTAAAGCCCTTTCTAGTTGTAACATTGAGGGTTCTCTTTTTTTTAATTAAATTTATTCATTAATTAGATTGTGTTGTAATTACATAGAATCTGGGATTCTCTCCCCACCCTCCCCCCATGGTGGGTTCCTCCACCTTGTTGCATAAGCATAGTTCAAGTTCAGTTGAAATTCCCTCTTTGCAAGTATATGCCAAGCATAGAGTCCAACATTTTATAGTCCAGTCAAGTCCAACCCTCTCTGGTCTGAGGGCAGAGTCAGCAGAGTATCATCCCGGTCAAACAAAAGCACTAATATACCATCTGCAACAATTAACATCGTTATGGAATTAATTGACATGGTATTGAGCAGTCAACATGTTAAAAATAAATGCGATTTTTTAACCACTTTCTGTGACCCCCCATTCACAGTTCAATTTTAGTTTATATACTACATATGACATAATATCCATAACATAACATAACATGTTATGCTTAACATCATATCATCTTAAATTAAGGCAAACATGTGGTATCTGACCTTTGGGGATTGGTTCATTTCCCTTAGCATTATTGGATAAGAAAGCTATGGTTCATCTACTCCATGGAATACTACTCAGCTATTAAAAAAAAAAGCAAAATGCAGTTCTTTGTGGCCAAATGCGCCAAACTGGAAATCATAATGCTGAGGGTTCTCTTAAGTGATTCTGAGTGTTGGTACAAATTAAGAAAAGGGTCATCTGGGGAACTAGTTGTGCTGCAGAGGAATTGCATGATGGGGAAGTGAAGTGGCCGTAGACTTTCAGCAGTTAGAAGGAAGAACAGAGATAGAGCTGTTGACAGTAGCTGTCTACTGGGGAGTGCCTGTCACAGGGAGGTGGAGACAGCATTCAGGGATGTTTGTCAAGTGCTTGACACTGATAAGCATTAAGTCAATGTTAACTGGTGTTACCATTGTTATTATAGTGAAGACTTGCAAGTCTGAGAGGAGCATAGAATGAAAGAGTGGTGTGTTGACTGTCAGGTCCCTCCCCTCTCTGACTTTCTGTTTGTTTTGGTTTCCAGAGTTCAAGTGAAGAATCATTAGTGAATTAGCTAGCATCATTATAGATTCAGTTTTCTTCACCATTTTTCAGCATTTTCTAAATACTTATACATGTTAATTTTTAAAGATAATTTTTTAAAATCCTCTTATACTTGGCAAAGTTCTTGGAAGTATTTTGCATACATAGTTTTTTTTAAAGATTTATTTTATTTTTATTACAAAGTCAGATATACTGAGAGGAGGAGAGACAGAGAGGAAGTGGAGCTGCCAGGATCAAAGCCAGCGGCCACATGGGATCAAGGCAAGGACCTTAGCCACCAGGCCATGCCGCTGAGCCCTGCATATATAGTTATAGTTATGAAATCCATTTAATATCTGTAATTGGATTTTATAATTACAAATGTTATAGATGAGAAAACAGCCCAAGGACATATGATGACTTAGATTCTTGTCTTGTAGAGTTTCTATTAGTTTGCATTTAATATTTATTTAGTACGTGTGACTTTGTGTTAAAACATTTAGAAAGTGTATTCCCTACTTCTGGCCTAGAAAAGCAGTGCAGGTTGTCCCAGTGCCTTGGAACTCTGCACCTACATGGGGGACTGTGAGGAAGCTCCTAGCTGCTAGCTTCAGATCAGCTCAGCTCTGGACATTGTACCTCCTAGGGAGCAAAATCCTGGATTGAAGATCTTTCGTTCTCTGTTCATTTCTCTGTGTAAATCTGCCTTTCCTAGAACATTAAATAATGTGTGGATACTTTGAAAGTACCTACACATTTGATTAAGCTTGCTTTGTTTCCACTTTTTTACGTTTACAATTTCAACTGTTACTTTCTTCATTGGCCACTACTTTGTTCCATCCTGTTGGATTAACTTTATTTGCTTTAAACTTACATAGTAGTCTCTTTCATGTGCTGTGCTGAATACAGTGTTCTTTACTGAGGTCATTTTAAATGTATTATTCACATACACAAAATTAAGAAATTTCATGTATTTCACATGCATGATTTTAAAATATGCTTTCTACATTATTCTTGTCTCCTCTCTCCTTCCTACTTTCTTATTTTTGCTTTAGTTTTAAAAATTATATACTTTCCGTTTTGTTTACAATCATAAGCTTTGCCTTTCCTTCGTTAATTGAATAATTCAACCTATAATAATTAGACAGTGTTCTTCAGGAGAATTGACCACGGCTATAAATGATAGTGAAATAATAAAATATCTATATATTTGTTGCACTCTGTATGTTTTTATGCAAAATTAGGGAAAGAATCAATGTCTCTTCGTGACTGAAATAACAAGTATGCGTAATGGTCACCAATTCCATAATATTTTTGTGAAAGACAAAGTTTATTGTGTGAATGCTGTTCCATTATATGTGTGTATGAAATGAGCCTAAAGACTTGAGAAATAATTTGGTGGAGAAAGACAATGAGAAAGAAATGGAAAAAGAAAGAGGCAGGGAGAGAGAAATACGCATGCAAAAGTGAAGTCATTATTTGGTTTAGTTCTCTGAAAGCTAATCTACTTGTGCAGTTTTCTGAGACTACTGATGGTCAGCTTGGAATTCAGTCCATGTCTTTCATGCAGGTGGCAAGGGATTCAGTTGCTTAATCCATTGCCACTGCTTTCCAGTGTTTGTGTGTTCAAGAAGCCAGAACCAGTAGATGGAACCATAAACTGAACCCAAGTTCTCTAATGTGGGACATGGCTGTCTTTAGTGGCAGCTTGCCTTCAAGGCCCAAGAACAGCCTTACTGTGATCATTCTTTGTGTCTTTACCCTGAGAGAGTTTCAAATTCCATTAGTGAGCGAATGTCACTTTTTCGTGAGCAGACCTCTTAGAAGGCTTTGTAGATGTGAGTGCTCAGTGTTTGAACACAGTGCCTTGGAGTATAACATAGTCATTGGCTGAAATTTGTCTTACTCTTTGAGAATAAGCTGTAGACTCAGAACTAGGTGTTCAGTTCATGTGGCAGTAAAGATGCTGCTTAGGATACCTGGTCCTCTGTTGGGCTGCCTGGCTGTGTGGCAGATGAGGAGTAAACAGGTGTATGGAAAAAGTTTCCATTGCCATTCAGATACAAGAATAAGAGAAGTCTTAACTATTGGCTGTGATTTTGTATGTATTTATTTTTGGCACCATGTCTTTGATATTAGTAGTCTATTGCCTATATAGTTTTCTGCCTTGTAATTAACAAGTAGCTATCTTACAGTATTATAGAAAACATTCTGAAATCATTTTGTTTCCATATTATTATTAGTTCAAAAATTTGGTGATTGTAATAACAGGATGATTGTGACATAGTTTTTGGAAAAAAAGTGATGACATCATTTTGTGTTGGGGAAGGATTTTTATATGTAATCTTTTTGGATGGAAAGTACTACAAATAATTTGTGAATGTTTGCTCTATTCTTTTGCCAAGTTCCTTTCTACCATTTGATGCATCATAAGTTAAATAATAAATTTGTTATTGTGTATCCTTACATGTGTAAAAATGTGAACTGTGTGATTTTCAGTTGTATATTACAAAAGTATGTACTAAGTGATTTTACCAACCTTTATGTGACGAACTGCTGGATTTTGATAGTTTGGTTAGTCAGATTTTCTAGGTAACTACTGCATCTAACCTCCATATTCCTCAGAATGCATTTAACTTTTTCATGTTAATTTTTTGTGGTTATTGAATATGGTTGATATTTACCATGTTGTGTAATTTTTTTGTCAGTAACATACTAAATTTTATCTTTTGTGAAATAAATGGGTTAGTATTTACACAATAGTATATACTTAATGGAAATGTGGCAAGCTCTGATTATATTAACTGTTAAATAGCCTTTAGCCACAGGCTGTGACACTGTTTTAAACCTTTATGATTTCACAGAATTATAGTGAGTTTTTTCTAAAAATGATTGTCTTGAGGCAAATAAGCAAAGCTGCCATTGATAATGACTTTGGGTCTCTTATTTCCATTGCCATAGCTAATGGAATATTTCTTGATTAATCAAACATCCTTCATCTGACATGGGGAGCTTAACATTCACTTACAAGTGCACAATAGGCTTCAGTTTTATGTTCACATTATTCTCTTACTCTAACTCATTTCCTGTTTCAGTAAATCCTTAAAATGAAAATCTTTTATTTAGATAAGATTTTAATAAAAATGATATGTGCACTGACTATGATATTTGTACACTCTCACTAAGATGCTGTTGCTCATTTTAATCTAAAGTTTGCATATCTTTAAGTTGGCAGCTTGTATTGCTCAAAGAAGCCTGAATGACTTGAAGCAAGAAAATAAAAGGAAAATGTAAGTATATCAGTGATAACACTTGAAAACTTTGGCTACTTTATTCTGCTTTATGACATAGTTAATTTTTTTGTAAGCGTAAATAGGAAAGGGTATGGTGAATCTTGCATATTTCATTTTGAAGTATTTACTCATTTTGTGGCTGTTGTTAAGTTCTTGGGTCACTGGAATATTATTTGAAAGATTAAAGCTTTCCTACAAAATTTTAAAGTTTTCCATCTTTGATATGTATATGAACGAAGTTAGGTAGCTAGTTCATTGCCATTATTTTGAAAGCACATCAAAAATATCCAAACCAAGTGGAAAAGGCAATTAAAATTTGTGCATTTTGAAAGTGAAATTCCAAAGATATTTCCATTATTCTCTAAGTGGTATAAAGAAAATGAAAAAAAAAATTCACAAATAACAAAAAATATGTTGATAGCTCCAATAAACAGAATGAAATAAAGCTTGGAAATTCTAGTCCTATATTGCACATTCAGTTTTTGTGATTACTAGATATTCTCAGTTTCTGATTGAATTTGTTCATTCATTTCTTGGGATATTATTTGATCCTAAACTATTTTGTGGGGGGGAACTGTTGAAGTAATATTTACACTTTTAAGGTAGTGTTATTTCTATTATGTGAATATTCAGTATATTTTTGCTTTAAATATAGTTATACTGTCAGGGCAGGTCAGGGAAATAAAGAGGACATGCATGATTGCATTATTCTTTACATGCATCTCTGATTACACACACATCACTGATTGAACTTTCTTGGGTAGATTGCTCCTGCTGTTGTTGGGTTTTTGACCCCGATTATAGCAGGAACCTCATTTCTTGTCTCATAGGAAAGAATTTTCGTGCGGATACAATTTAATTTTAAAGCAAGATTTATTAGAAAAGTTGAGAAAGGAAACTCCCGTCCTAGTGATGGGAGGGGGCTCTGAGATAGAAAGGACCCTTACCTCCTGCCAGAGTAGCAGCAGAAGTGGAGAAAAAAGAGACCCTAGTCCTCTGCCATAGTGGCAGGAGGAAAAATGGAAAAAGAAACCCATATTAATGGTGGAGAAAGCATCTTTTAATGGTTTACTTCAAAGGGGCTCTCCAAGGAAAAAAGGAAATTCCTGGTCCCCCTGGTATCTGGCTTTGGGGCAAAAGACCAGACAGGTGTCAGACATTGGACATTCCTAGCGATGAGTACTACTTCCTCCAGTCCTTCAATGATAAGGAGACCAGTCTGAGGCCCTCCCACACAATGGCCAAAGATAGTGACTGATACTTCAGGTTGAGGAATTGATACGCTAAAGCACCTTTGTTCCTTGGAAGAGACATGTTCTGGTGAATCCAAGAAATGGTGGGGGGAAATAATCTTTTATATTTGAGTAAAAATGGCTTGAGGACCCAGCATACTCTAACTTACTACTACCCAGTCTAACTCCTCTCACACTGCCAAGTATTCCTTGACTCATCAAAGAGGGTTCATTTGCTTGGTTGATCAGAGTGACTGCTCAAGGCATCCTTGACTTCTGGTTTTATATTGTGTTTTAGTAAGCTTTTAATGACTATTTGAAGTACTGACTAGTAATAGCTTAGGAAGGAAGATTTATTTTGGCCAACAGGCTCTAGATAGGCTATGCAAAATTGAGTCCAGAACTGGTGAGGGTGGAGAACAGTGGAGAGCCCATTCATTAGACAGCAGACAAGGAAGCAGAGAGCGATGTGAAGCATACTCTGCCTCTGTAACCTACCTGCCCTCTCTTGAGAAGCACCTCCCCATGGTGACCCGTTAGTGCCTTGGGATTTCTCATTAGGCTCATGCACAGCCTAGTTGCCATGAAAAGATGTAATCTCCACCATCAATTCATTATTGTTAGTCATTGAATATTGGAATATAAATGGCATGAATTTAAGGATCTAAATTGTAAATTCTGTATTTATTCTATTGCTGAATATTGGCAGTTTTCTTATAAACCTTATTCCTCTATTTTAGTGGTTTTTTGTTTTCTGTGATGATTTTTTTTCAGCTTTAAGGATTCTCCCATCCTCTTCCCCATTCCTCCTAACCATTTCTCCCGTAGGTTCACAATGTTATAGTCCTTCAGGAGAAGTCACAAGTCCATCATTCTGTCTTAAAATATATATCCTGGCACAATGGGAATTTACCCATGTGGGAGTCCGTCTTTTATTCAGGAGTAGAGACGCATACAGGAATATTTATTCACTCCCAGTATTCTAGTCTCCATTATGCAGTTGATATATGAGAAAAGACACACACACACACACACATATATATACACTCATCTGTTTACCAATATATGTATTTGTTTTGTGTAGTTGCATAACATTGCCTTATTTCAGAGAGAACATATTGTGTTCTTTTCCTTTTGGAACTTGTTTATTTCACTAAGCATAATGCTCTCCTCTTCAATTACAAATAGTAGATTGTTGCTATTGGTAGATTTTCATTATTTTTTATGGGTATATATGTTTTGATGAAGTAAATATACCACTTTTGTAACCATCGCAGTTTCTATGGATATAAGATTATTAGTATATGATTGCTATCATGGATTGTGCTGCTGTAAATATAGGTATGCAGGTCACTTTCTCATATTCTGATTTCAATTCATGCGGATATATTCCCAGAAGTGGGATACCTCAATCATATGGCAGATCAGTTTCCACTTGCCAAAGCACTCTCCATACTGATTTCCATAGTGGCTTTACAAGGTACTCTCCCCACCAAAATGAAGCAGGTGTGCCCTTCTCCCTCATTCTTATGAGTGGTGGTATTAGTAGATTTCTGTGTGTAGGTCTTTCTCACTGGAGTGAGGTGGGACCTCAGTACGGTTTGTATTTGCTTTTCTCTAATGGCTATGGAGCCTGAGCACTTTTTCATATGTCTGCCAGCCATTTGAATTTTTCCTTTTGACAAATTCCTGCTCATGTCCTTCATCCATTTCTTAATGGAGTTGTTTGTTTGGCTGTTGTTTGAGTATCTGATGCTCTCTGTAAATCTTGGATGTTATTCCACTATCTGTTGTATATTGTGCAAAGATTTTTTTTCCATTTGGTTGATTTACAGACTGCTTTTCCCTGTGCCATATAACTTCAAGCACACTGCACTGTCCCAAGTCAGGAATTTCTATGCAATTGTTTGCTCCACAGATAGATGTAATAGAGAAGTGAGAAGTTGATCCAGCAGCTTCAAGTGGATTTTTCCATGTGGATGGCTAGGGTACGAACAATTATGACCACTACCTTCAGCTTCTCCCAGAAATTGAAAGGGAGCAGGATCTCAAGGGCAACATCTGAGACAAGGGCCAGGAGCCATGTGGGTATCAACATTGCAGCTGTTATCTTTACCTGCAACACCGCAATGCCCAATCCATATGTCAGGATTTGTGTTGACTTTATATAATAAATCCACTGCAAATAATGACAAGCCTACCATGTATATTTGGACAGTGGTGAAAAACATTAGTGCTCATTTATTGTATAGTTGCAGCATTTCAACTCCAGCTTTGGTATAGCTGACTTTGTAATAAAAATAAATCTTTAAAAAAATTGCAAATTATCATGGAAGTTTTGGGATTTTTCAGGATATGAAAAATAATGTGGATAAAATGGCAGATTTGTGGTGTACCTGCAGTGTTAGAAAACATTGAGCTATTCTTGTTAGGTTAAAATGAAAAATATTCTACAGGTATGGGATTAGAAGTGTGGATAGAGAAATCCCAGAGCTTGTGGTACTATGCCATAAAATAATAAAATAAATAAATGAACTTTTCACCTCTGACAATGCAACTCACAACAAAGTATTGAATGCCCCGCATGTCACTGAAGAAATGAAAACAAAATCAAAAACCTTCTTGAAGAAAATGTTGCTAGTGTATGACCTGCATGTCACGGAGAAATTAATAAGAAAAAGGTTTTTGAAAGAAATGAAAATAAAAATAAAAATATTAAAACCCATGAGATGCAGCAAAACGAGTATTGAAAGTGAAATTTATAACATCTGGGCTTACAAAAAAATAGAAATATCTCAAATAAATGACCTAGCGTATCTTCAAGGACTTATTGAAAAATAAAGTGGGCCGGTGGAGTGGCCTAGTGGCTAAAGTCCTCACCTTGAACAGGCTGGGATCCCATATGGGCACCGGTTCTAATCCTGACAGGCTGTCTTTAAAAACATTCTTCTCTCCCATATCCATGGTCATCATAGTTTCATGTATTTCCAAATGTGGTGGCTTTATTTCACTTAATGCTTGCACAACACCTGATATGGTGAAATGCTTCCTAAGTGACATTTAATATAGTATGTGGAATATAAAACATTTACTGAGCCCCTGAGTTCCATAGTTAATTCACTAAAGGTCATAAAGGTCCAGAGTCATCTGTTTGGGATTTCAAATATTACGTCAATCAAGATGGATAGTGTAGTATCAAAGAACCACTATCCGTGAGCCCTGCAACTGGATCAAATCACAGTCACATATTGCATACTGTTGTTTGGGTCAGACAGTGTATATGATGATGGTCCCAAACATTTGTGTTACCTGGTGACGTGATAAGTATACTAGTTCAAGTATATTTTCAGAATTTGTGCTTGTTTTTTAGTGACGCAAGGCTTGACTTCGTTTCTCTGTTTCATTTGCATTTTTATTCAACAGGAATTTTAGAACCCTCTGTATCCCTGTTCAGTCCTTACGATCAGGCTTAAGACATTTTCTGGTCAGTCTAAGGGCTCCATAAGTATTTATCACTGTAAGCAGTATGCACACTAATAGAAATAGGCAGTACTGATTATACTTTGGGTGTAATATAATTTTGTAAGGCAAAATTTACTTTGAGTGTAATATAATTTTGTTGCTTTCTGGTCTGACCGGGAAGCCTCGTCAAGATTTTAAAAACTGGTTTGAAAATTATTTATTCATTTACTTATTTGAAAGTCAGCATTGGAGAGAGAGAGAGAGAGAGAGAGAGAGACCTTGTACCTGCTGGTTGATTTCTTCAGATAGCTACAACAGCCAGGGCTGTGCCTGGCTGAGGCACTGCATGTGGGATTCCCATTTCATTAACCACCAATCTAAAATGACTGGAACCCAGTTTATTGTGGCTTACTCCAGTGTAACAAATATAATGCTGCTTTATATAGGAGTCTGGATACATATTGTTTGTACGTGTAATTTCTTTTTTTTTTACCTTTTAAATCTTACTCCTGTACCAAATTCATACACAACTCTGCAGACTTTCGTGATAGCAAGACTATTTTAAGAGGTGTTACTTTGAAATTTGAGTTTGTAATTTATTTCTATTTCAGAAATGCTTGCATATTAGTTTTCATGTTGTGTTTGCAGTGATAATTATGGATATTTTTATGGGAGGCTCCAGTTTTGGTACAGTTAAAAGCATATAAGTCTTTTTTAATGACATGCCTTGAATATATTATGAATTTTCACTTTTGCTTTAAGGTGCCTGATGGTCGAGGAAAACTGCCAGCCAGACCAAAGGGTTGATGTGTCACTTGTGGATGAAGTCTGCAACTATACAAAAAAAGAAATCTTGATCTATAGGTATTAAACGCCTTTTGTTTTGTGGCTGTAGCATGTCTAAACTCATTTTTATTTTTAAAGGATTACCTAAATGATAGCAATATTAACATTAGTGAAGAAGAAAAAATCAGATCTCTCATTTAATTCTTATAGTGTGCTTTTATGATGTCAATTTTATCAGGCATTCTCTTGGTGTTTTAATTAATATTTAGAAATAGGATATTCCAGTAATTTCATATTAATAGTCGAATAATTACTTTTTGTTCATAGAAAGAGAGTTGAAGATCTTGAACAAGGATTGGATAGAACCATTCGTAATTCCCAAAGATTGGTATGTATGTGTGTGTGTGTGCATTCATTCATTCATATAGTTTTTTAATATCAGTGTGTTTATCTGAATTGAAAGAGAAATGGAATACATTGACCAGTTGTATGCATTTCTTTTGTGTTTAGAGATATTTTCACATTTTCAGGATTCAAATAATGTGAGATAAAAAAATCTTAGAATTATATCTGCTTGGAAAATGAAACACATTGCACTCAACATAGGAAAGATTTTAGAACATCAGTGGGGTCTCATATTAAAGCAGGATAGTTATCTGTGAAAAGACATCTGTTTTTGTGGACCTTTATTCCAGGAGAACATAAAAATAGAAGTGTACCATTTAAAATCATTAATTACCTTTACATGTAAAGCACAATAGATAATATGGCCATTGAGGTTTACATTAGAGGTGTTTGTGACTTTGGAGTTGCTTGAAGTATTTTTTTTTAATTTGTCAGTTATTTCCAGTGTTTATGATAAATGTACTTCTTATATTATAAAAAAACATTGAATTTTTTGTTTTTTAGATACTTTCTTATGACAAAGAAGCACAAATCACTTGGGTAAGTTTCACACTGCTTAAATGTTTTGTCTGTCTTTAATTAAATTTTGGTTTTCTGTCAAGAACTTAGGCATGGCAATTGGTGGAAAAAGCGCTACGTTAAAAAAAAGGTAGTAAAATTATGTGTCTCTGATAAATAATGCATTGTTCAATTATGGTTATTCATTCAGTCTACTTTGAGCACAATGCTACTTCAGAAAGAACTTGTATTCTGGTAGGGGTTTAGAGGAACTTGGTGTATATGCTCATGTTTATGCATGTACATTTTGGAACATTGGATTTCCCCTTGTTATCTAGAAGAACCAGAAAACTCTGTGGATCATTTTATTCATTTGTAAAACAAATGGGATTAGAAAAAGAGCTAGCTAAATCCTTTTCTAGTTCTAAAACTGAGGGTTCTATTAAGTGATTCTGAGTGTTGGTACAAATTAAGAAAAGGATCATCTGGAGAACTCGTCTGTGCTGCAGAGGAACTGCATGATGAGGAAGTGAAGTGGCTGTAAACTTTGAGCATTTAGAAGGAAGAGCAGAGATAGAGCTGTTGACAGTAGCTGTCTACTGGGGAGTGCCTGTCACAGGGAGGTAGAGGCATCATGCCCTGCAGTTAAATGTGTTGCATCAAAAATCAGTCTGTCTTGGTTGTATGCACTCTTTATGACAATTCCCTGTTTTTCTTACCTATAAAGTAGAAATACTAATAGTACTCATTTCTTGGCTTATTGTGACAATTAAGAAATATATGGATGTTTGTCAAGTGCTTGACATGATTAGGCATACGTGTTACCATTGTTGTTATCTGAAGACTTGTAGATGTTAGGCAAGTCTGAGTGGAGCATAGCATGAGAGTGGTATATATTTATTTACATTGTCCTGACTCAGTTACACCGGTTGTTAGATTTTGGAGATAAAGCAAAGGTCTTGAGCTCATTTGTTAATGTCTTCACCTAAATAACTATAACAACCAGTGTTCAGATGATGCAGAAAGGTGCCATAAAGTCATCCTCAATATCACTGTCATTGGATAAACTTTTTTTAGCACTCTTAGGCATATATACACACATATAGCAACACATGAGCATACATACATATATACATGCACATGCACTTTTTGAAAACTTTGTAATGTTTATATATTGAATTGACAGGTGGAGGGAGGGATAGACACAATTAACCTTCCATCAGATGGTACCCTTTTTTTAAGGATTTATTTATTTTTATTTATTGGATGAGCTCATCTTAGGCAATTGTGGACAGTTGGGGACTGAATGGGCAGAAGTGCTGTGATCTTTTTAAAATGTTTTTAAAATTTTATCTTCCACATAGTTTACGTATTTCATATTTTTCAAATATATGGTTTTAAGAACATGATAAAGTTCCCCTTTACGTTTCCTGCATTGTTCATCCTTTCTTATTTTTGTTTCAATTTTTTCATTTTCTTTAAATGTGCAAGATTTCCCTTTCCTTAAATAAATATTTGAATATATATGTTAAGTAGAAAAATTACTGTTCATGAGGAGTTTAGACAAAGGCAATAAGTATTTGTTCAAAAATATATTATTATTACTGTTATTATGTATATTTGTGGGATGTTGCCCCTGGATCTCTGCCTGCTAAGTCCATGCTGGAAGCCATAGGCACGTGACACACCATATCCTTGGCTGAGACCTCAATCTGGCCTGTTCACTGGACATGCAGCAAGAATGATGAGCTGCATCCCAGTCTCTCTTCTCTGCCCCTTTAATGAGCTGTGCTAGGACTTTCTTTATAAACAACTCTAGGAAGTCAAATGTTAACATTCATCCTGCTTTTCAGCAGGTAAGGAGTTTGCCCTGAGACACAGCCAGCTTTCTGTGCTTCCTGACCTTCAACTTTATTGGAGGGATCAAAGAGACAGGCATATCTAGCAGCCTGTCACAGTATCGTGGTTGGGTGGAAGTGTTGTCAGGACCACCTTTCTGCCTGCCCGTTTTCCTACTCTTTATAAGCGTGTGACTTCTTTCAAATAAACCGACATCCCCTACTATTAGTTTGTCTCCATTGTTTCTGCTGCAGAGGATCACTGTGACCTCATCCCTGAGATTAGTTACCCCATAAAGTGAAAACATGTCCTTTGGAAACTGATTATTAAAACTGAATGTTCTCCATTTGAATGCATTTTGTTGTGAAAGATGTTTAATACTTTTTTGCCTGAGTAGTATTCGTGTATGTGTATGTCTGTGTGTGTGTGTATGTGTATGTGTGTATGTGAGAGAGAGAGAGAGAGAGAAAATGTTGTAAAGTTATTTGAGGGCCCAGGGATATAAACATTGAGTAAATTCTCATCTTGCATGCACCAGGATTCCATAGCGGTGACAGCTAATGACCTGCTTGTTATACTTCCTATCTAGCTCCCTGCTTGTGGCCAGGGATAACAAAGGAGTAAATCCAAAACCCTTAGGATTATACACCCATGTGGGAGAGCTGAAGGAGACTCCTGGCTCCTGACTTTGGATGAACTCAGCTTAGGCAATTGTGGACAGTTGGGGACCGAATGAGTGGTCAGAAGAACTTTCTCTTTTCTGTCTACTCATTCACTCCTTCCAATAAAGATAAATTAATCTTGGGCCTGGCACATTGGCCTAGTGGCTAAAGTCATCGCTTGGAACGTGCCAGCATCCCATATGTGCGCCAGTTCTAATCCCTGTAGTTCTACTTCCCATGAAGCTCATTGCTTGTGGCCTGGGAAGGAAGTCTAGGATGACCCAAAGCCTTGCCTTCCTGCACCCACGTGGGAACCTGGAGAAAGTTCCTGGCTCCTGGCTTCACACTGGCACAGCACCGGCCATTGTGGTCTCTCAGGGAGTGAATCATTGGATGAAAGATCTTCCTCTCTGTCTCTTTCTCTCTGTATATGTAACTCTGCAATAGAAATAAATAAATCTTTTTTAAAAAGATAAATGAATCTTAAAAAACGTTATTTGTGTAAGAATTGCCAGGGAGAGAAGAAAAAGGAGAAAGAGACAAAAAATCCTGCACATAACTGCTTTTGTCCTGAGAACCCACAATGATTGTGGCTGGGCTGTGGCCGAAGCTGAGAGCTTGGAATTCAATCCCTATCTTTCGTGTAGATGACCAGGAATCCAGATGCTTAATCCATTACCACTGTTTCAGAGTGCATGATCAGGAATCCAGAACAAGGAAATGGAGCCATGAATTGAACCCAAGTACTCTAATGTGGGACATGGCTGTCTTTAGTGGCAGCTTGCCTTCAAGGCCCAACAACAGCCCTTACTGTGATCATTCTTTGTGTCTTTACCCTGAGATAGTTTCAAGTTCCATGAATGAGCGAATGTCACTTTTTCGTGAGCAGACCTCTTAGAAGGCTTTGTAGATGTGAGTGCTCAGTGTTTGAACATAGTGTTTTGCAGTATAACATAGTGATTGGCTGAAATTTGTCTTAAACTTTGAGAATAAGCTGTAGACTCAGAACTAGGTGTTCAGTTCATGTGGCAGCAAAGATGCTGCTTAGGATACCTGGTCCTCTGTTGGGCTGCCTGATTTAAGTCCAGGCTCCTCTGCTTCTTATCCAGCTTCCTGCTAATGTGCACCTTAGGCTAGAGCAGCTGATGGTTGAAGAACTTGGTCCCTGACACCCATGTGGGAGACCCAGATTGAATCCTGGGTTCTTCTTTAGTCCGGCCTGTCTCTGGCTGTGTGGCAAATGAGAAGTGAATAAATTTATGGAAAAAAAATCTGATTCCTTGTCTTTCATAATAAAATAAATAATCTCAAGAATTTGCCATTGGTTTGTATAGATTTTTTTTTCATATATAGCCTTAATATTACTAGGTTACCAGTGATTCAATTTTTTCTTCTACTTAACAAGCAAATGTGTTAAAGTACAGAAAAGCATTTTGAAACAATGTGTTTCCACATTGTTAACAGTTTAATATCTTATGTATTTTCTTAATCTGTTTTGGTATAATTTTTAGTAAAAATTGATGACATTACATACTGGAAAAGATTTTACACATGCACGATTTTTTGAAAGCAAGGCCTACAAAGAAGTAAGGTATCATTTTTGTAAATCTTTATGTGACCTATTCTTTGGTCATTGCTCTTTTTAGCATGTACTTAAATTTTAGGCAAGTATAAGTTTGATATTATATTTTGATATTATATTTTCTTTTATTTGTGAAAAGCTGCATACTGTGTGTTCTTTTAACTTGTAGAAAATTATAGACCACAGTTTTGTCCAGAGGGATTTGCTTGGGAGAATTTCACATCAGAAACTCCTCCCCTAACCCCACTAACACTTTCCCACATGAGGAAATCAGGGGAGAAGCAGGGACTCATACTCACATCCATTAAAAGGGCAGTCTGAATGCAAACCGCACTGTCGGCCCTTTGCTGAGACACTTGCCTGCTCTATCAGGTGCAGGAATTTCTGTTTCCTCATTTTTTCCAATAAACTAGGTTAAAATTGATTAAAACATTATAGACCAAGTGACAGTACTTACATTTATATGACTAAGCTAGTAAATCTTTTTTTTTTTGGACATTGCTGCCTTCCACAAAAATGCATGTAATCTAAGTTTTCTAAGAATAACATACTTTGAGTTTTAGCTTTTTATCAATACAAATGTAATATGATGTATAGAATTCTGTGAGCTTCATTGAAGTCCAACAGACATTGATCATATCAGCTATATTAAAAGGTGTGTTTTTTACCAGCAAGCTGTAAAAGTGTCTTAGACCTTTATGGTTTCACAGAATTGCAGTTTGTTTTCTCTAGAGATGATTGCCTTGAGGTAACTGACCAAACTTTCCAAGCTCTACGACTCTTAAGTCTTTTTCCTTTGCTTGAAGCTTGCAACCTGTTAAATAGCCCTTAGCTTATTACTTGGCTAAACAATTCTTGATCTTACATAAGAGAGCACCATTTGTTGGCAGGTCATTTGCTTACCTGAAACTCATTTATTTTTTAATAATTTCTTAAATACAATGTGTTTTACTTAGAATTGGTTAAAATTATATGTACATTGACTGATACATTTCTGCTCTGTGATATTTGCTTATTTTTTGCATAGATATTTTAATAATATTTTGTTGTCTTTAAGTGGGAAGCTTTTACTGCTAAAAGAAACATCAGTGACCTAAAGAAAGAAATGACTGGTGATATGCAAATGTGAGTATTTTAGTATTAACTATTAAAAAGTTTATTGCATTGTTATTTTATTAATTAGGTAATTCTGTCATAAGGACATGTAGCAAGTTTTCCAGTGAATCTGGCATATTTGATTGTGAAGTATCTACTAGTGTTTTTCCAGCTGAAATACTTAGGTTCCTGAACTATTACTTGGAGGAAACTTATGTGATATAACTGTATAAAATCTTGTTTTTCACATTTTCATATTGATATGGTCCTGAATCAGCAGCTTGTGTTGGGTTATTGATTTGGAAACCACATTTTTCCCCACGGATGTGGTTAGATCTGTTCACTTGTCAGTCAAGTGACTCGCTTGTAGAGATGCCTCTCTGCACATGGAACTTGAAGTTGCACATACCACTCTCCTCCAAGCCCCCACTGGAGCCCATGTTGAAGAGAAACTCACACTGTCTTGCAGGAGATGCAGCACAGACATGTATAGAAAAAAAAGTAGGTTTTCAAGCCAGAGATGCTGGAGTCAGAAGGATGAAATGTAAAGGGTGAAGCTCGACACAGTTATGCTCCAAATATCAACATCTTTTGATAAATTTGTGAAGAGCAATCTTATTATCTCAGGTCCTCATTTTTCTGCAGAAATTGACATTGTTTTGCAATATTAAGCTGGATGGGAGAATAAACATGTGATGTACAATAGGAGAGGGAAAATAAGTGTACTGTGAGAATGGTCTTTGTTTTCCCAGAATTGATTTCTTACCATAGTGTGCATTCTTGCTTGTTTTTCTACTCTCAGCAATTGAATTTTTAATGTTTGTTTCAGCTCTGATGATCAAGAACTAAGAAAATTCTTTTAGAAGTTACATTTGTAATATAAAATGTTTAAGTAATAAAGTAGTAGGAAGATTTTACAGAATTGCTGATTTAAAAAATAAATTACCGTTGTGATCAAATGGGTCACATTACAATGAAAAGCTTACGTTTCTCAGACCCATGAAGTTTGTGTTTTAATCCTGGCACTTGTCATTTCTTATACTTCATTTAAACAACTTGCTCAGTTGCAAAATGATGGAGTGGGATCGGCTGACTTTGATAAGCTCTTCCATTTCAGTAATTTGGCTCTGTGTCATAGTATTCATGGTAGTCTTATTTTGAAGTGGAATAAAATCAATTCCAAGCTTCAGTAGAACACACTATCCTTCAGTAACAAATATTGGTTTTCCCAAGATAAATACTGGGAGATACGAAAGAGTGTTTTGATCAGAATAATCCTAGAAGATCTGCTTTTACAAAGATACTGTGTTATTTAGAGTAGCTAATTTATGACAGTGGTAATTTTCTTGAAGTATGGGTGGTTTCTCTTGGAAAAGTAACGTAAAGCTGCTTTTTCCTATTTGCAGTTTATCTGAAAGTGAGTTGGAAACTTTACAAAAAGACCCTTATGTGCTTGAAATTCCAGCTAAAAACTTTGACAGAGGTACAGTATTTTTCTCTGTACACTATAACCCCTGTTATAAAATACATGTTAAGTCTTTATATTTTCTGATAGTTAATTTATCTTACTAGAAATTAATATGGTTATTTAGAAATATTTTAGATTCTGGAACTATGAAAGATCTATTCAACCCCTGGTATAAAATACATGTTAAATCTTTATATTTCTGATTGTTAATTTATGTTACTATAAACTAATTTGATTATTTAGAAATATTTTAGATTTGGGAACTATGAAAGCTCTGTTCTAAGCTCGCCTTGAACTACAAGGTTTGAGGTTTTATTTCCATAGCACTAATGGAAAGTATTTCTGTCTTCCTTTCTCAGTGGGGCTTCGGAGGATGACAAATGATCAGTGCTTTGACCTTTAAAAGCCAAATTCTTGACATGTTAGTTATTACTAGCTTTTGGATATGCATTAAAGGGTCCTTAAGTGGAAAAGCATTAGATTGTTTATATATTAGATGCATATTAAATTTTCATGCATATTGAATTAAATGCTTGAATTTTCATAAAGTAATTATCCTAAACATGAGAATTAAAATAGTTGGCTTTTAATTTAAAAGGTAGAAAAGCTTAATCTGAGTCTGGCTGCAATAATTAAAGCAAGAGAGGACTATTATAAGATATATTTTATATTGCTATCGTAAGATGTATTTTATGTCTCTATCCATTCTTTGTTGAGTTAGCATATTTAATGATCTCAAACTATTTTAGTAAGTAATTAAAATATGGGGCTTAACTCAATTTCTGTGGCATTGAAAATAAATTTATAATTATATAGAATCACATTTTAATAACCTTAAAAAATTACAAAATTCATTTTGAGGAGACAAGCTTCATTAAAATTAGCCTTTTTCTGTATTTTAAAAATATCAAATTACGAATTTGAAGCAGCAACAAGATTGAAAAGGGGAAACCACATAGAATAAATTTTTATCTGAATCTAATGAATAAGTTCTGGGGAGGGTAAATAATGTTTCAATATGTTGTAAAGGACTTAATGTCAGTCACACTGAATGAAATATTGCATGCTTAAAAATTGTTATTTTTGTAGTGTTTAATTTTGATTTTTATCATTGAATTTTACTTTGGAAGGATAACCATTATTTCAGAGTAGTTTGCAAAATGGTAGACCTTTTGGTTGTTTACAGAAAAATTGCTTAATTAGTATGTATAAATTGACTATTCACTGATGAATCAAAAGTAGTTTCTGTTGCCTTAGAGTATATTTTGTGTTTTCTATTTTGCAAATTAGAAGCACTTCATAAATGGCGCAGATGTGCTTCCGTCTTGCAACCTTTATCAACTGAAACATATAAAAGTATGCTGCCATTAAAAACTAAACAAAACCAAACTGCATGTCCCCTAAAACTTCCTACCACTCTGAACTATCTCCAGCACATTTTTGCTTAACCTCTATGTTAATTTAAGTATAATAATTATTTTTGAACAAAATTTGATTCAGTTCTGTCTGGTAGCAACATAAATCAAGTTAGTTAATGGTCAGAACATACCTTAACCTTTAAAATGGCAATAGCATAACTCAATGGTAATTGTGGAAATGGGATTCCAACTTTGTAGTATAGCTAAATGAAGCTATGAAAGAACTAGTTCTTTTGTGGAATCCCAGCACATCAAAGGGGAGGTTGGAGCCAATTGAGCCATCATGCTGGAACACTTTCCTTTGTATTTTCATCCCATTCTTAAAATAATATTTAAAATATACATCTGGAAAACACAGATTCCTTACACTTGCTGTGAGTTAGTTACCTTTGGAAAAAGAGCTGTATGACATCAAATATATACACATATTTATTTTTCCATTATATATATATATATATATATATATATATATATATATATTGCACATATATACATTTTTCTTAGAGGTTATACTATAGTACATTTTTTATCTTTTTGCCCATTACCTGTTTCTATCATCTTTCTCCATCTTCAGTTTACTCCTATTAATTCTTCCCACTTTACAGTCCTCTTGCACATTGGGACCACAGTGAATGATCAGCTTGGAAGGAGCTATGAATCTTTTGTGTGTAAGGTTTTTGGTCTGAATAACAAACTTAATCTTTCAGGATCTTTGAAGTTGTAATTTTTACTTAGTAGCTAGTTGATTTGTAGCTTTAGTCCTCTGAGTAGACACATTAGGGAGAAATCCTTTGAATCTGTCGTTATTTGGAACTATGCCTCACTCCAGATTTCTGCACATTTTCTACTTTCTCAGGTTTCACCTTCTAATAAGCAAAGTAGAAAAATGAATGGCTTATAAAAAATGATGTGGTCCATTTAATACAGCACATCCATGAGGAATAGTTGGTCTGACATGCAAGTCAATTGACCTAACTTTATAATAGGAACCATACATTATTTCAAACAGATTAATACAAATTACATAAAGAACACTTACATTGTTTTGTAGAAGTTAATAAAGAAATGGTCAAATTAATTTTGATTTCTTAAAAGGTGCTAAAATAGATGAACATTTTAATGTCAGGCTTCCATTGTAAAAAAAAAAAAACTTGAGCTACTCTTGAAGAGTAAGCTTTCATTTTAGGAGACAAAGATATTCAGGATAATACAACTTAATAGATAAATAAGCTACATTATTTTGTCTAAATGAAAATATATTATTAATCTTTATATCTTATTCAAGCATGGATTTATCATGTTGCTTTTATTTTTGAATATGTGATTGAAATTAAAATACAATATTTTCTGTGGTCATCAAAACAATGCCAAAATTATTCCCATAATTATAAATATTTTTTCTCCACATAAATTTTTAAAAAATACATATATGTTTATATATATATATGTATATATGTATATATGTATATATATATATATATATATATATATATATATATATATATATATATATATATACTATTATTGTCTCTTCCTTTATTAAGGCTCAAGAAACTGAGATCATACTTTGGACCCTATGATTTCAATTGAGAGAGGAGAATCAAACTATGATAAATCCCCTAATTTTGACAGAAAATTTTCTGATATTGACTGCTGTTAAATTGTTGGCATCTGAGTTTGTTCCTTTGTGAAATGTCTGCCCATTTCCCGTGCCTATTTCTTGAGTAGTTTGTTTTGGTGTTTTGGTTGTTCTGGAGTTCTTTGGATATTCTGGAGATTAGCCCCCTATCACCTATGTAGTGTGCAAAGGTCTTCCCCCGTTTTGTGGGTTGCTTTTTTACTTTGTTCATTGTTTCCCTTGCTGTACAGAAGCTTCTTAGTTTGATGAAGTCCCATTTGTTTATTTTGGTCTTGATTGCTATTGTTTTTGGTGTCCTTTTTAGAATGTCAGGGCCTACACCTAGATCTTGCAGGGTGTTTTCAACATTTTCTTCCCAAAGTTTGAAGGTTTCTGAATGTAGATTTAGGTCTTTTATCCATTTAGATTTGATCTTAGTGTATGGTGAGAGATGTGGGTCTATCTTCTTGTTTCTGCAGACTATTAACCAGTTGTTCCAACAGCATTTATTGAAGAAACCTTCCCATTTGCCTGGATTGTTGTCTGTCTTTTTGTCAAAGATTATTTGGCTGTATCTGTGTGGGTTGCCTTCTGTTGCTTGGATTCTGCTACATTGTTCCTCCTCTATATATTTGTGCTAGTGCCAGGCTGTTTTGATAACCACCACCCTATAATATGTTTAAAGGTCCGGAACTGTGATTCCCCCTGTTAACTTTTATTCTTCAGGATGTTTCTAGCTATTCGTGGTTTTTTTGTGTGTGTACAAAGACATATAGGGAGAATCGGCAGCGATCCTGATAACCTCTTAACAGGCGGTCATATGCACAGAGCAGGGTGGACCCAAGAGTGGAGCAGGTAGACATTAGGAGGCTTGTATCCCAACCCTGGAGACTCCTGGATCCTCACTAAGGGTTATCAGTACGCTCATCAAGGACTACATCGCAACTGCCAAGGAGACCACGGGGAATTAGAGTGCCTTTGGAGACCAAGAACTCTGAGGTCATCCACCCCCATTTGTCTCTCACACATGGGATGGAAGATGCCCAGATCCTTCCTCACAGGATCCAGAATCATCAGAACAACAGGCAGGAGCCCTGAGCAGACCTCAGAAACAGAAGAACAGTAAACTTCCTTCGGGACTAGGGAGAAAAGCTTTCTCTGGTCCTTACTTAATTACAGCTTTGGATCCCCACCCTCTCTTGCAATGACCATCAGGTTCATTCTGGAGCCCCCCAAAACAAACATACAAGAAAATTAGAATAGATAAAGAACAACAAGGAAAGCTTTGAACCAGACAGGAATCGGTCAGCGTAGATTCACATATACCTTACTAGGTAGGACACAAAGATTAGTTACTCCTAACAAAGGTATTGAAGATTTCTTTGCACACCCCTCCTAAAATGGTTCTGTGCCTCAACTGTTGACATATGCCTTATTAGAATTATAAGCCAGTTTAGACTATCCTAAAATCTGCCACATTCAGCAAAATTATGCTTCAACACTATAAACTACTAAACACTAAAATGAAAATAGACACGAGACAGCTGAATAGTACCCTATAGCCATTTAAAGGTGTATAGCATCTGGTTGTGTATAAACTAAAATAGAAATGTCAATGAAGAAGTCACAGGATGTGATTAAACTTGCATTTTCTAACATATTAATTGCCAATTAATTCAGTAATGTTATAAATTGTTGATGTTATGTTGTGGCTTTTAATTGGTTGGGATGATATTCTGCCAGCTCTACCTTCAGACGAGAGATGGTCTCCCCAAGAAATTGTTGTATTTATCTGGACAGTAACATGCTGGACTGTAGCTTGGTATATGCTTGCAATGAAAGAATCATGACTGGATTGTTCTGTAATATTGCAACAAGGTGGAGATATCCACCATGGGGGGAGGGCACAGGGAGGAGGTGTTGGGGGAATTCCAGAGCCTTTGAAATTGTGTCACGTAGTGCAATGTAATTAAAAAAAAATGTAGCAAGAAAAAAATTGTTTGGAAAAGGAACAGAGAATGGAGATTGCTCAACCAGGTATGCAGTATTACCAAAAAGTTCAACTTAGGCTATTAGTACTATCCTTGTTAGCTACTGAATTAATCGGTAACTTGCACTTATTGCTTGCAACCTGTGAGAGTAGACATCGAATGTAAGTATTGAATATATATTGATTATCCAAATGTATTTATATAATTCAGAGTAAAATACATTTTCACAGATGAATATACACATGCATATGCAACAAAGGTACCTTATTATTTAGTCAAACTACCAGCAGGGATAGTATCACGAAGAAAGAAAGTATTTTATTCATTTTTATATAACAGGCATAAATAAAGATGTGACATGAGGTTTAAAGTGTTCATATGTAATTAATTCTTATTTACCTTTGAAGATTTCTAACTTTTGTACAAAGCTAGGTCAGATAACAGAAAAAAAATTGTTTCTCCCTAAAATTAGCAGCAACAGCCATATCCACTATGAAGTTAGGAGAAAGAAGCATCTCTTAGTTTAGCAAAGAGGTGCATATAAAAAGGAAAGGACCAGGCTTTACTGGACAACCAGACAAATTCGAAGATAAAAATAAGGAGAAAAAAACCACTCCAAATGCAATACAGTCTGATGGTTGAAGGATTTTCTCAAGTGATACATTGAAAATAGTTGAACTGATTGAATTAATGACAGTAATTAAAATATAAAAATCACATTATACCCAGTGTCCACTAATGATTGACCCAGTCCTAACTGCATTAAAATAAGATTTCCTGAAAAAACCTACTGCTTTCATGTCACACAATTCTTTCAACAAACATATTACCACTGTCTGAAGTTAGGCAATCTATGGTTGTACTTATTCACAGGTTATCAACAGCAGGTAGAACATTCAAAAGTCATTAAAATGTTGGTGAGTGATGCATGGTTATATCCAGTGGCAATATTTCTTTTGTGTTATGTGTTGTTGGCTTTGGATTTAACTGAAAGGCAGTATTAGAGTGAGCATGAGAGACAGAATTGATCTTAGATCCCGTAGGTAAGTCCGCTCATGGCTGCGATGCCATGGTGTGTGGAAGGATGAAGCCAGGAGCAAGGAGAATCTGGTACTTTCCAAAGGAATGTCCAGGGCTTGTGGACTTGAGCCAATTTAACTAATTTCCAAGGTGCTTGAAGAGGGAGGGCGTGTTAGTTGCACCACATGACACACGAAATTTCAAAACAAGCGATGCAGCCATCTCTAGGGCGTCTTCACTCTCTGTATCATTGGCCAAACCATGGCATATTTGTTTAGGAAACTGGGAATTCGGTAAGGCTCATTTTTCTTTATCTGAAAAGCAGGACTACAGGGAAGAGGCGGCAGGGGTGTGTGGGCTGCGTGTTGGGTTTCTGGATTCTTTTGTTTATTTGTGTTTTAGAGAGTAGCTGCTGTTTAGGGGAGAGGTAGCAGAGTCACACAGAGAAAAGAAGTGCCAAGAGAGCTTGCATCCTCTGCCCGACTCCACACAAACCAGAGCCAAATCGAGGCCGTTGTGATGGTGAGAACCAGGAGTGTGTTCCGAGTTTGCCGTGTGTTTGCAGGGTCCGCTGGCCTTGGGCCCGCCTCTGCTGGTTTTCCTGGTTTGGAAGCAGGAAGCGGGATTAGAAAAGAGAGCAGCAGCCAGTGCTCCCCATGGTGGCCATTAGTACGTTGGTGAAGTGTGTACTTAATGGATACGAAGCATCTGACACGTTGTGCATTCAAAATGTGCCATCTCACACTCTTCACCATTCAGTGGCCACATAGCGAGTGTAGGTGCGTTTCAGGAGGATGGATGTTGTCAGTTGTTGAGGAGGAACCTTGCTTCCATGTCAACAGATGGAAGGCCAGGCACTACGAAGCTGGCAGTATGTTGAAGGAGATGATCAGGTTGAAATGTTCAGGTTCCAGTTGTCATCGATGTGGGCTGTTGTGAGTGAGTGAGTGAGTGAGTGAGTGAGTGAATGAGTGAGTGAGTGAGTGAGTGTGTTTTCCCAGGGCGGGGAGTTTGAGGGCTCTTAGTTTTCCATCTCTTCTGGCTGTGCAAGTGGCTCAGGTGTAGGTAAAGTGATGTGTGAGCCCCGGATTGATCTAGGCTTAGCACGGTGTCAGTCAAGTACAAAATGAACATGACTTCTAGGACAAGGCTGTTGGCAACTGGCTGACCTGACGGATTGTGGAGTCTGGTGAATCGGGAGAGGATTGAGCAAGTGAGGACGCTGAGAGGTCGGAGAACTAGCACTTTGGTGCGAGCACCAAGTGAGCTGCAGTGTGAGTGAGTAGCCGAGAAAGCAAGGGAAGGGTCAAAGAGTTGTATTCCCAGGAGGGATGTGTGAATGGATGTCCTCGGACGCTGAGCAGTTCCCGATCATAGAGTCCAGGAACACGTATTGCCCAGTGGGGTCTCGTGTTGGCCAGTATTCATTGAAGGAAGAATCAGGAAGCAGGAGCAGAATGGCAGGAAGAAGAGAGGTGCTACTCTCTCGACAGCTTCTCAATGCTGCTGCAGCAGGTAGGTTGCTAAGTGCCAGCTGCAGAGACCTCAACTTCATTTGGCTGTAGAGCATTTGGCATAGCAGGAGTTCCAGCGGCCTCAGGGTGTTCTTGTGGCTATGGATAAGGAGGCAGGTGTCAAGCTGGCTTATGCAGTGACCTGGATGTGGGAGATATCACAGTGTCCCTTGCGATCCAGAAACGTCCCGAGAACAAAATGCTAAGACCCACGATGTTCATGGTTTCCTTTTTTCTCTTTCTTTCTTTTTAAGAATGTGTAGGTCCAAACCTAGTTTCCGAACAAGACTCCAACGAGGCAGCTAACGAAGACAAACTGGAGGTAAGTCCTGACAGTGTAATCTTACCCGTGTGTGTGCGGGAGCTTTGTGATCCCTCCTTTTTTTGCAGAACAGACATGCCCCTGGTCATTTGTTTTCTCTAGAAATCTGTTTCTTTTCTGAGTCAGCACCTCTCAGGGAGTACACCAGTGTAGAGGGCATTTGGTTCCCCCCTTCGGATGTACATTGGAATCATTGGGCGTAATGTTTTGAGAATCTACTTTCCTGAGTTTCTCAGTTTGTTCCTCAGCCACATCTGGAGTAAGCTGCCCACTTGTTCTTTGTCTTCTCGGGATAAGCGTGCTAGGTAGTCTACATCTGGGTTCTCCTGGCCTGTGTCTGTGCATTCTCCTTAGCCAGAATATTGCTGTGTTGACGAAACCTGCTTTCTGTTCTTTCACCACACAGTTGTGATCGCTAAAACCCATCTGATGTTTCTCTGGAGCACTTTCTCTGTATATCATGGATTTCTTTGCATTCTGTCCCTAACTATTTGTGTATGAGTTTTGCATTTTTTTCTTGTTAGTGATGTCGGATTTATGTGATTTTGTTACAGAGCAGCACCATAAGTACATCAGCAGTTCCCTGCGAGGGGAAAGAACCAGGTGCTGGCCAAGCAGCAACAACTTCGGCTCATCCACCCCCAGGGCCAACCGGTCCTGAGAATCCATTCCGGAGGGTAGGGCCTCCTCACGCTCACCCCCCTGCAGGAACGCAGCCAGCCACCCCTGCTTCCACAGTTTTGCCTATGGGTGCTCCTGACATGGGGCCACTACCACCGCGTGTAGGAGGTATGTGATTTGGTTTGTCAGGGCTTTTTTCCCCCCTCTTCCTTGAAAGCTACGGAGTTGAAACACTAGTTTTGTACGTGAAGGAGATGCTCACTTGACTGTGGCTCATCTAGTCACAAGAGGGTAAGCAAGAGCCAAAGATTTTGGCTGTAATGCCATGGGAATGAAGCGTGACTTTTCAGATTGGGAAGGGAGCCAGCCAGCCATAGACAGCCTTAACGTGAATCACCTGAATGAGCGGCAGTTGCATACAGATTGTAATACTTGAGAAAACCACTTGCTTCCTTTTTCCCTCTTACACTAACACGGGCATATTTCACTGTCTATTAGTTGATAGAAACCAATTATGCTGGCTGCTACTGAAGATGATCCTGATTTCCCTTGTCCACAAAAGGACTCGGTGAAATGGTCTTTTGTGAGCAGCTGCTGTGCAGTCCTAGTCTATTTACTACCTAGTGAGTGTAGGGCTGCTTCGATCCTGTTTGGCCTCATTCTTCCTGACTCTTTTGGCTTTTGTGGGTAACTTGAGATAAGCAACAAAGAAAGAGAAAGCTGTGGGGTGGGTGACGCTGGGGGAAATTGATTGCTTGACTCTTCTCACCTACCATTCACAAAGAACCAGGTGACTGGAGCATGAATGGTCGTGTGACAAATGCTGGGCCAAGGCCCGTGAACTGTCTTGTCTGATGTCATTTCTGCCCGTGCTTTGGAAATGGAAGGCCAAGGAAAATGAGTTTTGTGGAAGGGGCTGGGGGATTTTTTCAGATACACTTTTGGATGCAGCCAAGTGTTTGCCCACCTTTCAGCCAGTCCTACGTGCATTTGGCTAAGATGTCCTGAGCCAAACTACTGTTTTCCCGTCACTCATTTCCTTCAACAGCCTCATGGCACTGTCTGAAGTTGGTCAATCTAGGTATGTGGGTATCCGTGGTGAGGGGACAAGAGGAAGAACTTTTGAAAGACAAGGAAAACATTGATAAAAGATTCCCTCGGGAAAGGCTGTGTATTGGCGTGGGAAGCATGTGAAGATCCGGTGGCCATATTGGGCTTCTGTTGTGTTGTTGTCGGTTGTACAATTTAACGGACAAGCATTATGAGAGTGAGTATGAAGGTCAGAGGTGATCTTGGACCCTTGGATCAGTGTGGCCATGGCTGCGATGGCATGGTGTAAGAGGTGATGGCATCACAGTGGGCACGTTCACACACTGTATCGTTGGACAAGCCATGGCATATTTGTTTAGGAAATTGGGGATTCGGTAAGGCTCATTTTTCTTTACCTGAAAAGCAGGGCTACAGGGAAGAGGCGGCAGGGGTGTGTGGGCTGCATGTTGGGTTTCTGGATTCTTGTGTTTATTAGTGTTTTAGAGAGTAGCTGCTGTTTAGGGGAGAGGTAGCAGAGTCACACAGAGAAAAGAAGTGCCAAGAGAGCTTGCATCCTCTGCCCGACTCCACACAAACCAGAGCCAAATCGAGGCCGTTGTGATGGTGGGAACCAGGAGTGTGTTCCGAGTTTGCCGTGTGTTTGCAGGGTCCGCTGGCCTTGGGCCCGCCTCTGCTGGTTTTCCTGGTTTGGAAGCAGGAAGCGGGATTAGAAAAGAGAGCAGCAGCCAGTGCTCCCCATGGTGGCCATTAGTATGTTGGTGAAGTGTGTACTTAATGGATATGAAGCATCTGACATGTTGTGCATTCAAAATGTGCCATCTCACACTCTTCACCATTCAGTGGCCACATAGCGAGTGTAGGTGCGTTTCAGGAGGATGGATGTTGTCAGTTGTTGAGGAGGAACCTTGCTTCCATGTCAACAGATGGAAGGCCAGGCACTACGAAGCTGGCAGTATGTTGAAGGAGATGATCAGGTTGAAATGTTCAGGTTCCAGTTGTCATCGATGTGGGCTGTTGTGAGTGAATGAGTGAGTGAGTGAGTGAGTGAGTGTGTTTTCCCAGGGCGGGGAGTTTGAGGGCTCTTAGTTTTCCATCTCTTCTGGCTGTCCAAGTGGCTCAGGTGTAGGTAAAGTGATGTGTGAGCCCCAGATTGATGTAGGCTTAGCACGGTGTCAGTCAAGTACAAAATGAACGTGACTTCTAGGACAATGCTGTTGGCAACTGGCTGAACTGACGGATTGTGGAGTCTGGTGAATCGGGAGAGGATTGAGCAAGTGAGGACGCTGAGAGGTCGGAGAACTAGCACTTTGGTGCGAGCACCAAGTGAGCTGCAGTGTGAGTGAGTAGCCGAGAAAGCAAGGGAAGGGTCAAAGAGTTGTATTCCCAGGAGGGATATGTGAATGGATGTCCTCGGACGCTGAGCAGTTCCCGATCATAGAGTCCAGGAACACGTGTTGCCCAGTGGGGTCTCGTGTTGGCCAGTATTCATTGAAGGAAGAATCAGGAAGCAGGAGCAGAATGGCAGGAAGAAGAGAGGTGCTACTCTCTCGACAGCTTCTCAATGCTGCTGCAGCAGGTAGGTTGCTAAGTGCCAGCTGCAGAGACCTCAACTTCATTTGGCTGTAGAGCATTTGGCATAGCAGGAGTTCCAGCGGCCTCAGGGTATTCTTGTGGCTATGGATAAGGAGGCAGGTGTCAAGCTGGCTTATGCAGCGACCTGGATGTGGGAGATATCACAGTGTCCCTTGCGATCCAGAAACGTCCCGAGAGCAAAATGCTAAGACCCACGATGTTCATGGTTTCCTTTTTCTCTTTCTTTCTTTTTAAGAATGTGTAGGTCCAAACCTATTTTCCGAGCAAGACTCCAACCAAGCAGCTAACGAAGACAAACTGGAGGTAAGTCCTGACAGTGTAATCTTACCCGTGTGTGTGCGGGAGCTTTGTGATCCCTCCTTTTTTTGCAGAACAGACATGCCCCTGGTCATTTGTTTTCTCTAGAAATCTGTTTCTTTTCTGAGTCAGCACCTCTCAGGGAGTACACCAGTGTAGAGGGCATTTGGTTCCCCCCTTCGGATGTACATTGGAATCATTGGGCGTAATGTTTTGAGAATCTACTTTCCTGAGTTTCTCAGTTTGTTCCTCAGCCACATCTGGAGTAAGCTGCCCACTTGTTCTTTGTCTTCTCGGGATAAGCGTGCGAGGTAGTCTACATCGGGGTTCTCCTGGCCTGTGTCTGTGCATTCTCCTTAGCCAGAATATTGCTGTGTTGACGAAACCTGCTTTCTGTTCTTTCACCACACAGTTGTGATCGCTAAAACCCATCTGATGTTTCTCTGGAGCACTTTCTCTATATATCATGGATTTCTTTGCATTCTGTCCCTAACTATTTGTGTATGAGTTTTGCATTTTTTTCTTGTTAGTGATGTCGGATTTATGTGATTTTGTTACAGAGCAGCACCATAAGTACATCAGCAGTTCCCTGCGAGGGGAAAGAACCAGGTGCTGGCCAAGCAGCAACAACTTCGGCTCATCCACCCCCAGGGCCAACCGGTCCTGAGAATCCATTCCGGAGGGTAGGGCCTCCTCACGCTCACCCCCCTGCAGGAACGCAGCCAGCCACCCCTGCTTCCACAGTTTTGCCTATGGGTGCTCCTGACATGGGGCCACTACCACCGCGTGTAGGAGGTATGTGATTTGGTTTGTCAGGGCTTTTTTCCCCCTCTTCCTTGAAAGCTACGGAGTTGAAACACTAGTTTTGTACGTGAAGGAGATGCTCACTTGACTGTGGCTCATCTAGTCACAAGAGGGTAAGCAAGAGCCAAAGATTTTGGCTCTAATGCCATGGGAATGAAGCGTGACTTTTCAGATTGGGAAGGGAGCCAGCCAGCCATAGACAGCCTTAACGTGAATCACCTGAATGAGCGGCAGTTGCATACAGATTGTAATACTTGAGAAAACCACTTGCTTCCTTTTTCCCTCTTACACTAACACGGGCATTATTTCACTCTCTATTAGTTGATAGAAACCAATTATGCTGGCTGCTACTGAAGATGATCCTGATTTCCCTTGTCCACAAAAGGACTCGGTGAAATGGTCTTTCGTGAGCAGCTGCTGTGCAGTCCTAGTCTATTTACTACCTAGTGAGTGTAGGGCTGCTTCGATCCTGTTTGGCCTCATTCTTCCTGACTCTTTTGGCTTTTGTGGGTAACTTGAGATAAGCAACAAAGAAAGAGAAAGCTGTGGGGTGGGTGGCGCTGGGGGAAATTGATTGCTTGACTCTTCTCACCTACCATTCACAAAGAACCAGGTGACTGGAGCATGAACGGTCGTGTGACAAATGCTGGGCCAAGGCCCGTGAACTGTCTTGTCTGATGTCATTTCTGCCCGTGCTTTGGAAATGGAAGGCCAAGGAAAATGAGTTTTGTGGAAGGGGCTGGGGGATTTTTTCAGATACACTTTTGGATGCAGCCAAGTGTTTGCCCACCTTTCAGCCAGTCCTACGTGCATTTGGCTAAGATGTCCTGAGCCAAACTACTGTTTTCCCGTCACTCATTTCCTTCAACAGCCTTACGGCACTGTCTGAAGTTGGTCAATCTAGGTATGTGGGTATCCGTGGTGAGTGGACAAGAGGAAGAACTTTTGAAAGACAAGGAAAACATTGATAAAAGATTCCCTCGGGAAAGGCTGTGTATTGGCGTGGGAAGCATGTGAAGATCCGGTGGCCATATTGGGCTTCTGTTGTGTTGTTGTCGGTTGTACGATTTAACGGACAAGCATTATGAGAGTGAGCATGAAGGTCAGAGGTGATCTTGGACCCTTGGATCAGTGTGGCCATGGCTGCGATGGCATGGCGTAAGAGGTGATGGCATCACAGTGGGCACGTTCACACACTGTATCGTTGGACAAGCCATGGCATATTTGTTTAGGAAATTGGGGATTCGGTAAGGCTCATTTTTCTTTACCTGAAAAGCAGGGCTACAGGGAAGAGGCGGCAGGGGTGTGTGGGCTGCATGTTGGGTTTCTGGATTCTTGTGTGTGTTTGTGTTTTAGAGAGTAGCTGCTGTTTAGGGGAGAGGTAGCAGAGTCACACAGAGAAAAGAAGTACCAAGAGAGCTTGCATCCTCTGCCCGACTCCACACAAACCAGAGCCAAATCGAGGCCGTTGTGATGGTGGGAACCAGGAGTGTGTTCCGAGTTTGCCGTGTGTTTGCAGGGTCCGCTGGCCTTGGGCCCGCCTCTGCTGGTTTTCCTGGTTTGGAAGCAGGAAGCGGGATTAGAAAAGAGAGCAGCAGCCAGTGCTCCCCATGGTGGCCATTAGTATGTTGGTGAAGTGTGTACTTAATGGATATGAAGCATCTGACACGTTGTGCATTCAAAATGTGCCATCTCACACTCTTCACCATTCAGTGGCCACATAGCGAGTGTAGGTGCGTTTCAGGAGGATGGATGTTGTCAGTTGTTGAGGAGGAACCTTGCTTCCATGTCAACAGATGGAAGGCCAGGCACTACGAAGCTGGCAGTATGTTGAAGGAGATGATCAGGTTGAAATGTTCAGGTTCCAGTTGTCATTGATGTGGGCTGTTGTGAGTGAGTGAATGAATGAGTGAATGAGTGGGTGAGTGAGTGAGTGTGTTTTCCCAGGGCGGGGAGTTTGAGGGCTCTTAGTTTTCCATCTCTTCTGGCTGTCCAAGTGGCTCAGGTGTAGGTAAAGTGATGTGTGAGCCCCGGATTGATCTAGGCTTAGCACGGTGTCAGTCAAGTACAAAATGAACATGACTTCTAGGACAAGGCTGTTGGCAAGTGGCTGACCTGACGGATTGTGGAGTCTGGTGAATCGGGAGAGGATTGAGCAAGTGAGGACGCTGAGAGGTCGGAGAGCTAGCACTTTGGTGCGAGCACCAAGTGAGCTGCAGTGTGAGTGAGTAGCCGAGAAAGCAAGGGAAGGGTCAAAGAGTTGTATTCCCAGGAGGGATGTGTGAATGGATGTCCTCGGACGCTGAGCAGTTCCCGATCATAGAGTCCAGGAACACGTATTGCCCAGTGGGGTCTCGTGTTGGCCAGTATTCATTGAAGGAAGAATCAGGAAGCAGGAGCAGAATGGCAGGAAGAAGAGAGGTGCTACTCTCTCGACAGCTTCTCAATGCTGCTGCAGCAGGTGGGTTGCTAAGTGCCAGCTGCAGAGACCTCAACTTCATTTGGCTGTAGAGCATTTGGCATTGCAGGAGTTCCAGCGGCCTCAGGGTATTCTTGTGGCCATGGATAAGGAGGCAGGTGTCAGGCTGGCTTATGCACCGACCTGGATGTGGGAGATATCACAGTGTCCCTTGCGATCCAGAAACGTCCCGAGAACAAAATGCTAAGACCCACGATGTTCATGGTTTCCTTTTTCTCTTTCTTTCTTTTTAAGAATGTGTAGGTCCAAACCTATATTCCGAGAGAGACTCCAACCAGGCAGCTAACCAAGACAAACCGGAGGTAAGTCCTGACAGTGTAATTTTACCCGTGTGTGTGCGGGAGCTTTGTGATCCCTCCTTTTTTTGCAGAACAGACATGCCCCTGGTCATTTGTTTTCTCTAGAAATCTGTTTCTTTTCTGAGTCAGCACCTCTCAGGGAGTACACCAGTGTAGAGGGCATTTGGTTCCCCCCTTCGGATGTACATTGGAATCATTGGGCGTAATGTTTTGAGAATCTACTTTCCTGAGTTTCTCAGTTTGTTCCTCAGCCACATCTGGAGTAAGCTGCCCACTTGTTCTTTGTCTTCTTGGGATAAGCGTGCGAGGTAGTCTACATCGGGGTTCTCCTGGCCTGTGTCTGTGCATTCTCCTTAGCCAGAATATTGCTGTGTTGACGAAACCTGCTTTCTGTTCCTTCACCACACAGTTGCGATCGCTGAAACCCATCTGATGTTTCTCTGGAGCACTTTCTCTATATATCATGGATTTCTTTGCATTCTGTCCCTAACTATTTGTGTATGAGTTTTGCATTTTTTTCTTGTTAGTGATGTCGGATTTATGTGATTTTGTTACAGAGCAGCACCATAAGTGCATCAGCAGTTCCCTGCGAGGGGAAAGAACCAGGTGCTGGCCAAGCAGCAACAACTTCGGCTCATCCACCCCCAGGGCCAACCGGTCCTGAGAATCCATTCCGGAGGGTAGGGCCTCCTCACGCTCACCCCCCTGCAGGAACGCAGCCAGCCACCCCTGCTTCCACAGTTTTGCCTATGGGTGCTCCTGACATGGGGCCACTACCACCGCGTGTAGGAGGTATGTGATTTGGTTTGTCAGGGCTTTTTTCCCCCTCTTCCTTGAAAGCTACGGAGTTGAAACACTAGTTTTGTACGTGAAGGAGATGCTCACTTGACTGTGGCTCATCTAGTCACAAGAGGGTAAGCAAGAGCCAAAGATTTTGGCTCTAATGCCATGGGAATGAAGCGTGACTTTTCAGATTGGGAAGGGAGCCAGCCAGCCATAGACAGCCTTAACGTGAATCACCTGAATGAGCGGCAGTTGCATACAGATTGTAATACTTGAGAAAACCACTTGCTTCCTTTTTCCCTCTTACACTAACACGGGCATTATTTCACTCTCTATTAGTTGATAGAAACCAATTATGCTGGCTGCTACTGAAGATGATCCTGATTTCCCTTGTCCACAAAAGGACTCGGTGAAATGGTCTTTCGTGAGCAGCTGCTGTGCAGTCCTAGTCTATTTACTACCTAGTGAGTGTAAGGCTGCTTCGATCCTGTTTGGCCTCATTCTTCCTGACTCTTTTGGCTTTTGTGGGTAACTTGAGATAAGCAACAAAGAAAGAGAAAGCTGTGGGGTGGGTGGCGCTGGGGGAAATTGATTGCTTGACTCTTCTCACCTACCATTCACAAAGAACCAGGTGACTGGAGCATGAATGGTCGTGTGACAAATGCTGGGCCAAGGCCCGTGAACTGTCTTGTCTGATGTCATTTCTGCCCGTGCTTTGGAAATGGAAGGCCAAGGAAAATGAGTTTTGTGGAAGGGGCTGGGGGAATTTTTCAGATACACTTTTGGATGCAGCCAAGTGTTTGCCCACCTTTCAGCCAGTCCTACGTGCATTTGGCTAAGATGTCCTGAGCCAAACTACTGTTTTCCCGTCACTCATTTCCTTCAACAGCCTCATGGCACTGTCTGAAGTTGGTCAATCTAGGTATGTGGGTATCCGTGGTGAGGGGACAAGAGGAAGAACTTTTGAAAGACAAGGAAAACATTGATAAAAGATTCCCTCGGGAAAGGCTGTCTATTGGCGTGGGAAGCATGCGGAGATCCGGTGGCCATATTGGGCTTCTGTTGTGTTGTTGTCGGTTGTACGATTTAACGGACAAGCATTATGAGAGTGAGCATGAAGGTCAGAGGTGATCTTGGACCCTTGGATCAGTGTGGCCATGGCTGCGATGGCATGGCGTAAGAGGTGATGGCCTCACAGTGGGCACGTTCACACACTGTATCGTTGGACAAGCCATGGCATATTTGTTTAGGAAATCGGGGATTCGGTAAGGCTCATTTTTCTTTACCTGAAAAGCAGGGCTACAGGGAAGAGGCGGCAGGGGTGTGTGGGCTGCATGTTGGGTTTCTGGATTCTTGTGTGTGTTTGTGTTTTAGAGAGTAGCTGCTGTTTAGGGGAGAGGTAGCAGAGTCACACAGAGAAAAGAAGTGCCAAGAGAGCTTGCATCCTCTGCCCGACTCCACACAAACCAGAGCCAAATCGAGGCCGTTGTGATGGTGGGAACCAGGAGTGTGTTCTGAGTTTGCCGTGTGTTTGCAGGGTCCGCTGGCCTTGGGCCCGCCTCTGCTGGTTTTCCTGGTTTGGAAGCAGGAAGCGGGATTAGAAAAGAGAGCGCAGCCAGTGCTCCCCATGGTGGCCATTAGTATGTTGGTGAAGTGTGTACTTAATGGATATGAAGCATCTGACATGTTGTGCATTCAAAATGTGCCATCTCACACTCTTCACCATTCAGTGGCCACATAGTGAATGTAGGTGCGTTTCAGGAGGATGGATGTTGTCAGTTGTTGAGGAGGAACCTTGCTTCCATGTCAACAGATGGAAGGCCAGGCACTACGAAGCTGGCAGTATGTTGAAGGAGATGATCAGGTTGAAATGTTCAGGTTCCAGTTGTCATCGATGTGGGCTGTTGTGAGTGAGTGAGTGAGTGAGTGTGTTTTCCCAGGGCGGGGAGTTTGAGGGCTCTTAGTTTTCCATCTCTTCTGGCTGTCCAAGTGGCTCAGGTGTAGGTAAAGTGATGTGTGAGCCCCAGATTGATGTAGGCTTAGCACGGTGTCAGTCAAGTACTAAATGAACGTGACTTCTAGGACAAGGCTGTTGGCAACTGGCTGAACTGACGGATTGTGGAGTCTGGTGAATCGGGAGAGGATTGAGCAAGTGAGGACGCTGAGAGGTCGGAGAACTAGCACTTTGGTGCGAGCACCAAGTGAGCTGCAGTGTGAGTGAGTAGCCGAGAAAGCAAGGGAAGGGTCAAAGAGTTGTATTCCCAGGAGGGATATGTGAATGGATGTCCTCGGACGCTGAGCAGTTCCCGATCATAGAGTCCAGGAACACGTGTTGCCCAGTGGGGTCTCGTGTTGGCCAGTATTCATTGAAGGAAGAATCAGGAAGCAGGAGCAGAATGGCAGGAAGAAGAGAGGTGCTACTCTCTCGACAGCTTCTCAATGCTGCTGCAGCAGGTAGGTTGCTAAGTGCCAGCTGCAGAGACCTCAACTTCATTTGGCTGTAGAGCATTTGGCATAGCAGGAGTTCCAGCGGCCTCAGGGTATTCTTGTGGCTATGGATAAGGAGGCAGGTGTCAAGCTGGCTTATGCAGCGACCTGGATGTGGGAGATATCACAGTGTCCCTTGCGATCCAGAAACGTCCCGAGAGCAAAATGCTAAGACCCACGATGTTCATGGTTTCCTTTTTCTCTTTCTTTCTTTTTAAGAATGTGTAGGTCCAAACCTATATTCCAAGAGAGACTCCAACCAGGCAGCTAACCAAGACAAACCGGAGGTAAGTCCTGACAGTGTAATTTTACCCGTGTGTGTGCGGGAGCTTTGTGATCCCTCCTTTTTTTGCAGAACAGACATGCCCCTGGTCATTTGTTTTCTCTAGAAATCTGTTTCTTTTCTGAGTCAGCACCTCTCAGGGAGTACACCAGTGTAGCAGGGCATTTGGTTCCCCCCTTCGGATGTACATTGGAATCATTGGGCGTAATGTTTTGAGAATCTACTTTCCTGAGTTTCTCAGTTTGTTCCTCAGCCACATCTGGAGTAAGCTGCCCACTTGTTCTTTGTCTTCTCGGGATAAGCGTGCGAGGTAGTCTACATCGGGGTTCTCCTGGCCTGTGTCTGTGCATTCTCCTTAGCCAGAATATTGCTGTGTTGACGAAACCTGCTTTCTGTTCTTTCACCACACAGTTGCGATCGCTAAAACCCATCTGATGTTTCTCTGGAGCACTTTCTCTGTATATCATGGATTTCTTTGCATTCTGTCCCTAACTATTTGTGTATGAGTTTTGCATTTTTTTCTTGTTAGTGATGTCGGATTTATGTGATTTTGTTACAGTGCAGCACCATAAGTACATCAGCAGTTCCCTGCGAGGGGAAAGAACCAGGTGCTGGCCAAGCAGCAACAACTTCGGCTCATCCACCCCCAGGGCCAACCGGTCCTGAGAATCCATTCCGGAGGGTAGGGCCTCCTCACGCTCACCCCCCTGCAGGAACGCAGCCAGCCACCCCTGCTTCCACAGTTTTGCCTATGGGTGCTCCTGACATGGGGCCACTACCACCGCGTGTAGGAGGTATGTGATTTGGTTTGTCAGGGCTTTTTTCCCCCCTCTTCCTTGAAAGCTACGGAGTTGAAACACTAGTTTTGTACGTGAAGGAGATGCTCACTTGACTGTGGCTCATCTAGTCACAAGAGGGTAAGCAAGAGCCAAAGATTTTGGCTCTAATGCCATGGGAATGAAGCGTGACTTTTCAGATTGGGAAGGGAGCCAGCCAGCCATAGACAGCCTTAACGTGAATCACCTGAATGAGCGGCAGTTGCATACAGATTGTAATACTTGAGAAAACCACTTGCTTCCTTTTTCCCTCTTACACTAACACGGGCATTATTTCACTCTCTATTAGTTGATAGAAACCAATTATGCTGGCTGCTACTGAAGATGATCCTGATTTCCCTTGTCCACAAAAGGACTCGGTGAAATGGTCTTTCGTGAGCAGCTGCTGTGCAGTCCTAGTCTATTTACTACCTAGTGAGTGTAGGGCTGCTTCGATCCTGTTTGGCCTCATTCTTCCTGACTCTTTTGGCTTTTGTGGGTAACTTGAGATAAGCAACAAAGAAAGAGAAAGCTGTGGGGTGGGTGGCGCTGGGGGAAATTGATTGCTTGACTCTTCTCACCTACCATTCACAAAGAACCAGGTGACTGGAGCATGAACGGTCGTGTGACAAATGCTGGGCCAAGGCCCGTGAACTGTCTTGTCTGATGTCATTTCTGCCCGTGCTTTGGAAATGGAAGGCCAAGGAAAATGAGTTTTGTGGAAGGGGCTGGGGGATTTTTTCAGATACACTTTTGGATGCAGCCAAGTGTTTGCCCACCTTTCAGCCAGTCCTACGTGCATTTGGCTAAGATGTCCTGAGCCAAACTACTGTTTTCCCGTCACTCATTTCCTTCAACAGCCTCATGGCACTGTCTGAAGTTGGTCAATCTAGGTATGTGGGTATCCGTGGTGAGTGGACAAGAGGAAGAACTTTTGAAAGACAAGGAAAACATTGATAAAAGATTCCCTCGGGAAAGGCTGTGTATTGGCGTGGGAAGCATGCGGAGATCCGGTGGCCATATTGGGCTTCTGTTGTGTTGTTGTCGGTTGTACGATTTAACGGACAAGCATTATGAGAGTGAGCATGAAGGTCAGAGGTGATCTTGGACCCTTGGATCAGTGTGGCCATGGCTGCGATGGCATGGCGTAAGAGGTGATGGCCTCACAGTGGGCACGTTCACACACTGTATCGTTGGACAAGCCATGGCATATTTGTTTAGGAAATCGGGGATTCGGTAAGGCTCATTTTTCTTTACCTGAAAAGCAGGGCTACAGGGAAGAGGCGGCAGGGGTGTGTGGGCTGCATGTTGGGTTTCTGGATTCTTGTGTGTGTTTGTGTTTTAGAGAGTAGCTGCTGTTTAGGGGAGAGGTAGCAGAGTCACACAGAGAAAAGAAGTGCCAAGAGAGCTTGCATCCTCTGCCCGACTCCACACAAACCAGAGCCAAATCGAGGCCGTTGTGATGGTGGGAACCAGGAGTGTGTTCCGAGTTTGCCGTGTGTTTGCAGGGTCCGCTGGCCTTGGGCCCGCCTCTGCTGGTTTTCCTGGTTTGGAAGCAGGAAGCGGGATTAGAAAAGAGAGCAGCAGCCAGTGCTCCCCATGGTGGCCATTAGTATGTTGGTGAAGTGTGTACTTAATGGATATGAAGCATCTGACACGTTGTGCATTCAAAATGTGCCATCTCACACTCTTCACCATTCAGTGGCCACATAGCGAGTGTAGGTGCGTTTCAGGAGGATGGATGTTGTCAGTTGTTGAGGAGGAACCTTGCTTCCATGTCAACAGATGGAAGGCCAGGCACTACGAAGCTGGCAGTATGTTGAAGGAGATGATCAGGTTGAAATGTTCAGGTTCCAGTTGTCATTGATGTGGGCTGTTGTGAGTGAGTGAATGAATGAGTGAATGAGTGGGTGAGTGAGTGAGTGTGTTTTCCCAGGGCGGGGAGTCTGAGGGCTCTTAGTTTTCCATCTCTTCTGGCTGTCCAAGTGGCTCAGGTGTAGGTAAAGTGATGTGTGAGCCCCGGATTGATCTAGGCTTAGCACGGTGTCAGTCAAGTACAAAATGAACATGACTTCTAGGACAAGGCTGTTGGCAAGTGGCTGACCTGACGGATTGTGGAGTCTGGTGAATCGGGAGAGGATTGAGCAAGTGAGGACGCTGAGAGGTCGGAGAGCTAGCACTTTGGTGCGAGCACCAAGTGAGCTGCAGTGTGAGTGAGTAGCCGAGAAAGCAAGGGAAGGGTCAAAGAGTTGTATTCCCAGGAGGGATGTGTGAATGGATGTCCTCGGACGCTGAGCAGTTCCCGATCATAGAGTCCAGGAACACGTATTGCCCAGTGGGGTCTCGTGTTGGCCAGTATTCATTGAAGGAAGAATCAGGAAGCAGGAGCAGAATGGCAGGAAGAAGAGAGGTGCTACTCTCGACGGCTTCTCAATGCTGCTGCAGCAGGTGGGTTGCTAAGTGCCAGCTGCAGAGACCTCAACTTCATTTGGCTGTAGAGCATTTGGCATAGCAGGAGTTCCAGCGGCCTCAGGGTGTTCTTGTGGCCATGGATAAGGAGGCAGGTGTCAGGCTGGCTTATGCACCGACCTGGATGTGGGAGATATCACAGTGTCCCTTGCGATCCAGAAACGTCCCGAGAACAAAATGCTAAGACCCACGATGTTCATGGTTTCCTTTTTCTCTTTCTTTCTTTTTAAGAATGTGTAGGTCCAAACCTATATTCCAAGAGAGACTCCAACCAGGCAGCTAACCAAGACAAACCGGAGGTAAGTCCTGACAGTGTAATTTTACCCGTGTGTGTGCGGGAGCTTTGTGATCCCTCCTTTTTTTGCAGAACAGACATGCCCCTGGTCATTTGTTTTCTCTAGAAATCTGTTTCTTTTCTGAGTCAGCACCTCTCAGGGAGTACACCAGTGTAGAGGGCATTTGGTTCCCCCCTTCGGATGTACATTGGAATCATTGGGCGTAATGTTTTGAGAATCTACTTTCCTGAGTTTCTCAGTTTGTTCCTCAGCCACATCTGGAGTAAGCTGCCCACTTGTTCTTTGTCTTCTTGGGATAAGCGTGCGAGGTAGTCTACATCGGGGTTCTCCTGGCCTGTGTCTGTGCATTCTCCTTAGCCAGAATATTGCTGTGTTGACGAAACCTGCTTTCTGTTCCTTCACCACACAGTTGCGATCGCTGAAACCCATCTGATGTTTCTCTGGAGCACTTTCTCTATATATCATGGATTTCTTTGCATTCTGTCCCTAACTATTTGTGTATGAGTTTTGCATTTTTTTCTTGTTAGTGATGTCGGATTTATGTGATTTTGTTACAGAGCAGCACCATAAGTGCATCAGCAGTTCCCTGCGAGGGGAAAGAACCAGGTGCTGGCCAAGCAGCAACAACTTCGGCTCATCCACCCCCAGGGCCAACCGGTCCTGCGAATCCATTCCGGAGGGTAGGGCCTCCTCACGCTCACCCCCCTGCAGGAACGCAGCCAGCCACCCCTGCTTCCACAGTTTTGCCTATGGGTGCTCCTGACATGGGGCCACTACCACTGCGTGTAGGAGGTATGTGATTTGGTTTGTCAGGGCTTTTTTCCCCCTCTTCCTTGAAAGCTACGGAGTTGAAACACTAGTTTTGTACGTGAAGGAGATGCTCACTTGACTGTGGCTCATCTAGTCACAAGAGGGTAAGCAAGAGCCAAAGATTTTGGCTCTAATGCCATGGGAATGAAGCGTGACTTTTCAGATTGGGAAGGGAGCCAGCCAGCCATAGACAGCCTTAACGTGAATCACCTGAATGAGCGGCAGTTGCATACAGATTGTAATACTTGAGAAAACCACTTGCTTCCTTTTTCCCTCTTACACTAACACGGGCATTATTTCACTCTCTATTAGTTGATAGAAACCAATTATGCTGGCTGCTACTGAAGATGATCCTGATTTCCCTTGTCCACAAAAGGACTCGGTGAAATGGTCTTTCGTGAGCAGCTGCTGTGCAGTCCTAGTCTATTTACTACCTAGTGAGTGTAAGGCTGCTTCGATCCTGTTTGGCCTCATTCTTCCTGACTCTTTTGGCTTTTGTGGGTAACTTGAGATAAGCAACAAAGAAAGAGAAAGCTGTGGGGTGGGTGGCGCTGGGGGAAATTGATTGCTTGACTCTTCTCACCTACCATTCACAAAGAACCAGGTGACTGGAGCATGAATGGTCGTGTGACAAATGCTGGGCCAAGGCCCGTGAACTGTCTTGTCTGATGTCATTTCTGCCCGTGCTTTGGAAATGGAAGGCCAAGGAAAATGAGTTTTGTGGAAGGGGCTGGGGGAATTTTTCAGATACACTTTTGGATGCAGCCAAGTGTTTGCCCACCTTTCAGCCAGTCCTACGTGCATTTGGCTAAGATGTCCTGAGCCAAACTACTGTTTTCCCGTCACTCATTTCCTTCAACAGCCTCATGGCACTGTCTGAAGTTGGTCAATCTAGGTATGTGGGTATCCGTGGTGAGGGGACAAGAGGAAGAACTTTTGAAAGACAAGGAAAACATTGATAAAAGATTCCCTCGGGAAAGGCTGTCTATTGGCGTGGGAAGCATGCGGAGATCCGGTGGCCATATTGGGCTTCTGTTGTGTTGTTGTCGGTTGTACGATTTAACGGACAAGCATTATGAGAGTGAGCATGAAGGTCAGAGGTGATCTTGGACCCTTGGATCAGTGTGGCCATGGCTGCGATGGCATGGCGTAAGAGGTGATGGCCTCACAGTGGGCACGTTCACACACTGTATCGTTGGACAAGCCATGGCATATTTGTTTAGGAAATCGGGGATTCGGTAAGGCTCATTTTTCTTTACCTGAAAAGCAGGGCTACAGGGAAGAGGCGGCAGGGGTGTGTGGGCTGCATGTTGGGTTTCTGGATTCTTGTGTGTGTTTGTGTTTTAGAGAGTAGCTGCTGTTTAGGGGAGAGGTAGCAGAGTCACACAGAGAAAAGAAGTGCCAAGAGAGCTTGCATCCTCTGCCCGACTCCACACAAACCAGAGCCAAATCGAGGCCGTTGTGATGGTGGGAACCAGGAGTGTGTTCTGAGTTTGCCGTGTGTTTGCAGGGTCCGCTGGCCTTGGGCCCGCCTCTGCTGGTTTTCCTGGTTTGGAAGCAGGAAGCGGGATTAGAAAAGAGAGCGCAGCCAGTGCTCCCCATGGTGGCCATTAGTATGTTGGTGAAGTGTGTACTTAATGGATATGAAGCATCTGACATGTTGTGCATTCAAAATGTGCCATCTCACACTCTTCACCATTCAGTGGCCACATAGTGAATGTAGGTGCGTTTCAGGAGGATGGATGTTGTCAGTTGTTGAGGAGGAACCTTGCTTCCATGTCAACAGATGGAAGGCCAGGCACTACGAAGCTGGCAGTATGTTGAAGGAGATGATCAGGTTGAAATGTTCAGGTTCCAGTTGTCATCAATGTGGGCTGTTGTGAGTGAGTGAATGAGTGAGTGAGTGTGTTTTCCCAGGGCGGGGAGTTTGAGGGCTCTTAGTTTTCCATCTCTTCTGGCTGTCCAAGTGGCTCAGGTGTAGGTAAAGTGATGTGTGAGCCCCAGATTGATGTAGGCTTAGCACGGTGTCAGTCAAGTACTAAATGAACGTGACTTCTAGGACAAGGCTGTTGGCAAGTGGCTGACCTGACGGATTGTGGAGTCTGGTGAATCGGGAGAGGATTGAGCAAGTGAGGACGCTGAGAGGTCGGAGAACTAGCACTTTGGTGCGAGCACCAAGTGAGCTGCAGTGTGAGTGAGTAGCCGAGAAAGCAAGGGAAGGGTCAAAGAGTTGTATTCCCAGGAGGGATATGTGAATGGATGTCCTCGGACGCTGAGCAGTTCCCGATCATAGAGTCCAGGAACACGTGTTGCCCAGTGGGGTCTCGTGTTGGCCAGTATTCATTGAAGGAAGAATCAGGAAGCAGGAGCAGAATGGCAGGAAGAAGAGAGGTGCTACTCTCTCGACAGCTTCTCAATGCTGCTGCAGCAGGTAGGTTGCTAAGTGCCAGCTGCAGAGACCTCAACTTCATTTGGCTGTAGAGCATTTGGCATAGCAGGAGTTCCAGCGGCCTCAGGGTATTCTTGTGGCTATGGATAAGGAGGCAGGTGTCAAGCTGGCTTATGCAGCGACCTGGATGTGGGAGATATCACAGTGTCCCTTGCGATCCAGAAACGTCCCGAGAGCAAAATGCTAAGACCCACGATGTTCATGGTTTCCTTTTTCTCTTTCTTTCTTTTTAAGAATGTGTAGGTCCAAACCTATATTCCAAGAGAGACTCCAACCAGGCAGCTAACCAAGACAAACCGGAGGTAAGTCCTGACAGTGTAATTTTACCCGTGTGTGTGCGGGAGCTTTGTGATCCCTCCTTTTTTTGCAGAACAGACATGCCCCTGGTCATTTGTTTTCTCTAGAAATCTGTTTCTTTTCTGAGTCAGCACCTCTCAGGGAGTACACCAGTGTAGCAGGGCATTTGGTTCCCCCCTTCGGATGTACATTGGAATCATTGGGCGTAATGTTTTGAGAATCTACTTTCCTGAGTTTCTCAGTTTGTTCCTCAGCCACATCTGGAGTAAGCTGCCCACTTGTTCTTTGTCTTCTCGGGATAAGCGTGCGAGGTAGTCTACATCGGGGTTCTCCTGGCCTGTGTCTGTGCATTCTCCTTAGCCAGAATATTGCTGTGTTGACGAAACCTGCTTTCTGTTCTTTCACCACACAGTTGCGATCGCTAAAACCCATCTGATGTTTCTCTGGAGCACTTTCTCTGTATATCATGGATTTCTTTGCATTCTGTCCCTAACTATTTGTGTATGAGTTTTGCATTTTTTTCTTGTTAGTGATGTCGGATTTATGTGATTTTGTTACAGTGCAGCACCATAAGTACATCAGCAGTTCCCTGCGAGGGGAAAGAACCAGGTGCTGGCCAAGCAGCAACAACTTCGGCTCATCCACCCCCAGGGCCAACCGGTCCTGAGAATCCATTCCGGAGGGTAGGGCCTCCTCACGCTCACCCCCCTGCAGGAACGCAGCCAGCCACCCCTGCTTCCACAGTTTTGCCTATGGGTGCTCCTGACATGGGGCCACTACCACCGCGTGTAGGAGGTATGTGATTTGGTTTGTCAGGGCTTTTTTCCCCCCTCTTCCTTGAAAGCTACGGAGTTGAAACACTAGTTTTGTACGTGAAGGAGATGCTCACTTGACTGTGGCTCATCTAGTCACAAGAGGGTAAGCAAGAGCCAAAGATTTTGGCTCTAATGCCATGGGAATGAAGCGTGACTTTTCAGATTGGGAAGGGAGCCAGCCAGCCATAGACAGCCTTAACGTGAATCACCTGAATGAGCGGCAGTTGCATACAGATTGTAATACTTGAGAAAACCACTTGCTTCCTTTTTCCCTCTTACACTAACACGGGCATTATTTCACTCTCTATTAGTTGATAGAAACCAATTATGCTGGCTGCTACTGAAGATGATCCTGATTTCCCTTGTCCACAAAAGGACTCGGTGAAATGGTCTTTCGTGAGCAGCTGCTGTGCAGTCCTAGTCTATTTACTACCTAGTGAGTGTAGGGCTGCTTCGATCCTGTTTGGCCTCATTCTTCCTGACTCTTTTGGCTTTTGTGGGTAACTTGAGATAAGCAACAAAGAAAGAGAAAGCTGTGGGGTGGGTGGCGCTGGGGGAAATTGATTGCTTGACTCTTCTCACCTACCATTCACAAAGAACCAGGTGACTGGAGCATGAACGGTCGTGTGACAAATGCTGGGCCAAGGCCCGTGAACTGTCTTGTCTGATGTCATTTCTGCCCGTGCTTTGGAAATGGAAGGCCAAGGAAAATGAGTTTTGTGGAAGGGGCTGGGGGATTTTTTCAGATACACTTTTGGATGCAGCCAAGTGTTTGCCCACCTTTCAGCCAGTCCTACGTGCATTTGGCTAAGATGTCCTGAGCCAAACTACTGTTTTCCCGTCACTCATTTCCTTCAACAGCCTCATGGCACTGTCTGAAGTTGGTCAATCTAGGTATGTGGGTATCCGTGGTGAGTGGACAAGAGGAAGAACTTTTGAAAGACAAGGAAAACATTGATAAAAGATTCCCTCGGGAAAGGCTGTGTATTGGCGTGGGAAGCATGCGGAGATCCGGTGGCCATATTGGGCTTCTGTTGTGTTGTTGTCGGTTGTACGATTTAACGGACAAGCATTATGAGAGTGAGCATGAAGGTCAGAGGTGATCTTGGACCCTTGGATCAGTGTGGCCATGGCTGCGATGGCATGGCGTAAGAGGTGATGGCCTCACAGTGGGCACGTTCACACACTGTATCGTTGGACAAGCCATGGCATATTTGTTTAGGAAATCGGGGATTCGGTAAGGCTCATTTTTCTTTACCTGAAAAGCAGGGCTACAGGGAAGAGGCGGCAGGGGTGTGTGGGCTGCATGTTGGGTTTCTGGATTCTTGTGTGTGTTTGTGTTTTAGAGAGTAGCTGCTGTTTAGGGGAGAGGTAGCAGAGTCACACAGAGAAAAGAAGTGCCAAGAGAGCTTGCATCCTCTGCCCGACTCCACACAAACCAGAGCCAAATCGAGGCCGTTGTGATGGTGGGAACCAGGAGTGTGTTCCGAGTTTGCCGTGTGTTTGCAGGGTCCGCTGGCCTTGGGCCCGCCTCTGCTGGTTTTCCTGGTTTGGAAGCAGGAAGCGGGATTAGAAAAGAGAGCAGCAGCCAGTGCTCCCCATGGTGGCCATTAGTATGTTGGTGAAGTGTGTACTTAATGGATATGAAGCATCTGACACGTTGTGCATTCAAAATGTGCCATCTCACACTCTTCACCATTCAGTGGCCACATAGCGAGTGTAGGTGCGTTTCAGGAGGATGGATGTTGTCAGTTGTTGAGGAGGAACCTTGCTTCCATGTCAACAGATGGAAGGCCAGGCACTACGAAGCTGGCAGTATGTTGAAGGAGATGATCAGGTTGAAATGTTCAGGTTCCAGTTGTCATTGATGTGGGCTGTTGTGAGTGAGTGAATGAATGAGTGAATGAGTGGGTGAGTGAGTGAGTGTGTTTTCCCAGGGCGGGGAGTCTGAGGGCTCTTAGTTTTCCATCTCTTCTGGCTGTCCAAGTGGCTCAGGTGTAGGTAAAGTGATGTGTGAGCCCCGGATTGATGTAGGCTTAGCACGGTGTCAGTCAAGTACAAAATGAACATGACTTCTAGGACAAGGCTGTTGGCAACTGGCTGAACTGACGGATTGTGGAGTCTGGTGAATCGGGAGAGGATTGAGCAAGTGAGGACGCTGAGAGGTCGGAGAACTAGCACTTTGGTGCGAGCACCAAGTGAGCTGCAGTGTGAGTGAGTAGCCGAGAAAGCAAGGGAAGGGTCAAAGAGTTGTATTCCCAGGAGGGATGTGTGAATGGATGTCCTCGGACGCTGAGCAGTTCCCGATCATAGAGTCCAGGAACACGTATTGCCCAGTGGGGTCTCGTGTTGGCCAGTATTCATTGAAGGAAGAATCAGGAAGCAGGAGCAGAATGGCAGGAAGAAGAGAGGTGCTACTCTCGACGGCTTCTCAATGCTGCTGCAGCAGGTGGGTTGCTAAGTGCCAGCTGCAGAGACCTCAACTTCATTTGGCTGTAGAGCATTTGGCATAGCAGGAGTTCCAGCGGCCTCAGGGTGTTCTTGTGGCCATGGATAAGGAGGCAGGTGTCAGGCTGGCTTATGCACCGACCTGGATGTGGGAGATATCACAGTGTCCCTTGCGATCCAGAAACGTCCCGAGAACAAAATGCTAAGACCCACGATGTTCATGGTTTCCTTTTTCTCTTTCTTTCTTTTTAAGAATGTGTAGGTCCAAACCTATATTCCAAGAGAGACTCCAACCAGGCAGCTAACCAAGACAAACCGGAGGTAAGTCCTGACAGTGTAATTTTACCCGTGTGTGTGCGGGAGCTTTGTGATCCCTCCTTTTTTTGCAGAACAGACATGCCCCTGGTCATTTGTTTTCTCTAGAAATCTGTTTCTTTTCTGAGTCAGCACCTCTCAGGGAGTACACCAGTGTAGAGGGCATTTGGTTCCCCCCTTCGGATGTACATTGGAATCATTGGGCGTAATGTTTTGAGAATCTACTTTCCTGAGTTTCTCAGTTTGTTCCTCAGCCACATCTGGAGTAAGCTGCCCACTTGTTCTTTGTCTTCTTGGGATAAGCGTGCGAGGTAGTCTACATCGGGGTTCTCCTGGCCTGTGTCTGTGCATTCTCCTTAGCCAGAATATTGCTGTGTTGACGAAACCTGCTTTCTGTTCCTTCACCACACAGTTGCGATCGCTGAAACCCATCTGATGTTTCTCTGGAGCACTTTCTCTATATATCATGGATTTCTTTGCATTCTGTCCCTAACTATTTGTGTATGAGTTTTGCATTTTTTTCTTGTTAGTGATGTCGGATTTATGTGATTTTGTTACAGAGCAGCACCATAAGTGCATCAGCAGTTCCCTGCGAGGGGAAAGAACCAGGTGCTGGCCAAGCAGCAACAACTTCGGCTCATCCACCCCCAGGGCCAACCGGTCCTGAGAATCCATTCCGGAGGGTAGGGCCTCCTCACGCTCACCCCCCTGCAGGAACGCAGCCAGCCACCCCTGCTTCCACAGTTTTGCCTATGGGTGCTCCTGACATGGGGCCACTACCACCGCGTGTAGGAGGTATGTGATTTGGTTTGTCAGGGCTTTTTTCCCCCTCTTCCTTGAAAGCTACGGAGTTGAAACACTAGTTTTGTACGTGAAGGAGATGCTCACTTGACTGTGGCTCATCTAGTCACAAGAGGGTAAGCAAGAGCCAAAGATTTTGGCTCTAATGCCATGGGAATGAAGCGTGACTTTTCAGATTGGGAAGGGAGCCAGCCAGCCATAGACAGCCTTAACGTGAATCACCTGAATGAGCGGCAGTTGCATACAGATTGTAATACTTGAGAAAACCACTTGCTTCCTTTTTCCCTCTTACACTAACACGGGCATTATTTCACTGTCTATTAGTTGATAGAAACCAATTATGCTGGCTGCTACTGAAGATGATCCTGATTTCCCTTGTCCACAAAAGGACTCGGTGAAATGGTCTTTCGTGAGCAGCTGCTGTGCAGTCCTAGTCTATTTACTACCTAGTGAGTGTAAGGCTGCTTCGATCCTGTTTGGCCTCATTCTTCCTGACTCTTTTGGCTTTTGTGGGTAACTTGAGATAAGCAACAAAGAAAGAGAAAGCTGTGGGGTGGGTGGCGCTGGGGGAAATTGATTGCTTGACTCTTCTCACCTACCATTCACAAAGAACCAGGTGACTGGAGCATGAATGGTCGTGTGACAAATGCTGGGCCAAGGCCCGTGAACTGTCTTGTCTGATGTCATTTCTGCCCGTGCTTTGGAAATGGAAGGCCAAGGAAAATGAGTTTTGTGGAAGGGGCTGGGGGAATTTTTCAGATACACTTTTGGATGCAGCCAAGTGTTTGCCCACCTTTCAGCCAGTCCTACGTGCATTTGGCTAAGATGTCCTGAGCCAAACTACTGTTTTCCCGTCACTCATTTCCTTCAACAGCCTCATGGCACTGTCTGAAGTTGGTCAATCTAGGTATGTGGGTATCCGTGGTGAGGGGACAAGAGGAAGAACTTTTGAAAGACAAGGAAAACATTGATAAAAGATTCCCTCGGGAAAGGCTGTGTATTGGCGTGGGAAGCATGCGGAGATCCGGTGGCCATATTGGGCTTCTGTTGTGTTGTTGTCGGTTGTACGATTTAACGGACAAGCATTATGAGAGTGAGCATGAAGGTCAGAGGTGATCTTGGACCCTTGGATCAGTGTGGCCATGGCTGCGATGGCATGGCGTAAGAGGTGATGGCCTCACAGTGGGCACGTTCACACACTGTATCGTTGGACAAGCCATGGCATATTTGTTTAGGAAATCGGGGATTCGGTAAGGCTCATTTTTCTTTACCTGAAAAGCAGGGCTACAGGGAAGAGGCGGCAGGGGTGTGTGGGCTGCATGTTGGGTTTCTGGATTCTTGTGTGTGTTTGTGTTTTAGAGAGTAGCTGCTGTTTAGGGGAGAGGTAGCAGAGTCACACAGAGAAAAGAAGTGCCAAGAGAGCTTGCATCCTCTGCCCGACTCCACACAAACCAGAGCCAAATCGAGGCCGTTGTGATGGTGGGAACCAGGAGTGTGTTCCGAGTTTGCCGTGTGTTTGCAGGGTCCGCTGGCCTTGGGCCCGCCTCTGCTGGTTTTCCTGGTTTGGAAGCAGGAAGCGGGATTAGAAAAGAGAGCGCAGCCAGTGCTCCCCATGGTGGCCATTAGTATGTTGGTGAAGTGTGTACTTAATGGATATGAAGCATCTGACATGTTGTGCATTCAAAATGTGCCATCTCACACTCTTCACCATTCAGTGGCCACATAGTGAATGTAGGTGCGTTTCAGGAGGATGGATGTTGTCAGTTGTTGAGGAGGAACCTTGCTTCCATGTCAACAGATGGAAGGCCAGGCACTACGAAGCTGGCAGTATGTTGAAGGAGATGATCAGGTTGAAATGTTCAGGTTCCAGTTGTCATCGATGTGGGCTGTTGTGAGTGAGTGAGTGAGTGAGTGTGTTTTCCCAGGGCGGGGAGTTTGAGGGCTCTTAGTTTTCCATCTCTTCTGGCTGTCCAAGTGGCTCAGGTGTAGGTAAAGTGATGTGTGAGCCCCAGATTGATGTAGGCTTAGCACGGTGTCAGTCAAGTACTAAATGAACGTGACTTCTAGGACAAGGCTGTTGGCAAGTGGCTGACCTGACGGATTGTGGAGTCTGGTGAATCGGGAGAGGATTGAGCAAGTGAGGACGCTGAGAGGTCGGAGAACTAGCACTTTGGTGCGAGCACCAAGTGAGCTGCAGTGTGAGTGAGTAGCCGAGAAAGCAAGGGAAGGGTCAAAGAGTTGTATTCCCAGGAGGGATATGTGAATGGATGTCCTCGGACGCTGAGCAGTTCCCGATCATAGAGTCCAGGAACACGTGTTGCCCAGTGGGGTCTCGTGTTGGCCAGTATTCATTGAAGGAAGAATCAGGAAGCAGGAGCAGAATGGCAGGAAGAAGAGAGGTGCTACTCTCTCGACAGCTTCTCAATGCTGCTGCAGCAGGTAGGTTGCTAAGTGCCAGCTGCAGAGACCTCAACTTCATTTGGCTGTAGAGCATTTGGCATAGCAGGAGTTCCAGCGGCCTCAGGGTATTCTTGTGGCTATGGATAAGGAGGCAGGTGTCAAGCTGGCTTATGCAGCGACCTGGATGTGGGAGATATCACAGTGTCCCTTGCGATCCAGAAACGTCCCGAGAGCAAAATGCTAAGACCCACGATGTTCATGGTTTCCTTTTTCTCTTTCTTTCTTTTTAAGAATGTGTAGGTCCAAACCTATATTCCAAGAGAGACTCCAACCAGGCAGCTAACCAAGACAAACCGGAGGTAAGTCCTGACAGTGTAATTTTACCCGTGTGTGTGCGGGAGCTTTGTGATCCCTCCTTTTTTTGCAGAACAGACATGCCCCTGGTCATTTGTTTTCTCTAGAAATCTGTTTCTTTTCTGAGTCAGCACCTCTCAGGGAGTACACCAGTGTAGCAGGGCATTTGGTTCCCCCCTTCGGATGTACATTGGAATCATTGGGCGTAATGTTTTGAGAATCTACTTTCCTGAGTTTCTCAGTTTGTTCCTCAGCCACATCTGGAGTAAGCTGCCCACTTGTTCTTTGTCTTCTCGGGATAAGCGTGCGAGGTAGTCTACATCGGGGTTCTCCTGGCCTGTGTCTGTGCATTCTCCTTAGCCAGAATATTGCTGTGTTGACGAAACCTGCTTTCTGTTCTTTCACCACACAGTTGCGATCGCTAAAACCCATCTGATGTTTCTCTGGAGCACTTTCTCTGTATATCATGGATTTCTTTGCATTCTGTCCCTAACTATTTGTGTATGAGTTTTGCATTTTTTTCTTGTTAGTGATGTCGGATTTATGTGATTTTGTTACAGTGCAGCACCATAAGTACATCAGCAGTTCCCTGCGAGGGGAAAGAACCAGGTGCTGGCCAAGCAGCAACAACTTCGGCTCATCCACCCCCAGGGCCAACCGGTCCTGAGAATCCATTCCGGAGGGTAGGGCCTCCTCACGCTCACCCCCCTGCAGGAACGCAGCCAGCCACCCCTGCTTCCACAGTTTTGCCTATGGGTGCTCCTGACATGGGGCCACTACCACCGCGTGTAGGAGGTATGTGATTTGGTTTGTCAGGGCTTTTTTCCCCCCTCTTCCTTGAAAGCTACGGAGTTGAAACACTAGTTTTGTACGTGAAGGAGATGCTCACTTGACTGTGGCTCATCTAGTCACAAGAGGGTAAGCAAGAGCCAAAGATTTTGGCTCTAATGCCATGGGAATGAAGCGTGACTTTTCAGATTGGGAAGGGAGCCAGCCAGCCATAGACAGCCTTAACGTGAATCACCTGAATGAGCGGCAGTTGCATACAGATTGTAATACTTGAGAAAACCACTTGCTTCCTTTTTCCCTCTTACACTAACACGGGCATTATTTCACTCTCTATTAGTTGATAGAAACCAATTATGCTGGCTGCTACTGAAGATGATCCTGATTTCCCTTGTCCACAAAAGGACTCGGTGAAATGGTCTTTCGTGAGCAGCTGCTGTGCAGTCCTAGTCTATTTACTACCTAGTGAGTGTAGGGCTGCTTCGATCCTGTTTGGCCTCATTCTTCCTGACTCTTTTGGCTTTTGTGGGTAACTTGAGATAAGCAACAAAGAAAGAGAAAGCTGTGGGGTGGGTGGCGCTGGGGGAAATTGATTGCTTGACTCTTCTCACCTACCATTCACAAAGAACCAGGTGACTGGAGCATGAACGGTCGTGTGACAAATGCTGGGCCAAGGCCCGTGAACTGTCTTGTCTGATGTCATTTCTGCCCGTGCTTTGGAAATGGAAGGCCAAGGAAAATGAGTTTTGTGGAAGGGGCTGGGGGATTTTTTCAGATACACTTTTGGATGCAGCCAAGTGTTTGCCCACCTTTCAGCCAGTCCTACGTGCATTTGGCTAAGATGTCCTGAGCCAAACTACTGTTTTCCCGTCACTCATTTCCTTCAACAGCCTCATGGCACTGTCTGAAGTTGGTCAATCTAGGTATGTGGGTATCCGTGGTGAGTGGACAAGAGGAAGAACTTTTGAAAGACAAGGAAAACATTGATAAAAGATTCCCTCGGGAAAGGCTGTGTATTGGCGTGGGAAGCATGCGGAGATCCGGTGGCCATATTGGGCTTCTGTTGTGTTGTTGTCGGTTGTACGATTTAACGGACAAGCATTATGAGAGTGAGCATGAAGGTCAGAGGTGATCTTGGACCCTTGGATCAGTGTGGCCATGGCTGCGATGGCATGGCGTAAGAGGTGATGGCCTCACAGTGGGCACGTTCACACACTGTATCGTTGGACAAGCCATGGCATATTTGTTTAGGAAATCGGGGATTCGGTAAGGCTCATTTTTCTTTACCTGAAAAGCAGGGCTACAGGGAAGAGGCGGCAGGGGTGTGTGGGCTGCATGTTGGGTTTCTGGATTCTTGTGTGTGTTTGTGTTTTAGAGAGTAGCTGCTGTTTAGGGGAGAGGTAGCAGAGTCACACAGAGAAAAGAAGTGCCAAGAGAGCTTGCATCCTCTGCCCGACTCCACACAAACCAGAGCCAAATCGAGGCCGTTGTGATGGTGGGAACCAGGAGTGTGTTCCGAGTTTGCCGTGTGTTTGCAGGGTCCGCTGGCCTTGGGCCCGCCTCTGCTGGTTTTCCTGGTTTGGAAGCAGGAAGCGGGATTAGAAAAGAGAGCAGCAGCCAGTGCTCCCCATGGTGGCCATTAGTATGTTGGTGAAGTGTGTACTTAATGGATATGAAGCATCTGACACGTTGTGCATTCAAAATGTGCCATCTCACACTCTTCACCATTCAGTGGCCACATAGCGAGTGTAGGTGCGTTTCAGGAGGATGGATGTTGTCAGTTGTTGAGGAGGAACCTTGCTTCCATGTCAACAGATGGAAGGCCAGGCACTACGAAGCTGGCAGTATGTTGAAGGAGATGATCAGGTTGAAATGTTCAGGTTCCAGTTGTCATTGATGTGGGCTGTTGTGAGTGAGTGAATGAATGAGTGAATGAGTGGGTGAGTGAGTGAGTGTGTTTTCCCAGGGCGGGGAGTCTGAGGGCTCTTAGTTTTCCATCTCTTCTGGCTGTCCAAGTGGCTCAGGTGTAGGTAAAGTGATGTGTGAGCCCCGGATTGATGTAGGCTTAGCACGGTGTCAGTCAAGTACAAAATGAACATGACTTCTAGGACAAGGCTGTTGGCAACTGGCTGAACTGACGGATTGTGGAGTCTGGTGAATCGGGAGAGGATTGAGCAAGTGAGGACGCTGAGAGGTCGGAGAACTAGCACTTTGGTGCGAGCACCAAGTGAGCTGCAGTGTGAGTGAGTAGCCGAGAAAGCAAGGGAAGGGTCAAAGAGTTGTATTCCCAGGAGGGATGTGTGAATGGATGTCCTCGGACGCTGAGCAGTTCCCGATCATAGAGTCCAGGAACACGTATTGCCCAGTGGGGTCTCGTGTTGGCCAGTATTCATTGAAGGAAGAATCAGGAAGCAGGAGCAGAATGGCAGGAAGAAGAGAGGTGCTACTCTCGACGGCTTCTCAATGCTGCTGCAGCAGGTGGGTTGCTAAGTGCCAGCTGCAGAGACCTCAACTTCATTTGGCTGTAGAGCATTTGGCATAGCAGGAGTTCCAGCGGCCTCAGGGTGTTCTTGTGGCCATGGATAAGGAGGCAGGTGTCAGGCTGGCTTATGCACCGACCTGGATGTGGGAGATATCACAGTGTCCCTTGCGATCCAGAAACGTCCCGAGAACAAAATGCTAAGACCCACGATGTTCATGGTTTCCTTTTTCTCTTTCTTTCTTTTTAAGAATGTGTAGGTCCAAACCTATATTCCAAGAGAGACTCCAACCAGGCAGCTAACCAAGACAAACCGGAGGTAAGTCCTGACAGTGTAATTTTACCCGTGTGTGTGCGGGAGCTTTGTGATCCCTCCTTTTTTTGCAGAACAGACATGCCCCTGGTCATTTGTTTTCTCTAGAAATCTGTTTCTTTTCTGAGTCAGCACCTCTCAGGGAGTACACCAGTGTAGAGGGCATTTGGTTCCCCCCTTCGGATGTACATTGGAATCATTGGGCGTAATGTTTTGAGAATCTACTTTCCTGAGTTTCTCAGTTTGTTCCTCAGCCACATCTGGAGTAAGCTGCCCACTTGTTCTTTGTCTTCTTGGGATAAGCGTGCGAGGTAGTCTACATCGGGGTTCTCCTGGCCTGTGTCTGTGCATTCTCCTTAGCCAGAATATTGCTGTGTTGACGAAACCTGCTTTCTGTTCCTTCACCACACAGTTGCGATCGCTGAAACCCATCTGATGTTTCTCTGGAGCACTTTCTCTATATATCATGGATTTCTTTGCATTCTGTCCCTAACTATTTGTGTATGAGTTTTGCATTTTTTTCTTGTTAGTGATGTCGGATTTATGTGATTTTGTTACAGAGCAGCACCATAAGTGCATCAGCAGTTCCCTGCGAGGGGAAAGAACCAGGTGCTGGCCAAGCAGCAACAACTTCGGCTCATCCACCCCCAGGGCCAACCGGTCCTGAGAATCCATTCCGGAGGGTAGGGCCTCCTCACGCTCACCCCCCTGCAGGAACGCAGCCAGCCACCCCTGCTTCCACAGTTTTGCCTATGGGTGCTCCTGACATGGGGCCACTACCACCACGTGTAGGAGGTATGTGATTTGGTTTGTCAGGGCTTTTTTCCCCCCTCTTCCTTGAAAGCTACGGAGTTGAAACACTAGTTTTGTACGTGAAGGAGATGCTCACTTGACTGTGGCTCATCTAGTCACAAGAGGGTAAGCAAGAGCCAAAGATTTTGGCTCTAATGCCATGGGAATGAAGCGTGACTTTTCAGATTGGGAAGGGAGCCAGCCAGCCATAGACAGCCTTAACGTGAATCACCTGAATGAGGGGCAGTTGCATACAGATTGTAATACTTGAGAAAACCACTTGCTTCCTTTTTCCCTCTTACACTAACACGGGCATTATTTCACTCTCTATTAGTTGATAGAAACCAATTATGCTGGCTGCTACTGAAGATGATCCTGATTTCCCTTGTCCACAAAAGGACTCGGTGAAATGGTCTTTCGTGAGCAGCTGCTGTGCAGTCCTAGTCTATTTACTACCTAGTGAGTGTAAGGCTGCTTCGATCCTGTTTGGCCTCATTCTTCCTGACTCTTTTGGCTTTTGTGGGTAACTTGAGATAAGCAACAAAGAAAGAGAAAGCTGTGGGGTGGGTGGCGCTGGGGGAAATTGATTGCTTGACTCTTCTCACCTACCATTCACAAAGAACCAGGTGACTGGAGCATGAACGGTCGTGTGACAAATGCTGGGCCAAGGCCCGTGAACTGTCTTGTCTGATGTCATTTCTGCCCGTGCTTTGGAAATGGAAGGCCAAGGAAAATGAGTTTTGTGGAAGGGGCTGGAGGATTTTTTCAGATACACTTTTGGATGCAGCCAAGTGTTTGCCCACCTTTCAGCCAGTCCTACGTGCATTTGGCTAAGATGTCCTGAGCCAAACTACTGTTTTCCCGTCACTCATTTCCTTCAACAGCCTCATGGCACTGTCTGAAGTTGGTCAATCTAGGTATGTGGGTGTCCGTGGTGAGTGGACAAGAGGAAGAACTTTTGAAAGACAAGGAAAACATTGATAAAAGATTCCCTCGGGAAAGGCTGTGTATTGGCGTGGGAAGCATGCGGAGATCCGGTGGCCATATTGGGCTTCTGTTGTGTTGTTGTCGGTTGTACGATTTAACGGACAAGCATTATGAGAGTGAGCATGAAGGTCAGAGGTGATCTTGGACCCTTGGATCAGTGTGGCCATGGCTGCGATGGCATGGCGTAAGAGGTGATGGCATCACAGTGGGCACGTTCACACACTGTATCGTTGGACAAGCCATGGCATATTTGTTTAGGAAATCGGGGATTTGGTAAGGCTCATTTTTCTTTACCTGAAAAGCAGGGCTACAGGGAAGAGGTGGCAGGGGTGTGTGGGCTGCATGTTGGGTTTCTGGATTCTTGTGTGTGTTTGTGTTTTAGAGAGTAGCTGCTGTTTAGGGGAGAGGTAGCAGAGTCACACAGAGAAAAGAAGTGCCAAGAGAGCTTGCATCCTCTGCCCGACTCCACACAAACCAGAGCCAAATCGAGGCCGTTGTGATGGTGGGAACCAGGAGTGTGTTCCGAGTTTGCCGTGTGTTTGCAGGGTCCGCTGGCCTTGGGCCCGCCTCTGCTGGTTTTCCTGGTTTGGAAGCAGGAAGCGGGATTAGAAAAGAGAGCAGCAGCCAGTGCTCCCCATGGTGGCCATTAGTATGTTGGTGAAGTGTGTACTTAATGGATATGAAGCATCTGACATGTTGTGCATTCAAAATGTGCCATCTCACACTCTTCACCATTCAGTGGCCACATAGCGAGTGTAGGTGCGTTTCAGGAGGATGGATGTTGTCAGTTGTTGAGGAGGAACCTTGCTTCCATGTCAACAGATGGAAGGCCAGGCACTAAGAAGCTGGCAGTATGTTGAAGGAGATGATCAGGTTGAAATGTTCAGGTTCCAGTTGTCATCAATGTGGGCTGTTGTGAGTGAGTGAGTGAGTGAGTGAGTGTGTTTTCCCAGGGCGGGGAATTTGAGGGCTCTTAGTTTTCCATCTCTTCTGGCTGTCCAAGTGGCTCAGGTGTAGGTAAAGTGATGTGTGAGCCCCAGATTGATGTAGGCTTAGCACGGTGTCAGTCAAGTACAAAATGAACGTGACTTCTAGGACAAGGCTGTTGGCAAGTGGCTGACCTGACGGATTGTGGAGTCTGGTGAATCGGGAGAGGATTGAGCAAGTGAGGATGCTGAGAGGTCGGAGAACTAGCACTTTGGTGCGAGCACCAAGTGAGCTGCAGTGTGAGTGAGTAGCCGAGAAAGCAAGGGAAGGGTCAAAGAGTTGTATTCCCAGGAGGGATGTGTGAATGGATGTCCTCGGACGCTGAGCAGTTCCCGATCATGGAGTCCAGGAACACGTGTTGCCCAGTGGGGTCTCGTGTTGGCCAGTATTCATTGAAGGAAGAATCAGGAAGCAGGAGCAGAATGGCAGGAAGAAGAGAGGTGCTACTCTCTCAACAGCTTCTCAATGCTGCTGCAGCAGGTAGGTTGCTAAGTGCCAGCTGCAGAGACCACAACTTCATTTGGCTGTAGAGCATTTGGCATAGCAGGAGTTCCAGCGGCCTCAGGGTATTCTTGTGGCTATGGATAAGGAGGCAGGTGTCAAGCTGGCTTATGCAGCGACCTGGATGTGGGAGATATCACAGTGTCCCTTGCGATCCAGAAACGTCCCGAGAACAAAATGCTAAGACCCACGATGTTCATGGTTTCCTTTTTCTCTTTCTTTCTTTTTAAGAATGTGTAGGTCCAAACCTATTTTCCGAGCAAGACTCCAACCAAGCAGCTAACCAAGACAAACTGGAGGTAAGTCCTGACAGTGTAATTTTACCCGTGTGTGTGCGGGAGCTTTGTGATCCCTCCTTTTTTTGCAGAACAGACATGCCCCTGGTCATTTGTTTTCTCTAGAAATCTGTTTCTTTTCTGAGTCAGCACCTCTCAGGGAGTACACCAGTGTAGCAGGGCATTTGGTTCCCCCCTTCGGATGTACATTGGAATCATTGGGCGTAATGTTTTGAGAATCTACTTTCCTGAGTTTCTCAGTTTGTTCCTCAGCCACATCTGGAGTAAGCTGCCCACTTGTTCTTTGTCTTCTTGGGATAAGCGTGCTAGGTAGTCTACATCGGGGTTCTCCTGGCCTGTGTCTGTGCATTCTCCTTAGCCAGAATATTGCTGTGTTGACAAAACCTGCTTTCTGTTCTTTCACCACACAGTTGTGATCGCTAAAACCCATCTGATGTTTCTCTGGAGCACTTTCTCTGTATATCATGGATTTCTTTGCATTCTGTCCCTAACTATTTGTGTATGAATTTTGCATTTTTTTCTTGTTAGTGATGTCGGATTTATGTGATTTTGTTACAGAGCAGCACCATAAGTACATCAGCAGTTCCCTGCGAGGGGAAAGAACCAGGTGCTGGCCAAGCAGCAACAACTTCGGCTCATCCACCCCCAGGGCCAACCGGTCCTGAGAATCCATTCCGGAGGGTAGGGCCTCCTCACGCTCACCCCCCTGCAGGAACGCAGCCAGCCACCCCTGCTTCCACAGTTTTGCCTATGGGTGCTCCGGACATGGGGCCACTACCACCACGTGTAGGAGGTATGTGATTTGGTTTGTCAGGGCTTTTTTTCCCCCTCTTCCTTGAAAGCTACGGAGTTGAAACACTAGTTTTGTACGTGAAGGAGATGCTCACTTGACTGTGGCTCATCTAGTCACAAGAGGGTAAGCAAGAGCCAAAGATTTTGGCCCTAATGCCATGGGAATGAAGCGTGACTTTTCAGATTGGGAAGGGAGCCAGCCAGCCATAGACAGCCTTAACGTGAATCACCTGAATGAGGGGCAGTTGCATACAGATTGTAATACTTGAGAAAACCACTTGCTTCCTTTTTCCCTCTTACACTAACACGGGCATTATTTCACTCTCTATTAGTTGATAGAAACCAATTATGCTGGCTGCTACTGAAGATGATCCTGATTTCCCTTGTCCACAAAAGGACTCGGTGAAATGGTCTTTCGTGAGCAGCTGCTGTGCAGTCCTAGTCTATTTACTACCTAGTGAGTGTAAGGCTGCTTCGATCCTGTTTGGCCTCATTCTTCCTGACTCTTTTGGCTTTTGTGGGTAACTTGAGATAAGCAACAAAGAAAGAGAAAGCTGTGGGGTGGGTGGCGCTGGGGGAAATTGATTGCTTGACTCTTCTCACCTACCACTCACAAAGAACCAGGTGACTGGAGCATGAATGGTCGTGTGACAAATGCTGGGCCAAGGCCCGTGAACTGTCTTGTCTGATGTCATTTCTGCCCGTGCTTTGGAAATGGAAGGCCAAGGAAAATGAGTTTTGTGGAAGGGGCTGGGGGATTTTTTCAGATACACTTTTGGATGCAGCCAAGTGTTTGCCCACCTTTCAGCCAGCCCTACGTGCATTTGGCTAAGATGTCCTGAGCCAAACTACTGTTTTCCCGTCACTCATTTCCTTCAACAGCCTCATGGCACTGTCTGAAGTTGGTCAATCTAGGTATGTGGGTATCCGTGGTGAGGGGACAAGAGGAAGAACTTTTGAAAGACAAGGAAAACATTGATAAAAGATTCCCTCGGGAAAGGCTGTGTATTGGCGTGGGAAGCATGCGGAGATCCGGTGGCCCTATTGGGCTTCTGTTGTGTTGTTGTCGGTTGTACGATTTAACGGACAAGCATTATGAGAGTGAGCATGAAGGTCAGAGGTGATCTTGGACCCTTGGATCAGTGTGGCCATGGCTGCGATGGCATGGCGTAACAGGTGATGGCATCACAGTGGGCACGTTCACACACTGTATCGTTGGACAAGCCATGGCATATTTGTTTAGGAAATCGGGGATTTGGTAAGGCTCATTTTTCTTTACCTGAAAAGCAGGGCTACAGGGAAGAGGTGGCAGGGGTGTGTGGGCTGCATGTTGGGTTTCTGGATTCTTGTGTGTGTTTGTGTTTTAGAGAGTAGCTGCTGTTTAGGGGAGAGGTAGCAGAGTCACACAGAGAAAAGAAGTGCCAAGAGAGCTTGCATCCTCTGCCCGACTCCACACAAACCAGAGCCAAATCGAGGCCGTTGTGATGGTGGGAACCAGGAGTGTGTTCCGAGTTTGCCGTGTGTTTGCAGGGTCCGCTGGCCTTGGGCCCGCCTCTGCTGGTTTTCCTGGTTTGGAAGCAGGAAGCGGGATTAGAAAAGAGAGCAGCAGCCAGTGCTCCCCATGGTGGCCATTAGTATGTTGGTGAAGTGTGTACTTAATGGATATGAAGCATCTGACATGTTGTGCATTCAAAATGTGCCATCTCACACTCTTCACCATTCAGTGGCCACATAGCGAGTGTAGGTGCGTTTCAGGAGGATGGATGTTGTCAGTTGTTGAGGAGGAACCTTGCTTCCATGTCAACAGATGGAAGGCCAGGCACTAAGAAGCTGGCAGTATGTTGAAGGAGATGATCAGGTTGAAATGTCCAGGTTCCAGTTGTCATCAATGTGGGCTGTTGTGAGTGAGTGAATGAGTGAGTGAGTGTGTTTTCCCAGGGCGGGGAATTTGAGGGCTCTTAGTTTTCCATCTCTTCTGGCTGTCCAAGTGGCTCAGGTGTAGGTAAAGTGATGTGTGAGCCCCAGATTGATGTAGGCTTAGCACGGTGTCAGTCAAGTACAAAATGAACGTGACTTCTAGGACAAGGCTGTTGGCAAGTGGCTGACCTGACGGATTGTGGAGTCTGGTGAATCGGGAGAGGATTGAGCAAGTGAGGACGCTGAGAGGTCGGAGAACTAGCACTTTGGTGCGAGCACCAAGTGAGCTGCAGTGTGAGTGAGTAGCCGAGAAAGCAAGGGAAGGGTCAAAGAGTTGTATTCCCAGGAGGGATATGTGAATGGATGTCCTCGGACGCTGAGCAGTTCCCGATCATGGAGTCCAGGAACACGTGTTGCCCAGTGGGGTCTCGTGTTGGCCAGTATTCATTGAAGGAAGAATCAGGAAGCAGGAGCAGAATGGCAGGAAGAAGAGAGGTGCTACTCTCTCGACAGCTTCTCAATGCTGCTGCAGCAGGTAGGTTGCTAAGTGCCAGCTGCAGAGACCTCAACTTCATTTGGCTGTAGAGCATTTGGCATAGCAGGAGTTCCAGCGGCCTCAGGGTATTCTTGTGGCTATGGATAAGGAGGCAGGTGTCAAGCTGGCTTATGCAGCGACCTGGATGTGGGAGATATCACAGTGTCCCTTGCGATCCAGAAACGTCCCGAGAACAAAATGCTAAGACCCACGATGTTCATGGTTTCCTTTTTCTCTTTCTTTCTTTTTAAGAATGTGTAGGTCCAAACCTATTTTCCGAGCAAGACTCCAACCAAGCAGCTAACGAAGACAAACTGGAGGTAAGTCCTGACAGTGTAATTTTACCCGTGTGTGTGCGGGAGCTTTGTGATCCCTCCTTTTTTTGCAGAACAGGCATGCCCCTGGTCATTTGTTTTCTCTAGAAATCTGTTTCTTTTCTGAGTCAGCACCTCTCAGGGAGTACACCAGTGTAGCAGGGCATTTGGTTCCCCCCTTCGGATGTACATTGGAATCATTGGGCGTAATGTTTTGAGAATCTACTTTCCTGAGTTTCTCAGTTTGTTCCTCAGCCACATCTGGAGTAAGCTGCCCACTTGTTCTTTGTCTTCTCGGGATAAGCGTGCTAGGTAGTCTACATCGGGGTTCTCCTGGCCTGTGTCTGTGCATTCTCCTTAGCCAGAATATTGCTGTGTTGACAAAACCTGCTTTCTGTTCTTTCACCACACAGTTGTGATCGCTAAAACCCATCTGATGTTTCTCTGGAGCACTTTCTCTGTATATCATGGATTTCTTTGCATTCTGTCCCTAACTATTTGTGTATGAATTTTGCATTTTTTTCTTGTTAGTGATGTCGGATTTATGTGATTTTGTTACAGAGCAGCACCATAAGTACATCAGCAGTTCCCTGCGAGGGGAAAGAACCAGGTGCTGGCCAAGCAGCAACAACTTCGGCTCATCCACCCCCAGGGCCAACCGGTCCTGCGAATCCATTCCGGAGGGTAGGGCCTCCTCACGCTCACCCCCCTGCAGGAACGCAGCCAGCCACCCCTGCTTCCACAGTTTTGCCTATGGGTGCTCCGGACATGGGGCCACTACCACCGCGTGTAGGAGGTATGTGATTTGGTTTGTCAGGGCTTTTTTTCCCCCTCTTCCTTGAAAGCTACGGAGTTGAAACACTAGTTTTGTACGTGAAGGAGATGCTCACTTGACTGTGGCTCATCTAGTCACAAGAGGGTAAGCAAGAGCCAAAGATTTTGGCCCTAATGCCATGGGAATGAAGCGTGACTTTTCAGATTGGGAAGGGAGCCAGCCAGCCATAGACAGCCTTAACGTGAATCACCTGAATGAGGGGCAGTTGCATACAGATTGTAATACTTGGAGAAAACCACTTGCTTCCTTTTTCCCTCTTACACTAACACGGGCATTATTTCACTCTCTATTAGTTGATAGAAACCAATTATGCTGGCTGCTACTGAAGATGATCCTGATTTCCCTTGTCCACAAAAGGACTCGGTGAAATGGTCTTTCGTGAGCAGCTGCTGTGCAGTCCTAGTCTATTTACTACCTAGTGAGTGTAAGGCTGCTTCGATCCTGTTTGGCCTCATTCTTCCTGACTCTTTTGGCTTTTGTGGGTAACTTGAGATAAGCAACAAAGAAAGAGAAAGCTGTGGGGTGGGTGGCGCTGGGGGAAATTGATTGCTTGACTCTTCTCACCTACCACTCACAAAGAACCAGGTGACTGGAGCATGAATGGTCGTGTGAGAAATGCTGGGCCAAGGCCCGTGAACTGTCTTGTCTGATGTCATTTCTGCCCGTGCTTTGGAAATGGAAGGCCAAGGAAAATGAGTTTTGTGGAAGGGGCTGGGGGATTTTTTCAGATACACTTTTGGATGCAGCCAAGTGTTTGCCCACCTTTCAGCCAGTCCTACGTGCATTTGGCTAAGATGTCCTGAGCCAAACTACTGTTTTCCCGTCACTCATTTCCTTCAACAGCCTCATGGCACTGTCTGAAGTTGGTCAATCTAGGTATGTGGGTATCCGTGGTGAGGGGACAAGAGGAAGAACTTTTGAAAGACAAGGAAAACATTGATAAAAGATTCCCTCGGGAAAGGCTGTGTATTGGCGTGGGAAGCATGCGGAGATCCGGTGGCCCTACTGGGCTTCTGTTGTGTTGTTGTCGGTTGTACGATTTAACGGACAAGCATTATGAGAGTGAGCATGAAGGTCAGAGGTGATCTTGGACCCTTGGATCAGTGTGGCCATGGCTGCGATGGCATGGCGTAAGAGGTGATGGCATCACAGTGGGCACGTTCACACACTGTATCGTTGGACAAGCCATGGCATATTTGTTTAGGAAATCGGGGATTTGGTAAGGCTCATTTTTCTTTACCTGAAAAGCAGGGCTACAGGGAAGAGGTGGCAGGGGTGTGTGGGCTGCATGTTGGGTTTCTGGATTCTTGTGTGTGTTTGTGTTTTAGAGAGTAGCTGCTGTTTAGGGGAGAGGTAGCAGAGTCACACAGAGAAAAGAAGTGCCAAGAGAGCTTGCATCCTCTGCCCGACTCCACACAAACCAGAGCCAAATCTAGGCCGTTGTGATGGTGGGAACCAGGAGTGTGTTCCGAGTTTGCCGTGTGTTTGCAGGGTCCGCTGGCCTTGGGCCCGCCTCTGCTGGTTTTCCTGGTTTGGAAGCAGGAAGCGGGATTAGAAAAGAGAGCAGCAGCCAGTGCTCCCCATGGTGGCCATTAGTATGTTGGTGAAGTGTGTACTTAATGGATATGAAGCATCTGACATGTTGTGCATTCAAAATGTGCCATCTCACACTCTTCACCATTCAGTGGCCACATAGCGAGTGTAGGTGCGTTTCAGGAGGATGGATGTTGTCAGTTGTTGAGGAGGAACCTTGCTTCCATGTCAACAGATGGAAGGCCAGGCACTAAGAAGCTGGCAGTATGTTGAAGGAGATGATCAGGTTGAAATGTCCAGGTTCCAGTTGTCATCAATGTGGGCTGTTGTGAGTGAGTGAATGAGTGAGTGAGTGTGTTTTCCCAGGGCGGGGAATTTGAGGGCTCTTAGTTTTCCATCTCTTCTGGCTGTCCAAGTGGCTCAGGTGTAGGTAAAGTGATGTGTGAGCCCCAGATTGATGTAGGCTTAGCACGGTGTCAGTCAAGTACAAAATGAACGTGACTTCTAGGACAAGGCTGTTGGCAAGTGGCTGACCTGACGGATTGTGGAGTCTGGTGAATCGGGAGAGGATTGAGCAAGTGAGGACGCTGAGAGGTCGGAGAACTAGCACTTTGGTGCGAGCACCAAGTGAGCTGCAGTGTGAGTGAGTAGCCGAGAAAGCAAGGGAAGGGTCAAAGAGTTGTATTCCCAGGAGGGATGTGTGAATGGATGTCCTCGGACGCTGAGCAGTTCCCGATCATGGAGTCCAGGAACACGTGTTGCCCAGTGGGGTCTCGTGTTGGCCAGTATTCATTGAAGGAAGAATCAGGAAGCAGGAGCAGAATGGCAGGAAGAAGAGAGGTGCTACTCTCTCGACAGCTTCTCAATGCTGCTGCAGCAGGTAGGTTGCTAAGTGCCAGCTGCAGAGACCTCAACTTCATTTGGCTGTAGAGCATTTGGCATAGCAGGAGTTCCAGCGGCCTCAGGGTATTCTTGTGGCTATGGATAAGGAGGCAGGTGTCAAGCTGGCTTATGCAGCGACCTGGATGTGGGAGATATCACAGTGTCCCTTGCGATCCAGAAACGTCCCGAGAACAAAATGCTAAGACCCACGATGTTCATGGTTTCCTTTTTCTCTTTCTTTCTTTTTAAGAATGTGTAGGTCCAAACCTATTTTCCGAGCAAGACTCCAACCAAGCAGCTAACCAAGACAAACTGGAGGTAAGTCCTGACAGTGTAATTTTACCCGTGTGTGTGCGGGAGCTTTGTGATCCCTCCTTTTTTTGCAGAACAGACATGCCCCTGGTCATTTGTTTTCTCTAGAAATCTGTTTCTTTTCTGAGTCAGCACCTCTCAGGGAGTACACCAGTGTAGCAGGGCATTTGGTTCCCCCCTTCGGATGTACATTGGAATCATTGGGCGTAATGTTTTGAGAATCTACTTTCCTGAGTTTCTCAGTTTGTTCCTCAGCCACATCTGGAGTAAGCTGCCCACTTGTTCTTTGCCTTCTCGGGATAAGCGTGCTAGGTAGTCTACATCGGGGTTCTCCTGGCCTGTGTCTGTGCATTCTCCTTAGCCAGAATATTGCTGTGTTGACAAAACCTGCTTTCTGTTCTTTCACCACACAGTTGTGATCGCTAAAACCCATCTGATGTTTCTCTGGAGCACTTTCTCTGTATATCATGGATTTCTTTGCATTCTGTCCCTAACTATTTGTGTATGAATTTTGCATTTTTTTCTTGTTAATGATGTCGGATTTATGTGATTTTGTTACAGAGCAGCACCATAAGTACATCAGCAGTTCCTTGCAAGGGGAAAGAACCAGGTGCTGGCCAAGCAGCAACAACTTCGGCTCATCCACCCCCAGGGCCAACCGGTCCTGAGAATCCATTCCGGAGGGTAGGGCCTCCTCACGCTCACCCCCCTGCAGGAACGCAGCCAGCCACCCCTGCTTCCACAGTTTTGCCTATGGGTGCTCCTGACATGGGGCCACTACCACCGCGTGTAGGAGGTATGTGATTTGGTTTGTCAGGGCTTTTTTTCCCCCTCTTCCTTGAAAGCTACGGAGTTGAAACACTAGTTTTGTACGTGAAGGAGATGCTCACTTGACTGTGGCTCATCTAGTCACAAGAGGGTAAGCAAGAGCCAAAGATTTTGGCTCTAATGCCATGGGAATGAAGCGTGACTTTTCAGATTGGGAAGGGAGCCAGGCAGCCATAGACAGCCTTAACGTGAATCACCTGAATGAGGGGCAGTTGCATACAGATTGTAATGCTTGGAGAAAACCACTTGCTTCCTTTTTCCCTCTTACACTAACACGGGCATTATTTCACTGTCTATTAGTTGATAGAAACCAATTATGCTGGCTGCTACTGAAGATGATCCTGATTTCCCTTGTCCACAAAAGGACTCGGTGAAATGGTCTTTCGTGAGCAGCTGCTGTGCAGTCCTAGTCTATTTACTACCTAGTGAGTGTAAGGCTGCTTCGATCCTGTTTGGCCTCATTCTTCCTGACTCTTTTGGCTTTTGTGGGTAACTTGAGATAAGCAACAAAGAAAGAGAAAGCTGTGGGGTGGGTGGCGCTGGGGGAAATTGATTGCTTGACTCTTCTCACCTACCACTCACAAAGAACCAGGTGACTGGAGCATGAACGGTCGTGTGACAAATGCTGGGCCAAGGCCCGTGAACTGTCTTGTCTGATGTCATTTCTGCCCGTGCTTTGGAAATGGAAGGCCAAGGAAAATGAGTTTTGTGGAAGGGGCTGGGGGATTTTTTCAGATACACTTTTGGATGCAGCCAAGTGTTTGCCCACCTTTCAGCCAGTCCTACGTGCATTTGGCTAAGATGTCCTGAGCCAAACTACTGTTTTCCCGTCACTCATTTCCTTCAACAGCCTCATGGCACTGTCTGAAGTTGGTCAATCTAGGTATGTGGGTATCCGTGGTGAGGGGACAAGAGGAAGAACTTTTGAAAGACAAGGAAAACATTGATAAAAGATTCCCTCGGGAAAGGCTGTGTATTGGCGTGGGAAGCATGCGGAGATCCGGTGGCCCTATTGGGCTTCTGTTGTGTTGTTGTCGGTTGTACGATTTAACGGACAAGCATTATGAGAGTGAGCATGAAGGTCAGAGGTGATCTTGGACCCTTGGATCAGTGTGGCCATGGCTGCGATGGCATGGCGTAAGAGGTGATGGCATCACAGTGGGCACGTTCACACACTGTATCGTTGGACAAGCCATGGCATATTTGTTTAGGAAATCGGGGATTCGGTAAGGCTCATTTTTCTTTACCTGAAAAGCAGGGATACAGGGAAGAGGTGGCAGGGTTGTGTGGGCTGCATGTTGGGTTTCTGGATTCTTGTGTGTGTTTGTGTTTTAGAGAGTAGCTGCTGTTTAGGGGAGAGGTAGCAGAGTCACACAGAGAAAAGAAGTGCCAAGAGAGCTTGCATCCTCTGCCCGACTCCACACAAACCAGAGCCAAATCTAGGCCGTTGTGATGGTGGGAACCAGGAGTGTGTTCCGAGTTTGCCGTGTGTTTGCAGGGTCCGCTGGCCTTGGGCCTGCCTCTGCTGGTTTTCCTGGTTTGGAAGCAGGAAGCGGGATTAGAAAAGAGAGCAGCAGCCAGTGCTCCCCATGGTGGCCATTAGTATGTTGGTGAAGTGTGTACTTAATGGATATGAAGCATCTGACATGTTGTGCATTCAAAATGTGCCATCTCACACTCTTCACCATTCAGTGGCCACATAGCGAGTGTAGGTGCGTTTCAGGAGGATGGATGTTGTCAGTTGTTGAGGAGGAACCTTGCTTCCATGTCAACAGATGGAAGGCCAGGCACTAAGAAGCTGGCAGTATGTTGAAGGAGATGATCAGGTTGAAATGTTCAGGTTCCAGTTGTCATCGATGTGGGCTGTTGTGAGTGAGTGAGTGAGTGAGTGAGTGTGTTTTCCCAGGGCGGGGAGTTTGAGGGCTCTTAGTTTTCCATCTCTTCTGGCTGTCCAAGTGGCTCAGGTGTAGGTAAAGTGATGTGTGAGCCCCAGATTGATGTAGGCTTAGCACGGTGTCAGTCAAGTACAAAATGAACGTGACTTCTAGGACAAGGCTGTTGGCAAGTGGCTGACCTGACGGATTGTGGAGTCTGGTGAATCGGGAGAGGATTGAGCAAGTGAGGACGCTGAGAGGTCGGAGAACTAGCACTTTGGTGCGAGCACCAAGTGAGCTGCAGTGTGAGTGAGTAGCCGAGAAAGCAAGGGAAGGGTCAAAGAGTTGTATTCCCAGGAGGGATATGTGAATGGATGTCCTCGGACGCTGAGCAGTTCCCGATCATGGAGTCCAGGAACACGTGTTGCCCAGTGGGGTCTCGTGTTGGCCAGTATTCATTGAAGGAAGAATCAGGAAGCAGGAGCAGAATGGCAGGAAGAAGAGAGGTGCTACTCTCTCGACAGCTTCTCAATGCTGCTGCAGCAGGTAGGTTGCTAAGTGCCAGCTGCAGAGACCTCAACTTCATTTGGCTGTAGAGCATTTGGCATAGCAGGAGTTCCAGCGGCCTCAGGGTATTCTTGTGGCTATGGATAAGGAGGCAGGTGTCAAGCTGGCTTATGCAGCGACCTGGATGTGGGAGATATCACAGTGTCCCTTGCGATCCAGAAACGTCCCGAGAGCAAAATGCTAAGACCCACGATGTTCATGGTTTCCTTTTTCTCTTTCTTTCTTTTTAAGAATGTGTAGGTCCAAACCTATTTTCCGAGCAAGACTCCAACCAAGCAGCTAACCAAGACAAACTGGAGGTAAGTCCTGACAGTGTAATTTTACCCGTGTGTGTGCGGGAGCTTTGTGATCCCTCCTTTTTTTGCAGAACAGACATGCCCCTGGTCATTTGTTTTCTCTAGAAATCTGTTTCTTTTCTGAGTCAGCACCTCTCAGGGAGTACACCAGTGTAGCAGGGCATTTGGTTCCCCCCTTCGGATGTACATTGGAATCATTGGGCGTAATGTTTTGAGAATCTACTTTCCTGAGTTTCTCAGTTTGTTCCTCAGCCACATCTGGAGTAAGCTGCCCACTTGTTCTTTGTCTTCTCGGGATAAGCGTGCTAGGTAGTCTACATCGGGGTTCTCCTGGCCTGTGTCTGTGCATTCTCCTTAGCCAGAATATTGCTGTGTTGACAAAACCTGCTTTCTGTTCTTTCACCACACAGTTGTGATCGCTAAAACCCATCTGATGTTTCTCTGGAGCACTTTCTCTGTATATCATGGATTTCTTTGCATTCTGTCCCTAACTATTTGTGTATGAATTTTGCATTTTTTTCTTGTTAATGATGTCGGATTTATGTGATTTTGTTACAGAGCAGCACCATAAGTACATCAGCAGTTCCCTGCGAGGGGAAAGAACCAGGTGCTGGCCAAGCAGCAACAACTTCGGCTCATCCACCCCAAGGGCCAACCGGTCCTGAGAATCCATTCCGGAGGGTAGGGCCTCCTCACGCTCACCCCCCTGCAGGAACGCAGCCAGCCACCCCTGCTTCCACAGTTTTGCCTATGGGTGCTCCGGACATGGGGCCACTACCACCGCGTGTAGGAGGTATGTGATTTGGTTTGTCAGGGCTTTTTTTCCCCCTCTTCCTTGAAAGCTACGGAGTTGAAACACTAGTTTTGTACGTGAAGGAGATGCTCACTTGACTGTGGCTCATCTAGTCACAAGAGGGTAAGCAAGAGCCAAAGATTTTGGCTCTAATGCCATGGGAATGAAGCGTGACATTTCAGATTGGGAAGGGAGCCAGGCAGCCATAGACAGGCTTAACGTGAATCACCTGAATGAGGGGCAGTTGCATACAGATTGTAATACTTGAGAAAACCACTTGCTTCCTTTTTCCCTCTTACACTAACACGGGCATTATTTCACTCTCTATTAGTTGATAGAAACCAATTATGCTGGCTGCTACTGAAGATGATCCTGATTTCCCTTGTCCACAAAAGGACTCGGTGAAATGGTCTTTCGTGAGCAGCTGCTGTGCAGTCCTAGTCTATTTACTACCTAGTGAGTGTAAGGCTGCTTCGATCCTGTTTGGCCTCATTCTTCCTGACTCTTTTGGCTTTTGTGGGTAACTTGAGATAAGCAACAAAGAAAGAGAAAGCTGTGGGGTGGGTGGCGCTGGGGGAAATTGATTGCTTGACTCTTCTCACCTACCATTCACAAAGAACCAGGTGACTGGAGCATGAACGGTCATGTGACAAATGCTGGGCCAAGGCCCGTGAACTGTCTTGTCTGATGTCATTTCTGCCCGTGCTTTGGAAATGGAAGGCCAAGGAAAATGAGTTTTGTGGAAGGGGCTGGGGGAATTTTTCAGATACACTTTTGGATGCAGCCAAGTGTTTGCCCACCTTTCAGCCAGCCCTACGTGCATTTGGCTAAGATGTCCCGAGCCAAACTACTGTTTTCCCGTCACTCATTTCCTTCAACAGCCTCATGGCACTGTCTGAAGTTGGTCAATCTAGGTATGTGGGTATCCGTGGTGAGGGGACAAGAGGAAGAACTTTTGAAAGACAAGGAAGACATTGATAAGAGATTCCCTCGGGAAAGGCTGTCTGTTTGCGTGGGAACCATGAGGAGATCCGGTGGCCCTATTGGGCTTCTGTTGTGTTGTTGTCGGTTGTACGATTTAACGGACAAGCATTATGAGAGTGAGCATGAGGGTCAGAGGTGATCTTGGACCCTTGGATCAGTGTGCCCATGGCTGCGGTGGCATGGCGTAAGAGGTGATGGCATCACAGTGGGCACGTTCACACACTGTATCGTTGGACAAGCCATGGCATATTTGTTTAGGAAATCGGGGATTCGGTAAGGCTCAATTTTCTTTACCTGAAAAGCAGGGCTACAGGGAAGAGGCGGCAGGGGTGTGTGGGCTGCATGTTGGGTTTCTGGATTCTTGTGTGTGTTTGTGTTTTAGAGAGTAGCTGCTGTTTAGGGGAGAGGTAGCAGAGTCACACAGAGAAAAGAAGTGCCAAGAGAGCTTGCATCCTCTGCCCGACTCCACACAAACCAGAGCCAAATCTAGGCCGTTGTGATGGTGGGAACCAGGAGTGTGTTCCGAGTTTGCCGTGTGTTTGCAGGGTCCGCTGGCCTTGGGCCCGCCTCTGCTGGTTTTCCTGGTTTGGAAGCAGGAAGCGGGATTAGAAAAGAGAGCAGCAGCCAGTGCTCCCCATGGTGGCCATTAGTATGTTGGTGAAGTGTGTACTTAATGGATATGAAGCATCTGACATGTTGTGCATTCAAAATGTGCCATCTCACACTCTTCACCATTCAGTGGCCACATAGCGAGTGTAGGTGCGTTTCAGGAGGATGGATGTTGTCAGTTGTTGAGGAGGAACCTTGCTTCCATGTCAACAGATGGAAGGCCAGGCACTACGAAGCTGGCAGTATGTTGAAGGAGATGATCAGGTTGAAATGTTCAGGTTCCAGTTGTCATCGATGTGGGCTGTTGTGAGTGAGTGAGTGAGTGAGTGAGTGTGTTTTCCCAGGGCGGGGAGTTTGAGGGCTCTTAGTTTTCCATCTCTTCTGCCTGTCCAAGTGGCTCAGGTGTAGGTAAAGTGATGTGTGAGCCCCAGATTGATCTAGGCTTAGCACGGTGTCAGTCAAGTACAAAATGAACGTGACTTCTAGGACAAGGCTGTTGGCAAGTGGCTGACCTGACGGATTGTGGAGTCTGGTGAATCGGGAGAGGATTGAGCAAGTGAGGACGCTGAGAGGTCGGAGAACTAGCACTTTGGTGCGAGCACCAAGTGAGCTGCAGTGTGAGTGAGTAGCCGAGAAAGCAAGGGAAGGGTCAAAGAGTTGTATTCCCAGGAGGGATATGTGAATGGATGTCCTCGGACGCTGAGCAGTTCCCGATCATGGAGTCCAGGAACACGTGTTGCCCAGTGGGGTCTCGTGTTGGCCAGTATTCATTGAAGGAAGAATCAGGAAGCAGGAGCAGAATGGCAGGAAGAAGAGAGGTGCTACTCTCTCGACAGCTTCTCAATGCTGCTGCAGCAGGTAGGTTGCTAAGTGCCAGCTGCAGAGACCTCAACTTCATTTGGCTGTAGAGCATTTGGCATAGCAGGAGTTCCAGCGGCCTCAGGGTATTCTTGTGGCTATGGATAAGGAGGCAGGTGTCAAGCTGGCTTATGCAGCGACCTGGATGTGGGAGATATCACAGTGTCCCTTGCGATCCAGAAACGTCCCGAGAGCAAAATGCTAAGACCCACGATGTTCATGGTTTCCTTTTTCTCTTTCTTTCTTTTTAAGAATGTGTAGGTCCAAACCTATTTTCCGAGCAAGACTCCAACCAAGCAGCTAACCAAGACAAACTGGAGGTAAGTCCTGACAGTGTAATTTTACCCGTGTGTGTGCGGGAGCTTTGTGATCCCTCCTTTTTTTGCAGAACAGACATGCCCCTGGTCATTTGTTTTCTCTAGAAATCTGTTTCTTTTCTGAGTCAGCACCTCTCAGGGAGTACACCAGTGTAGAGGGCATTTGGTTCCCCCCTTCGGATGTACATTGGAATCATTGGGCGTAATGTTTTGAGAATCTACTTTCCTGAGTTTCTCAGTTTGTTCCTCAGCCACATCTGGAGTAAGCTGCCCACTTGTTCTTTGCCTTCTCGGGATAAGCGTGCTAGGTAGTCTACATCGGGGTTCTCCTGGCCTGTGTCTGTGCATTCTCCTTAGCCAGAATATTGCTGTGTTGGCGAAACCTGCTTTCTGTTCCTTCACCACACAGTTGCGATCGCTAAAACCCATCTGATGTTTCTCTGGAGCACTTTCTCTATATATCATGGATTTCTTTGCATTCTGTCCCTAACTATTTGTGTATGAGTTTTGCATTTTTTTCTTGTTAGTGATGTCGGATTTATGTGATTTTGTTACAGAGCAGCACCATAAGTGCATCAGCAGTTCCCTGCGAGGGGAAAGAACCAGGTGCTGGCCAAGCAGCAACAACTTCGGCTCATCCACCCCCAGGGCCAACCGGTCCTGCAAATCCATTCCGGAGGGTAGGGCCTCCTCACGCTCGCCCCCCTGCAGGAACACAGCCAGCCACCCGTCCTTGCAAATTTTTGCCTACAGGTGCTCCTGACCTAGGGCCACTACCACCGCGTGTAGGAGGTATGTGATTTGGTTTGTCAGGGCTATTTTTCCCCCTCTTCCTTGAAAGCTACGGAGTTGAAACACTAGTTTTGTACGTGAAGGAGATGCTCACTTGACTGTGGCTCATCTAGTCACAAGAGGGTAAGCAAGAGCCAAAGATTTTGGCTCTAATGCCATGGGAATGAAGCGTGACATTTCAGATTGGGAAGGGAGCCAGGCAGCCATAGACAGGCTTAACGTGAATCACCTGAATGAGGGGCAGTTGCATACAGATTGTAATACTTGAGAAAACCACTTGCTTCCTTTTTCCCTCTTACACTAACACGGGCATTATTTCACTGTCTATTAGTTGATAGAAACCAATTATGCTGGCTGCTACTGAAGATGATCCTGATTTCCCTTGTCCACAAAAGGACTCGGTGAAATGGTCTTTCGTGAGCAGCTGCTGTGCAGTCCTAGTCTATTTACTACCTAGTGAGTGTAAGACTGCTTCGATCCTGTTTGGCCTCATTCTTCCTGACTCTTTTGGCTTTTGTGGGTAACTTGAGATAAGCAACAAAGAAAGAGAAAGCTGTGGGGTGGGTGGCGCTGGGGGAAATTGATTGCTTGACTCTTCTCACCTACCATTCACAAAGAACCAGGTGACTGGAGCATGAACGGTCATGTGACAAATGCTGGGCCAAGGCCCGTGAACTGTCTTGTCTGATGTCATTTCTGCCCGTGCTTTGGAAATGGAAGGCCAAGGAAAATGAGTTTTGTGGAAGGGGCTGGGGGAATTTTTCAGATACACTTTTGGATGCAGCCAAGTGTTTGCCCACCTTTCAGCCAGCCCTACGTGCATTTGGCTAAGATGTCCCGAGCCAAACTACTGTTTTCCCGTCACTCATTTCCTTCAACAGCCTCATGGCACTGTCTGAAGTTGGTCAATCTAGGTATGTGGGTATCCGTGGTGAGGGGACAAGAGGAAGAACTTTTGAAAGACAAGGAAGACATTGATAAGAGATTCCCTCGGGAAAGGCTGTCTGTTTGCGTGGGAACCATGAGGAGATCCGGTGGCCCTATTGGGCTTCTGTTGTGTTGTTGTCGGTTGTACGATTTAACGGACAAGCATTATGAGAGTGAGCATGAGGGTCAGAGGTGATCTTGGACCCTTGGATCAGTGTGCCCATGGCTGCGGTGGCATGGCGTAAGAGGTGATGGCATCACAGTGGGCACGTTCACACACTGTATCGTTGGACAAGCCATGGCATATTTGTTTAGGAAATCGGGGATTCGGTAAGGCTCAATTTTCTTTACCTGAAAAGCAGGGCTACAGGGAAGAGGCGGCAGGGGTGTGTGGGCTGCATGTTGGGTTTCTGGATTCTTGTGTGTGTTTGTGTTTTAGAGAGTAGCTGCTGTTTAGGGGAGAGGTAGCAGAGTCACACAGAGAAAAGAAGTGCCAAGAGAGCTTGCATCCTCTGCCCGACTCCACACAAACCAGAGCCAAATCTAGGCCGTTGTGATGGTGGGAACCAGGAGTGTGTTCCGAGTTTGCCGTGTGTTTGCAGGGTCCGCTGGCCTTGGGCCCGCCTCTGCTGGTTTTCCTGGTTTGGAAGCAGGAAGCGGGATTAGAAAAGAGAGCAGCAGCCAGTGCTCCCCATGGTGGCCATTAGTATGTTGGTGAAGTGTGTACTTAATGGATATGAAGCATCTGACATGTTGTGCATTCAAAATGTGCCATCTCACACTCTTCACCATTCAGTGGCCACATAGCGAGTGTAGGTGCGTTTCAGGAGGATGGATGTTGTCAGTTGTTGAGGAGGAACCTTGCTTCCATGTCAACAGATGGAAGGCCAGGCACTACGAAGCTGGCAGTATGTTGAAGGAGATGATCAGGTTGAAATGTTCAGGTTCCAGTTGTCATCGATGTGGGCTGTTGTGAGTGAGTGAGTGAGTGAGTGAGTGAGTGAGTGTGTTTTCCCAGGGCGGGGAGTTTGAGGGCTCTTAGTTTTCCATCTCTTCTGGCTGTCCAAGTGGCTCAGGTGTAGGTAAAGTGATGTGTGAGCCCCGGATTGATCTAGGCTTAGCACGGTGTCAGTCAAGTACAAAATGAACATGACTTCTAGGACAAGGCTGTTGGCAAGTGGCTGACCTGACGGATTGTGGAGTCTGGTGAATCGGGAGAGGATTGAGCAAGTGAGGACGCTGAGAGGTCGGAGAGCTAGCACTTTGGTGCGAGCACCAAGTGAGCTGCAGTGTGAGTGAGTAGCCGAGAAAGCAAGGGAAGGGTCAAAGAGTTGTATTCCCAGGAGGGATGTGTGAATGGATGTCCTCGGACGCTGAACAGTTCCCGATCATAGAGTCCAGGAACACGTATTGCCCAGTGGGGTCTCGTGTTGGCCAGTATTCATTGAAGGAAGAATCAGGAAGCAGGAGCAGAATGGCAGGAAGAAGAGAGGTGCTACTCTCTCGACAGCTTCTCAATGCTGCTGCAGCAGGTGGGTTGCTAAGTGCCAGCTGCAGAGACCTCAATTTCATTTGGCTGTAGAGCATTTGGCATAGCAGGAGTTCCAGCGGCCTCAGGGTGTTCTTGTGGCCATGGATAAGGAGGCAGGTGTCAGGCTGGCTTATGCACCGACCTGGATGTGGGAGATTGCACAGTGTCCCTTGCGATCCAGAAACGTCCCGAGAACAAAATGCTAAGACCCACGATGTTCATGGTTTCCTTTTTCTCTTTCTTTCTTTTTAATAATGTGTAGGTCCAAACCTATATTCCGAGAGAGACTCCAACCAGGCAGCTAACCAAGACAAACCGGAGGTAAGTCCTGACAGTGTAATTTTACCCGTGTGTGTGCGGGAGCTTTGTGATCCCTCCTTTTTTTGCAGAACAGGCATGCCCCTGGTCATTTGTTTTCTCTAGAAATCTGTTTCTTTTCTGAGTCAGCACCTCTCAGGGAGTACACCAGTGTAGAGGGCATTTGGTTCCCCCCTTCGGATGTACATTGGAATCATTGGGCGTAATGTTTTGAGAATCTACTTTCCTGAGTTTCTCAGTTTGTTCCTCAGCCACATCTGGAGTAAGCTGCCCACTTGTTCTTTGCCTTCTCGGGATAAGCGTGCTAGGTAGTCTACATCGGGGTTCTCCTGGCCTGTGTCTGTGCATTCTCCTTAGCCAGAATATTGCTGTGTTGGCGAAACCTGCTTTCTGTTCCTTCACCACACAGTTGCGATCGCTAAAACCCATCTGATGTTTCTCTGGAGCACTTTCTCTATATATCATGGATTTCTTTGCATTCTGTCCCTAACTATTTGTGTATGAGTTTTGCATTTTTTTCTTGTTAGTGATGTCGGATTTATGTGATTTTGTTACAGAGCAGCACCATAAGTGCATCAGCAGTTCCCTGCGAGGGGAAAGAACCAGGTGCTGGCCAAGCAGCAACAACTTCGGCTCATCCACCCCCAGGGCCAACCGGTCCTGCAAATCCATTCCGGAGGGTAGGGCCTCCTCACGCTCGCCCCCCTGCAGGAACACAGCCAGCCACCCGTCCTTGCAAATTTTTGCCTACGGGTGCTCCTGACCTAGGGCCACTACCACCGCGTGTAGGAGGTATGTGATTTGGTTTGTCAGGGCTATTTTTCCCCCTCTTCCTTGAAAGCTACGGAGTTGAAACACTAGTTTTGTACGTGAAGGAGATGCTCACTTGACTGTGGCTCATCTAGTCACAAGAGGGTAAGCAAGAGCCAAAGATTTTGGCTCTAATGCCATGGGAATGAAGCGTGACATTTCAGATTGGGAAGGGAGCCAGGCAGCCATAGACAGGCTTAACGTGAATCACCTGAATGAGGGGCAGTTGCATACAGATTGTAATACTTGAGAAAACCACTTGCTTCCTTTTTCCCTCTTACACTAACACGGGCATTATTTCACTCTCTATTAGTTGATAGAAACCAATTATGCTGGCTGCTACTGAAGATGATCCTGATTTCCCTTGTCCACAAAAGGACTCGGTGAAATGGTCTTTCGTGAGCAGCTGCTGTGCAGTCCTAGTCTATTTACTACCTAGTGAGTGTAAGGCTGCTTCGATCCTGTTTGGCCTCATTCTTCCTGACTCTTTTGGCTTTTGTGGGTAACTTGAGATAAGCAACAAAGAAAGAGAAAGCTGTGGGGTGGGTGGCGCTGGGGGAAATTGATTGCTTGACTCTTCTCACCTACCATTCACAAAGAACCAGGTGACTGGAGCATGAACGGTCATGTGACAAATGCTGGGCCAAGGCCCGTGAACTGTCTTGTCTGATGTCATTTCTGCCCGTGCTTTGGAAATGGAAGGCCAAGGAAAATGAGTTTTGTGGAAGGGGCTGGGGGAATTTTTCAGATACACTTTTGGATGCAGCCAAGTGTTTGCCCACCTTTCAGCCAGCCCTACGTGCATTTGGCTAAGATGTCCCGAGCCAAACTACTGTTTTCCCGTCACTCATTTCCTTCAACAGCCTCATGGCACTGTCTGAAGTTGGTCAGTCTAGGTATGTGGGTATCCGTGGTGAGGGGACAAGAGGAAGAACTTTTGAAAGACAAGGAAGACATTGATAAGAGATTCCCTCGGGAAAGGCTGTCTGTTTGCGTGGGAACCATGAGGAGATCCGGTGGCCCTATTGGGCTTCTGTTGTGTTGTTGTCGGTTGTACGATTTAACAGACAAGCATTATGAGAGTGAGCATGAGGGTCAGAGGTGATCTTGGACCCTTGGATCAGTGTGCCCATGGCTGCGGTGGCATGGCGTAAGAGGTGATGGCATCACAGTGGGCACGTTCACACACTGTATCGTTGGACAAGCCATGGCATATTTGTTTAGGAAATCGGGGATTCGGTAAGGCTCAATTTTCTTTACCTGAAAAGCAGGGCTACAGGGAAGAGGCGGCAGGGGTGTGTGGGCTGCATGTTGGGTTTCTGGATTCTTGTGTGTGTTTGTGTTTTAGAGAGTAGCTGCTGTTTAGGGGAGAGGTAGCAGAGTCACACAGAGAAAAGAAGTGCCAAGAGAGCTTGCATCCTCTGCCCGACTCCACACAAACCAGAGCCAAATCGAGGCCGTTGTGATGGTGGGAACCAGGAGTGTGTTCCGAGTTTGCCGTGTGTTTGCAGGGTCCGCTGGCCTTGGGCCCGCCTCTGCTGGTTTTCCTGGTTTGGAAGCAGGAAGCGGGATTAGAAAAGAGAGCAGCAGCCAGTGCTCCCCATGGTGGCCATTAGTATGTTGGTGAAGTGTGTACTTAATGGATATGAAGCATCTGACATGTTGTGCATTCAAAATGTGCCATCTCACACTCTTCACCATTCAGTGGCCACATAGCGAGTGTAGGTGCGTTTCAGGAGGATGGATGTTGTCAGTTGTTGAGGAGGAACCTTGCTTCCATGTCAACAGATGGAAGGCCAGGCACTAAGAAGCTGGCAGTATGTTGAAGGAGATGATCAGGTTGAAATGTTCAGGTTCCAGTTGTCATTGATGTGGGCTGTTGTGAGTGAGTGAGTGAGTGAGTGTGTTTTCCCAGGGCGGGGAGTTTGAGGGCTCTTAGTTTTCCATCTCTTCTGGCTGTCCAAGTGGCTCAGGTGTAGGTAAAGTGATGTGTGAGCCCCGGATTGATCTAGGCTTAGCACGGTGTCAGTCAAGTACAAAATGAACATGACTTCTAGGACAAGGCTGTTGGCAAGTGGCTGACCTGACGGATTGTGGAGTCTGGTGAATCGGGAGAGGATTGAGCAAGTGAGGACGCTGAGAGGTCGGAGAGCTAGCACTTTGGTGCGAGCACCAAGTGAGCTGCAGTGTGAGTGAGTAGCCGAGAAAGCAAGGGAAGGGTCAAAGAGTTGTATTCCCAGGAGGGATGTGTGAATGGATGTCCTCGGACGCTGAACAGTTCCCGATCATTGAGTCCAGGAACACGTATTGCCCAGTGGGGTCTCGTGTTGGCCAGTATTCATTGAAGGAAGAATCAGGAAGCAGGAGCAGAATGGCAGGAAGAAGAGAGGTGCTACTCTCTCGACAGCTTCTCAATGCTGCTGCAGCAGGTGGGTTGCTAAGTGCCAGCTGCAGAGACCTCAACTTCATTTGGCTGTAGAGCATTTGGCATTGCAGGAGTTCCAGCGGCCTCAGGGTGTTCTTGTGGCCATGGATAAGGAGGCAGGTGTCAGGCTGGCTTATGCACCGACCTGGATGTGGGAGATAGCACAGTGTCCCTTGCGATCCAGAAACGTCCCGAGAACAAAATGCTAAGACCCACGATGTTCATGGTTTCCTTTTTCTCTTTCTTTCTTTTTAAGAATGTGTAGGTCCAAACCTATATTCCGAGAGAGACTCCAACCAGGCAGCTAACCAAGACAAACCGGAGGTAAGTCCTGACAGTGTAATTTTACCCGTGTGTGTGCGGGAGCTTTGTGATCCCTCCTTTTTTTGCAGAACAGACATGCCCCTGGTCATTTGTTTTCTCTAGAAATCTGTTTCTTTTCTGAGTCAGCACCTCTCAGGGAGTACACCAGTGTAGAGGGCATTTGGTTCCCCCCTTCGGATGTACATTGGAATCATTGGGCGTAATGTTTTGAGAATCTACTTTCCTGAGTTTCTCAGTTTGTTCCTCAGCCACATCTGGAGTAAGCTGCCCACTTGTTCTTTGTCTTCTCGGGATAAGCGTGCTAGGTAGTCTACATCGGGGTTCTCCTGGCCTGTGTCTGTGCATTCTCCTTAGCCAGAATATTGCTGTGTTGGCGAAACCTGCTTTCTGTTCCTTCACCACACAGTTGCGATCGCTAAAACCCATCTGATGTTTCTCTGGAGCACTTTCTCTATATATCATGGATTTCTTTGCATTCTGTCCCTAACTATTTGTGTATGAGTTTTGCATTTTTTTCTTGTTAGTGATGTCGGATTTATGTGATTTTGTTACAGAGCAGCACCATAAATGCATCAGCAGTTCCCTGCGAGGGGAAAGAACCAGGTGCTGGCCAAGCAGCAACAACTTCGGCTCATCCACCCCCAGGGCCAACCGGTCCTGAGAATCCATTCCGGAGGGTAGGGCCTCCTCACGCTCACCCCCCTGCAGGAACGCAGCCAGCCACCCCTGCTTCCACAGTTTTGCCTATGGGTGCTCCTGACATGGGGCCACTACCACCGCGTGTAGGAGGTATGTGATTTGGTTTGTCAGGGCTTTTTTTCCCCCTCTTCCTTGAAAGCTACGGAGTTGAAACACTAGTTTTGTACGTGAAGGAGATGCTCACTTGACTGTGGCTCATCTAGTCACAAGAGGGTAAGCAAGAGCCAAAGATTTTGGCTCTAATGCCATGGGAATGAAGCGTGACATTTCAGATTGGGAAGGGAGCCAGGCAGCCATAGACAGGCTTAACGTGAATCACCTGAATGAGGGGCAGTTGCATACAGATTGTAATACTTGAGAAAACCACTTGCTTCCTTTTTCCCTCTTACACTAACACGGGCATTATTTCACTCTCTATTAGTTGATAGAAACCAATTATGCTGGCTGCTACTGAAGATGATCCTGATTTCCCTTGTCCACAAAAGGACTCGGTGAAATGGTCTTTCGTGAGCAGCTGCTGTGCAGTCCTAGTCTATTTACTACCTAGTGAGTGTAAGGCTGCTTCGATCCTGTTTGGCCTCATTCTTCCTGACTCTTTTGGCTTTTGTGGGTAACTTGAGATAAGCAACAAAGAAAGAGAAAGCTGTGGGGTGGGTGGCGCTGGGGGAAATTGATTGCTTGACTCTTCTCACCTACCATTCACAAAGAACCAGGTGACTGGAGCATGAACGGTCATGTGACAAATGCTGGGCCAAGGCCCGTGAACTGTCTTGTCTGATGTCATTTCTGCCCGTGCTTTGGAAATGGAAGGCCAAGGAAAATGAGTTTTGTGGAAGGGGCTGGGGGAATTTTTCAGATACACTTTTGGATGCAGCCAAGTGTTTGCCCACCTTTCAGCCAGCCCTACGTGCATTTGGCTAAGATGTCCCGAGCCAAACTACTGTTTTCCCGTCACTCATTTCCTTCAACAGCCTCATGGCACTGTCTGAAGTTGGTCAATCTAGGTATGTGGGTATCCGTGGTGAGGGGACAAGAGGAAGAACTTTTGAAAGACAAGGAAGACATTGATAAGAGATTCCCTCGGGAAAGGCTGTCTGTTTGCGTGGGAAGCATGCGGAGATCCGGTGGCCATATTGGGTTTCTATTGTGTTGTTGTCGGTTGTACGATTTAACAGACAATCATTATGAGAGTGAGCATGAGGGTCAGAGGTGATCTTGGACCCTTGGATCAGTGTGCCCATGGCTGAGATGGCATGGCGTAAGAGGTGATGGCATCGCAGTGGGCACGTTCACACACTGTATCGTTGGACAAGCCATGGCATATTTGTTTAGGAAATCGGGGATTCGGTAAGGCTCATTTTTCTTTACCTGAAAAGCAGGGCTACAGGGAAGAGGCGGCAGGGGTGTGTGGGCTGCGTGTTGGGTTTCTGGATACTTGTGTTTGTTTGTGTTTTAGAGAGTAGCTGCTGTTTAGGGGAGAGGTAGCAGAGTCACACAGAGAAAAGAAGTGCCAAGAGAGCTTGCATCCTCTGCCCGACTCCACACAAACCAGAGCCAAATCGAGGCCGTTGTGATGGTGGGAACCAGGAGTGTGTTCCGAGTTTGCCGTGTGTTTGCAGGGTCCGCTGGCCTTGGGCCCGCCTCTGCTGGTTTTCCTGGTTTGGAAGCAGGAAGCGGGATTAGAAAAGAGAGCAGCAGCCAGTGGTCCCCATGGTGGCCATTAGTACGTTGGTGAAGTGTGTACTTAATGGATATGAAGCATCTGACACGTTGTGCATTCAAAATGTGCCATCTCACACTCTTCACCATTCAGTGGCCACATAGCGAGTGTAGGTGCGTTTCAGGAGGATGGATGTTGTCAGTTGTTGAGGAGGAACCTTGCTTCCATGTCAACAGATGGAAGGCCAGGCACTAAGAAGCTGGCAGTATGTTGAAGGAGATGATCAGGGTGAAATGTTCAGCTTCCAGTTGTCATTGATGTGGGCTGTTGTGAGTGAGTGAATGAGTGAGTGAGTGAATGAGTGAGTGAGTGAGTGAGTGTGTTTTCCCAGGGCGGGGAGTCTGAGGGCTCTTAGTTTTCCATCTCTTCTGGCTGTCCAAGTGGCTCAGGTGTAGGTAAAGTGATGTGTGAGCCCCGGATTGATCTAGGCTTAGCACGGTGTCAGTCAAGTACAAAATGAACATGACTTCTAGGACAAGGCTGTTGGCAAGTGGCTGACCTGACGGATTGTGGAGTCTGGTGAATCGGGAGAGGATTGAGCAAGTGAGGACGCTGAGAGGTCGGAGAGCTAGCACTTTGGTGCGAGCACCAAGTGAGCTGCAGTGTGAGTGAGTAGCCGAGAAAGCAAGGGAAGGGTCAAAGAGTTGTATTCCCAGGAGGGATGTGTGAATGGATGTCCTCGGACGCTGAACAGTTCCCGATCATAGAGTCCAGGAACACGTATTGCCCAGTGGGGTCTCGTGTTGGCCAGTATTCATTGAAGGAAGAATCAGGAAGCAGGAGCAGAATGGCAGGAAGAAGAGAGGTGCTACTCTCTCGACAGCTTCTCAATGCTGCTGCAGCAGGTGGGTTGCTAAGTGCCAGCTGCAGAGACCTCAATTTCATTTGGCTGTAGAGCATTTGGCATAGCAGGAGTTCCAGCGGCCTCAGGGTGTTCTTGTGGCCATGGATAAGGAGGCAGGTGTCAGGCTGGCTTATGCAGCGACCTGGATGTGGGAGATATCACAGTGTCCCTTGCGATCCAGAAACGTCCCGAGAACAAAATGCTAAGACCCACGATGTTCATGGTTTCCTTTTTCTCTTTCTTTCTTTTTAATAATGTGTAGGTCCAAACCTATATTCCGAGAGAGACTCCAACCAGGCAGCTAACCAAGACAAACCGGAGGTAAGTCCTGACAGTGTAATTTTACCCGTGTGTGTGCGGGAGCTTTGTGATCCCTCCTTTTTTTGCAGAACAGGCATGCCCCTGGTCATTTGTTTTCTCTAGAAATCTGTTTCTTTTCTGAGTCAGCACCTCTCAGGGAGTACACCAGTGTAGAGGGCATTTGGTTCCCCCCTTCGGATGTACATTGGAATCATTGGGCGTAATGTTTTGAGAATCTACTTTCCTGAGTTTCTCAGTTTGTTCCTCAGCCACATCTGGAGTAAGCTGCCCACTTGTTCTTTGTCTTCTCGGGATAAGCGTGCTAGGTAGTCTACATCGGGGTTCTCCTGGCCTGTGTCTGTGCATTCTCCTTAGCCAGAATATTGCTGTGTTGGCGAAACCTGCTTTCTGTTCCTTCACCACACAGTTGCGATCGCTAAAACCCATCTGATGTTTCTCTGGAGCACTTTCTCTATATATCATGGATTTCTTTGCATTCTGTCCCTAACTATTTGTGTATGAGTTTTGCATTTTTTTCTTGTTAGTGATGTCGGATTTATGTGATTTTGTTACAGAGCAGCACCATAAGTGCATCAGCAGTTCCCTGCGAGGGGAAAGAACCAGGTGCTGGCCAAGCAGCAACAACTTCGGCTCATCCACCCCCAGGGCCAACCGGTCCTGCAAATCCATTCCGGAGGGTAGGGCCTCCTCACGCTCACCCCCCTGCAGGAACGCAGCCAGCCACCCCTGCTTCCACAGTTTTGCCTATGGGTGCTCCGGACATGGGGCCACTACCACCGCGTGTAGGAGGTATGTGATTTGGTTTGTCAGGGCTTTTTTTCCCCCTCTTCCTTGAAAGCTACGGAGTTGAAACACTAGTTTTGTACATGAAGGAGATGCTCACTTGACCGTGGCTCATCTAGTCACAAGAGGGTAAGCAAGAGCCAAAGATTTTGGCTCTAATGCCATGGGAATGAAGCGTGACATTTCAGATTGGGAAGGGAGCCAGGCAGCCATAGACAGGCTTAACGTGAATCACCTGAATGAGGGGCAGTTGCATACAGATTGTAATACTTGAGAAAACCACTTGCTTCCTTTTTCCCTCTTACACTAACACGGGCATTATTTCACTCTCTATTAGTTGATAGAAACCAATTATGCTGGCTGCTACTGAAGATGATCCTGATTTCCCTTGTCCACAAAAGGACTCGGTGAAATGGTCTTTCGTGAGCAGCTGCTGTGCAGTCCTAGTCTATTTACTACCTAGTGAGTGTAAGGCTGCTTCGATCCTGTTTGGCCTCATTCTTCCTGACTCTTTTGGCTTTTGTGGGTAACTTGAGATAAGCAACAAAGAAAGAGAAAGCTGTGGGGTGGGTGGCGCTGGGGGAAATTGATTGCTTGACTCTTCTCACCTACCATTCACAAAGAACCAGGTGACTGGAGCATGAACGGTCATGTGACAAATGCTGGGCCAAGGCCCGTGAACTGTCTTGTCTGATGTCATTTCTGCCCGTGCTTTGGAAATGGAAGGCCAAGGAAAATGAGTTTTGTGGAAGGGGCTGGGGGAATTTTTCAGATACACTTTTGGATGCAGCCAAGTGTTTGCCCACCTTTCAGCCAGCCCTACGTGCATTTGGCTAAGATGTCCCGAGCCAAACTACTGTTTTCCCGTCACTCATTTCCTTCAACAGCCTCATGGCACTGTCTGAAGTTGGTCAATCTAGGTATGTGGGTATCCGTGGTGAGGGGACAAGAGGAAGAACTTTTGAAAGACAAGGAAGACATTGATAAGAGATTCCCTCGGGAAAGGCTGTCTGTTGGCGTGGGAAGCATGCGGAGATCCGGTGGCCATATTGGGTTTCTATTGTGTTGTTGTCGGTTGTACGATTTAACAGACAATCATTATGAGAGTGAGCATGAGGGTCAGAGGTGATCTTGGACCCTTGGATCAGTGTGCCCATGGCTGCGATGGCATGGCGTAAGAGGTGATGGCATCGCAGTGGGCACGTTCACACACTGTATCGTTGGACAAGCCATGGCATATTTGTTTAGGAAATCGGGGATTCGGTAAGGCTCATTTTTCTTTACCTGAAAAGCAGGGCTACAGGGAAGAGGCGGCAGGGGTGTGTGGGCTGCGTGTTGGGTTTCTGGATACTTGTGTTTGTTTGTGTTTTAGAGAGTAGCTGCTGTTTAGGGGAGAGGTAGCAGAGTCACACAGAGAAAAGAAGTGCCAAGAGAGCTTGCATCCTCTGCCCGACTCCACACAAACCAGAGCCAAATCGAGGCCGTTGTGATGGTGGGAACCAGGAGTGTGTTCCGAGTTTGCCGTGTGTTTGCAGGGTCCGCTGGCCTTGGGCCCGCCTCTGCTGGTTTTCCTGGTTTGGAAGCAGGAAGCGGGATTAGAAAAGAGAGCAGCAGCCAGTGGTCCCCATGGTGGCCATTAGTACGTTGGTGAAGTGTGTACTTAATGGATATGAAGCATCTGACACGTTGTGCATTCAAAATGTGCCATCTCACACTCTTCACCATTCAGTGGCCACATAGCGAGTGTAGGTGCGTTTCAGGAGGATGGATGTTGTCAGTTGTTGAGGAGGAACCTTGCTTCCATGTCAACAGATGGAAGGCCAGGCACTAAGAAGCTGGCAGTATGTTGAAGGAGATGATCAGGGTGAAATGTTCAGGTTCCAGTTGTCATTGATGTGGGCTGTTGTGAGTGAGTGAGTGAGTGAGTGAATGAGTGAGTGAGTGAATGAGTGAGTGAGTGAGTGAGTGTGTTTTCCCAGGGCGGGGAGTTTGAGGGCTCTTAGTTTTCCATCTCTTCTGGCTGTCCAAGTGGCTCAGGTGTAGGTAAAGTGATGTGTGAGCCCCGGATTGATCTAGGCTTAGCACGGTGTCAGTCAAGTACAAAATGAACATGACTTCTAGGACAAGGCTGTTGGCAAGTGGCTGACCTGACGGATTGTGGAGTCTGGTGAATCGGGAGAGGATTGAGCAAGTGAGGACGCTGAGAGGTCGGAGAGCTAGCACTTTGGTGCGAGCACCAAGTGAGCTGCAGTGTGAGTGAGTAGCCGAGAAAGCAAGGGAAGGGTCAAAGAGTTGTATTCCCAGGAGGGATGTGTGAATGGATGTCCTCGGACGCTGAGCAGTTCCCGATCATAGAGTCCAGGAACACGTATTGCCCAGTGGGGTCTCGTGTTGGCCAGTATTCATTGAAGGAAGAATCAGGAAGCAGGAGCAGAATGGCAGGAAGAAGAGAGGTGCTACTCTCTCGACAGCTTCTCAATGCTGCTGCAGCAGGTGGGTTGCTAAGTGCCAGCTGCAGAGACCTCAATTTCATTTGGCTGTAGAGCATTTGGCATAGCAGGAGTTCCAGCGGCCTCAGGGTGTTCTTGTGGCCATGGATAAGGAGGCAGGTGTCAGGCTGGCTTATGCACCGACCTGGATGTGGGAGATAGCACAGTGTCCCTTGCGATCCAGAAACGTCCCGAGAACAAAATGCTAAGACCCACGATGTTCATGGTTTCCTTTTTCTCTTTCTTTCTTCTTAATAATGTGTAGGTCCAAACCTATATTCCGAGAGAGACTCCAACCAGGCAGCTAACCAAGACAAACCGGAGGTAAGTCCTGACAGTGTAATTTTACCCGTGTGTGTGCGGGAGCTTTGTGATCCCTCCTTTTTTTGCAGAACAGGCATGCCCCTGGTCATTTGTTTTCTCTAGAAATCTGTTTCTTTTCTGAGTCAGCACCTCTCAGGGAGTACACCAGTGTAGAGGGCATTTGGTTCCCCCCTTCGGATGTACATTGGAATCATTGGGCGTAATGTTTTGAGAATCTACTTTCCTGAGTTTCTCAGTTTGTTCCTCAGCCACATCTGGAGTAAGCTGCCCACTTGTTCTTTGTCTTCTCGGGATAAGCGTGCTAGGTAGTCTACATCGGGGTTCTCCTGGCCTGTGTCTGTGCATTCTCCTTAGCCAGAATATTGCTGTGTTGGCGAAACCTGCTTTCTGTTCCTTCACCACACAGTTGCGATCGCTAAAACCCATCTGATGTTTCTCTGGAGCACTTTCTCTATATATCATGGATTTCTTTGCATTCTGTCCCTAACTATTTGTGTATGAGTTTTGCATTTTTTTCTTGTTAGTGATGTCGGATTTATGTGATTTTGTTACAGAGCAGCACCATAAGTGCATCAGCAGTTCCCTGCGAGGGGAAAGAACCAGGTGCTGGCCAAGCAGCAACAACTTCGGCTCATCCACCCCCAGGGCCAACCGGTCCTGCAAATCCATTCCGGAGGGTAGGGCCTCCTCACGCTCGCCCCCCTGCAGGAACACAGCCAGCCACCCGTCCTTGCAAATTTTTGCCTACGGGTGCTCCTGACCTAGGGCCACTACCACCGCGTGTAGGAGGTATGTGATTTGGTTTGTCAGGGCTATTTTTCCCCCTCTTCCTTGAAAGCTACGGAGTTGAAACACTAGTTTTGTACGTGAAGGAGATGCTCACTTGACCGTGGCTCATCTAGTCACAAGAGGGTAAGCAAGAGCCAAAGATTTTGGCTGTAATGCCATGGGAATGAAGCGTGACTTTTCAGATTGGGAAGGGAGCCAGCCAGCCATACAGACAGCCTTAACGTGAATCACCTGAATGAGGGGCAGTTGCATACAGATTGTAATACTTGAGAAAACCACTTGCTTCCTTTTTCCCTCTTACACTAACACGGGCATTATTTCACTGTCTATTAGTTGATAGAAACCAATTATGCTGGCTGCTACTGAAGATGATCCTGATTTCCCTTGTCCACAAAAGGACTCGGTGAAATGGTCTTTCGTGAGCAGCTGCTGTACAGTCCTAGTCTATTTACTACCTAGTGAGTGTAAGGCTGCTTCGATCCTGTTTGGCCTCATTCTTCCTGACTCTTTTGGCTTTTGTGGGTAACTTGAGATAAGCAACAAAGAAAGAGAAAGCTGTGGGGTGGGTGGCGCTGGGGGAAATTGATTGCTTGACTCTTCTCACCTACCATTCACAAAGAACCAGGTGACTGGAGCATGAACGGTCGTGTGACAAATGCTGGGCCAAGGCCCGTGAACTGTCTTGTCTGATGTCATTTCTGCCCGTGCTTTGGAAATGGAAGGCCAAGGAAAATGAGTTTTGTGGAAGGGGCTGGGGGATTTTTTCAGATACACTTTTGGATGCAGCCAAGTGTTTGCCCACCTTTCAGCCAGTCCTACGTGCATTTGGCTAAGATGTCCTGAGCCAAACTACTGTTTTCCCGTCACTCATTTCCTTCAACAGCCTCATGGCACTGTCTGAAGTTGGTCAGTCTAGGTATGTGGGTATCCGTGGTGAGTGTACAAGAGGAAGAACTTTTGAAAGACAAGGAAAACATTGATAAGAGATTCCCTCGGGAAAGGCTGTCTGTTGGCGTGGGAAGCATGCGGAGATCCGGTGGCCATATTGGGTTTCTGTTGTGTTGCTGTCGGTTGTATGATTTAACGGACAATCATTATGAGAGTGAGCATGAGGGTCAGAGGTGATCTTGGACCCTTGGATCAGTGAGCCCATGGCTGCGATGGCATGGCGTAAGAGGTGATGGCATCGCAGTGGGCACGTTCACACACTGTATCGTTGGACAAGCCATGGCATATTTGTTTAGGAAATCGGGGATTCGGTAAGGCTCATTTTTCTTTACCTGAAAAGCAGGGCTACAGGGAAGAGGCGTTAGGGGTGTGTGGGCTGCGTGTTGGGTTTCTGGATACTTGTGTGTGTTTGTGTTTTAGAGAGTAGCTGCTGTTTAGGGGAGAGGTAGCAGAGTCACACAGAGAAAAGAAGTGCCAAGAGAGCTTGCATCCTCTGCCCGACTCCACACAAACCAGAGCCAAATCGAGGCCGTTGTGATGGTGGGAACCAGGAGTGTGTTCCGAGTTTGCCGTGTGTTTGCAGGGTCCGCTGGCCTTGGGCCCGCCTCTGCTGGTTTTCCTGGTTTGGAAGCAGGAAGCGGGATTAGAAAAGAGAGCAGCAGCCAGTGGTCCCCATGGTGGCCATTAGTACGTTGGTGAAGTGTGTACTTAATGGATATGAAGCATCTGACACGTTGAGCATTCAAAATGTGCCATCTCACACTCTTCACCATTCAGTGGCCACATAGCGAGTGTAGGTGCGTTTCAGGAGGATGGATGTTGTCAGTTGTTGAGGAGGAACCTTGCTTCCATGTCAACAGATGGAAGGCCAGGCACTAAGAAGCTGGCAGTATGTTGAAGGAGATGATCAGGGTGAAATGTTCAGGTTCCAGTTGTCATTGATGTGGGCTGTTGTGAGTGAGTGAGTGAGTGAGTGAGTGAATGAGTGAGTGAGTGAGTGAGTGTGTTTTCCCAGGGCGGGGAGTTTGAGGGCTCTTAGTTTTCCATCTCTTCTGGCTGTCCAAGTGGCTCAGGTGTAGGTAAAGTGATGTGTGAGCCCCGGATTGATCTAGGCTTAGCACGGTGTCAGTCAAGTACAAAATGAACATGACTTCTAGGACAAGGCTGTTGGCAACTGGCTGACCTGACGGATTGTGGAGTCTGGTGAATCGGGAGAGGATTGAGCAAGTGAGGACGCTGAGAGGTCGGAGAGCTAGCACTTTGGTGCGAGCACCAAGTGAGCTGCAGTGTGAGTGAGTAGCCGAGAAAGCAAGGGAAGGGTCAAAGAGTTGTATTCCCAGGAGGGATGTGTGAATGGATGTCCTCGGACGCTGAGCAGTTCCCGATCATAGAGTCCAGGAACACGTATTGCCCAGTGGGGTCTCGTGTTGGCCAGTATTCATTGAAGGAAGAATCAGGAAGCAGGAGCAGAATGGCAGGAAGAAGAGAGGTGCTACTCTCTCGACAGCTTCTCAATGCTGCTGCAGCAGGTGGGTTGCTAAGTGCCAGCTGCAGAGACCTCAATTTCATTTGGCTGTAGAGCATTTGGCATAGCAGGAGTTCCAGCGGCCTCAGGGTGTTCTTGTGGCCATGGATAAGGAGGCAGGTGTCAGGCTGGCTTATGCAGCGACCTGGATGTGGGAGATATCACAGTGTCCCTTGCGATCCAGAAATGTCCCGAGAACAAAATGCTAAGACCCACGATGTTCATGGTTTCCTTTTTCTCTTTCTTTCTTTTTAATAATGTGTAGGTCCAAACCTATATTCCGAGAGAGACTCCAACCAGGCAGCTAACCAAGACAAACCGGAGGTAAGTCCTGACAGTGTAATTTTACCCGTGTGTGTGCGGGAGCTTTGTGATCCCTCCTTTTTTTGCAGAACAGGCATGCCCCCGGTCATTTGTTTTCTCTAGAAATCTGTTTCTTTTCTGAGTCAGCACCTCTCAGGGAGTACACCAGTGTAGAGGGCATTTGGTTCCCCCCTTCGGATGTACATTGGAATCATTGGGCGTAATGTTTTGAGAATCTACTTTCCTGAGTTTCTCAGTTTGTTCCTCAGCCACATCTGGAGTAAGCTGCCCACTTGTTCTTTGTCTTCTCGGGATAAGCGTGCTAGGTAGTCTACATCGGGGTTCTCCTGGCCTGTGTCTGTGCATTCTCCTTAGCCAGAATATTGCTGTGTTGGCGAAACCTGCTTTCTGTTCCTTCACCACACAGTTGCGATCGCTAAAACCCATCTGATGTTTCTCTGGAGCACTTTCTCTATATATCATGGATTTCTTTGCATTCTGTCCCTAACTATTTGTGTATGAGTTTTGCATTTTTTTCTTGTTAGTGATGTCGGATTTATGTGATTTTGTTACAGAGCAGCACCATAAGTGCATCAGCAGTTCCCTGCGAGGGGAAAGAACCAGGTGCTGGCCAAGCAGCAACAACTTCGGCTCATCCACCCCAAGGGCCAACTGGTCCTGCAAATCCATTCCGGAGGGTAGGGCCTCCTCACGCTCACCCCCCTGCAGGAACGCAGCCAGCCACCCCTGCTTCCACAGTTTTGCCTATGGGTGCTCCGGACATGGGGCCACTACCACCGCGTGTAGGAGGTATGTGATTTGGTTTGTCAGGGCTTTTTTTCCCCCTCTTCCTTGAAAGCTACGGAGTTGAAACACTAGTTTTGTACGTGAAGGAGATGCTCACTTGACCGTGGCTCATCTAGTCACAAGAGGGTAAGCAAGAGCCAAAGATTTTGGCTCTAATGCCATGGGAATGAAGCGTGACATTTCAGATTGGGAAGGGAGCCAGGCAGCCATAGACAGGCTTAACGTGAATCACCTGAATGAGGGGCAGTTGCATACAGATTGTAATACTTGAGAAAACCACTTGCTTCCTTTTTCCCTCTTACACTAACACGGGCATTATTTCACTGTCTATTAGTTGATAGAAACCAATTATGCTGGCTGCTACTGAAGATGATCCTGATTTCCCTTGTCCACAAAAGGACTCGGTGAAATGGTCTTTCGTGAGCAGCTGCTGTGCAGTCCTAGTCTATTTACTACCTAGTGAGTGTAAGGCTGCTTCGATCCTGTTTGGCCTCATTCTTCCTGACTCTTTTGGCTTTTGTGGGTAACTTGAGATAAGCAACAAAGAAAGAGAAAGCTGTGGGGTGGGTGGCGCTGGGGGAAATTGATTGCTTGACTCTTCTCACCTACCATTCACAAAGAACCAGGTGACTGGAGCATGAACGGTCATGTGACAAATGCTGGGCCAAGGCCCGTGAACTGTCTTGTCTGATGTCATTTCTGCCCGTGCTTTGGAAATGGAAGGCCAAGGAAAATGAGTTTTGTGGAAGGGGCTGGGGGAATTTTTCAGATACACTTTTGGATGCAGCCAAGTGTTTGCCCACCTTTCAGCCAGCCCTACGTGCATTTGGCTAAGATGTCCCGAGCCAAACTACTGTTTTCCCGTCACTCATTTCCTTCAACAGCCTCATGGCACTGTCTGAAGTTGGTCAATCTAGGTATGTGGGTATCCGTGGTGAGGGGACAAGAGGAAGAACTTTTGAAAGACAAGGAAGACATTGATAAGAGATTCCCTCGGGAAAGGCTGTCTGTTTGCGTGGGAAGCATGCGGAGATCCGGTGGCCATATTGGGTTTCTGTTGTGTTGTTGTCGGTTGTACGATTTAACAGACAAGCATTATGAGAGTGAGCATGAGGGTCAGAGGTGATCTTGGACCCTTGGATCAGTGAGCCCATGGCTGCGATGGCATGGCGTAAGAGGTGATGGCATCACAGTGGGCACGTTCACACACTGTATCGTTGGACAAGCCATGGCATATTTGTTTAGGAAATCGGGGATTCGGTAAGGCTCATTTTTCTTTACCTGAAAAGCAGGGCTACAGGGAAGAGGCGGCAGGGGTGTGTGGGCTGCGTGTTGGGTTTCTGGATACTTGTGTGTGTTTGTGTTTTAGAGAGTAGCTGCTGTTTAGGGGAGAGGTAGCAGAGTCACACAGAGAAAAGAAGTGCCAAGAGAGCTTGCATCCTCTGCCCGACTCCACACAAACCAGAGCCAAATCGAGGCCGTTGTGATGGTGGGAACCAGGAGTGTGTTCCGAGTTTGCCGTGTGTTTGCAGGGTCCGCTGGCCTTGGGCCCGCCTCTGCTGGTTTTCCTGGTTTGGAAGCAGGAAACGGGATTAGAAAAGAGAGCAGCAGCCAGTGGTCCCCATGGTGGCCATTAGTACGTTGGTGAAGTGTGTACTTAATGGATATGAAGCATCTGACACGTTGTGCATTCAAAATGTGCCATCTCACACTCTTCACCATTCAGTGGCCACATAGCGAGTGTAGGTGCGTTTCAGGAGGATGGATGTTGTCAGTTGTTGAGGAGGAACCTTGCTTCCATGTCAACAGATGGAAGGCCAGGCACTAAGAAGCTGGCAGTATGTTGAAGGAGATGATCAGGGTGAAATGTTCAGGTTCCAGTTGTCATTGATGTGGGCTGTTGTGAGTGAGTGAGTGAGTGAGTGAATGAGTGAGTGAGTGAATGAGTGAGTGAGTGAGTGAGTGTTTTCCCAGGGCGGGGAGTTTGAGGGCTCTTAGTTTTCCATCTCTTCTGGCTGTCCAAGTGGCTCAGGTGTAGGTAAAGTGATGTGTGAGCCCTGGATTGATCTAGGCTTAGCACGGTGTCAGTCAAGTACAAAATGAACATGACTTCTAGGACAAGGCTGTTGGCAACTGGCTGAACTGACGGATTGTGGAGTCTGGTGAATCGGGAGAGGATTGAGCAAGTGAGGACGCTGAGAGGTCGGAGAGCTAGCACTTTGGTGCGAGCACCAAGTGAGCTGCAGTGTGAGTGAGTAGCCGAGAAAGCAAGGGAAGGGTCAAAGAGTTGTATTCCCAGGAGGGATGTGTGAATGGATGTCCTCGGACGCTGAGCAGTTCCCGATCATAGAGTCCAGGAACACGTATTGCCCAGTGGGGTCTCGTGTTGGCCAGTATTCATTGAAGGAAGAATCAGGAAGCAGGAGCAGAATGGCAGGAAGAAGAGAGGTGCTACTCTCTCGACAGCTTCTCAATGCTGCTGCAGCAGGTGGGTTGCTAAGTGCCAGCTGCAGAGACCTTAACTTCATTTGGCTGTAGAGCATTTGGCATAGCAGGAGTTCCAGCGGCCTCAGGGTGTTCTTGTGGCCATGGATAAGGAGGCAGGTGTCAGGCTGGCTTATGCACCGACCTGGATGTGGGAGATAGCACAGTGTCCCTTGCGATCCAGAAACGTCCCGAGAACAAAATGCTAAGACCCACGATGTTCATGGTTTCCTTTTTCTCTTTCTTTCTTCTTAATAATGTGTAGGTCCAAACCTATATTCCGAGCAAGACTCCAACCAGGCAGCTAACCAAGACAAACCGGAGGTAAGTCCTGACAGTGTAATTTTACCCGTGTGTGTGCGGGAGCTTTGTGATCCCTCCTTTTTTTGCAGAACAGGCATGCCCCTGGTCATTTGTTTTCTCTAGAAATCTGTTTCTTTTCTGAGTCAGCACCTCTCAGGGAGTACACCAGTGTAGAGGGCATTTGGTTCCCCAATTCGGATGTACATTGGAATCATTGGGCGTAATGTTTTGAGAATCTACTTTCCTGAGTTTCTCAGTTTGTTCCTCAGCCACATCTGGAGTAAGCTGCCCACTTGTTCTTTGCCTTCTCGGGATAAGCGTGCTAGGTAGTCTACATCGGGGTTCTCCTGGCCTGTGTCTGTGCATTCTCCTTAGCCAGAATATTGCTGTGTTGGCGAAACCTGCTTTCTGTTCCTTCACCACACAGTTGCGATCGCTAAAACCCATCTGATGTTTCTCTGGAGCACTTTCTCTATATATCATGGATTTCTTTGCATTCTGTCCCTAACTATTTGTGTATGAGTTTTGCATTTTTTTCTTGTTAGTGATGTCGGATTTATGTGATTTTGTTACAGAGCAGCACCATAAGTGCATCAGCAGTTCCCTGCGAGGGGAAAGAACCAGGTGCTGGCCAAGCAGCAACAACTTCGGCTCATCCACCCCCAGGGCCAACCGGTCCTGCAAATCCATTCCGGAGGGTAGGGCCTCCTCACGCTCACCCCCCTGCAGGAACACAGCCAGCCACCCGTCCTTGCAAATTTTTGCCTACGGGTGCTCCTGACCTAGGGCCACTACCACCGCGTGTAGGAGGTATGTGATTTGGTTTGTCAGGGCTATTTTTCCCCCTCTTCCTTGAAAGCTACGGAGTTGAAACACTAGTTTTGTACGTGAAGGAGATGCTCACTTGACCGTGGCTCATCTAGTCACAAGAGGGTAAGCAAGAGCCAAAGATTTTGGCTGTAATGCCATGGGAATGAAGCGTGACTTTTCAGATTGGGAAGGGAGCCAGCCAGCCATACAGACAGCCTTAACGTGAATCACCTGAATGAGGGGCAGTTGCATACAGATTGTAATACTTGAGAAAACCACTTGCTTCCTTTTTCCCTCTTACACTAACACGGGCATTATTTCACTGTCTATTAGTTGATAGAAACCAATTATGCTGGCTGCTACTGAAGATGATCCTGATTTCCCTTGTCCACAAAAGGACTCGGTGAAATGGTCTTTCGTGAGCAGCTGCTGTACAGTCCTAGTCTATTTACTACCTAGTGAGTGTAAGGCTGCTTCGATCCTGTTTGGCCTCATTCTTCCTGACTCTTTTGGCTTTTGTGGGTAACTTGAGATAAGCAACAAAGAAAGAGAAAGCTGTGGGGTGGGTGGCGCTGGGGGAAATTGATTGCTTGACTCTTCTCACCTACCATTCACAAAGAAGCAGGTGACTGGAGCATGAACGGTCGTGTGAGAAATGCTGGGCCAAGGCCCGTGAACTGTCTTGTCTGATGTCATTTCTGCCCGTGCTTTGGAAATGGAAGGCCAAGGAAAATGAGTTTTGTGGAAGGGGCTGGGGGATTTTTTCAGATACACTTTTGGATGCAGCCAAGTGTTTGCCCACCTTTCAGCCAGTCCTACGTGCATTTGGCTAAGATGTCCCGAGCCAAACTACTGTTTTCCCGTCACTCATTTCCTTCAACAGCCTCATGGCACTGTCTGAAGTTGGTCAGTCTAGGTATGTGGGTATCCGTGGTGAGTGGACAAGAGGAAGAACTTTTGAAAGACAAGGAAAACATTGATAAGAGATTCCCTCGGGAAAGGCTGTCTGTTGGCGTGGGAAGCATGCGGAGATCCGGTGGCCATATTGGGTTTCTGTTGTGTTGCTGTCGGTTGTATGATTTAACGGACAATCATTATGAGAGTGAGCATGAGGGTCAGAGGTGATCTTGGACCCTTGGATCAGTGAGCCCATGGCTGCGATGGCATGGCGTAAGAGGTGATGGCATCGCAGTGGGCACGTTCACACACTGTATCGTTGGACAAGCCATGGCATATTTGTTTAGGAAATCGGGGATTCGGTAAGGCTCATTTTTCTTTACCTGAAAAGCAGGGCTACAGGGAAGAGGCGGCAGGGGTGTGTGGGCTGCGTGTTGGGTTTCTGGATACTTGTGTGTGTTTGTGTTTTAGAGAGTAGCTGCTGTTTAGGGGAGAGGTAGCAGAGTCACACAGAGAAAAGAAGTGCCAAGAGAGCTTGCATCCTCTGCCCGACTCCACACAAACCAGAGCCAAATCGAGGCCGTTGTGATGGTGGGAACCAGGAGTGTGTTCCGAGTTTGCCGTGTGTTTGCAGGGTCCGCTGGCCTTGGGCCCGCCTCTGCTGGTTTTCCTGGTTTGGAAGCAGGAAGCGGGATTAGAAAAGAGAGCAGCAGCCAGTGGTCCCCATGGTGGCCATTAGTACGTTGGTGAAGTGTGTACTTAATGGATATGAAGCATCTGACACGTTGTGCATTCAAAATGTGCCATCTCACACTCTTCACCATTCAGTGGCCACATAGCGAGTGTAGGTGCGTTTCAGGAGGATGGATGTTGTCAGTTGTTGAGGAGGAACCTTGCTTCCATGTCAACAGATGGAAGGCCAGGCACTAAGAAGCTGGCAGTATGTTGAAGGAGATGATCAGGTTGAAATGTTCATGTTCCAGTTGTCATTGATGTGGGCTGTTGTGAGTGAGTGAGTGAGTGAGTGAGTGAATGAGTGAGTGAGTGAGTGAGTGTGTTTTCCCAGGGCGGGGAGTTTGAGGGCTCTTAGTTTTCCATCTCTTCTGGCTGTCCAAGTGGCTCAGGTGTAGGTAAAGTGATGTGTGAGCCCCGGATTGATCTAGGCTTAGCACGGTGTCAGTCAAGTACAAAATGAACATGACTTCTAGAACAAGGCTGTTGGCAACTGGCTGAACTGACGGATTGTGGAGTCTGGTGAATCGGGAGAGGATTGAGCAAGTGAGGACGCTGAGAGGTCGGAGAGCTAGCACTTTGGTGCGAGCACCAAGTGAGCTGCAGTGTGAGTGAGTAGCCGAGAAAGCAAGGGAAGGGTCAAAGAGTTGTATTCCCAGGAGGGATGTGTGAATGGATGTCCTCGGACGCTGAGCAGTTCCCGATCATAGAGTCCAGGAACACGTATTGCCCAGTGGGGTCTCGTGTTGGCCAGTATTCATTGAAGGAAGAATCAGGAAGCAGGAGCAGAATGGCAGGAAGAAGAGAGGTGCTACTCTCTCGACAGCTTCTCAATGCTGCTGCAGCAGGTGGGTTGCTAAGTGCCAGCTGCAGAGACCTCAATTTCATTTGGCTGTAGAGCATTTGGCATTGCAGGAGTTCCAGCGGCCTCAGGGTGTTCTTGTGGCCATGGATAAGGAGGCAGGTGTCAGGCTGGCTTATGCAGCGACCTGGATGTGGGAGATATCACAGTGTCCCTTGCGATCCAGAAACGTCCCGAGAACAAAATGCTAAGACCCACGATGTTCATGGTTTCCTTTTTCTCTTTCTTTCTTTTTAATAATGTGTAGGTCCAAACCTATATTCCGAGAGAGACTCCAACCAGGCAGCTAACCAAGACAAACCGGAGGTAAGTCCTGACAGTGTAATTTTACCCGTGTGTGTGCGGGAGCTTTGTGATCCCTCCTTTTTTTGCAGAACAGGCATGCCCCTGGTCATTTGTTTTCTCTAGAAATCTGTTTCTTTTCTGAGTCAGCACCTCTCAGGGAGTACACCAGTGTAGAGGGCATTTGGTTCCCCCCTTCGGATGTACATTGGAATCATTGGGCGTAATGTTTTGAGAATCTACTTTCCTGAGTTTCTCAGTTTGTTCCTCAGCCACATCTGGAGTAAGCTGCCCACTTGTTCTTTGTCTTCTCGGGATAAGCGTGCTAGGTAGTCTACATCGGGGTTCTCCTGGCCTGTGTCTGTGCATTCTCCTTAGCCAGAATATTGCTGTGTTGGCGAAACCTGCTTTCTGTTCCTTCACCACACAGTTGCGATCGCTAAAACCCATCTGATGTTTCTCTGGAGCACTTTCTCTATATATCATGGATTTCTTTGCATTCTGTCCCTAACTATTTGTGTATGAGTTTTGCATTTTTTTCTTGTTAGTGATGTCGGATTTATGTGATTTTGTTACAGAGCAGCACCATAAGTGCATCAGCAGTTCCCTGCGAGGGGAAAGAACCAGGTGCTGGCCAAGCAGCAACAACTTCGGCTCATCCACCCCCAGGGCCAACCGGTCCTGCAAATCCATTCCGGAGGGTAGGGCCTCCTCACGCTCGCCCCCCTGCAGGAACGCAGCCAGCCACCCGTCCTTGCAAATTTTTGCCTACGGGTGCTCCTGACCTAGGGCCACTACCACCGCGTGTAGGAGGTATGTGATTTGGTTTGTCAGGGCTATTTTTCCCCCTCTTCCTTGAAAGCTACGGAGTTGAAACACTAGTTTTGTACGTGAAGGAGATGCTCACTTGACCGTGGCTCATCTAGTCACAAGAGGGTAAGCAAGAGCCAAAGATTTTGGCTGTAATGCCATGGGAATGAAGCGTGACTTTTCAGATTGGGAAGGGAGCCAGCCAGCCATACAGACAGCCTTAACGTGAATCACCTGAATGAGGGGCAGTTGCATACAGATTGTAATACTTGAGAAAACCACTTGCTTCCTTTTTCCCTCTTACACTAACACGGGCATTATTTCACTGTCTATTAGTTGATAGAAACCAATTATGCTGGCTGCTACTGAAGATGATCCTGATTTCCCTTGTCCACAAAAGGACTCGGTGAAATGGTCTTTCGTGAGCAGCTGCTGTACAGTCCTAGTCTATTTACTACCTAGTGAGTGTAAGGCTGCTTCGATCCTGTTTGGCCTCATTCTTCCTGACTCTTTTGGCTTTTGTGGGTAACTTGAGATAAGCAACAAAGAAAGAGAAAGCTGTGGGGTGGGTGGCGCTGGGGGAAATTGATTGCTTGACTCTTCTCACCTACCATTCACAAAGAACCAGGTGACTGGAGCATGAACGGTCGTGTGACAAATGCTGGGCCAAGGCCCGTGAACTGTCTTGTCTGATGTCATTTCTGCCCGTGCTTTGGAAATGGAAGGCCAAGGAAAATGAGTTTTGTGGAAGGGGCTGGGGGATTTTTTCAGATACACTTTTGGATGCAGCCAAGTGTTTGCCCACCTTTCAGCCAGTCCTACGTGCATTTGGCTAAGATGTCCCGAGCCAAACTACTGTTTTCCCGTCACTCATTTCCTTCAACAGCCTCATGGCACTGTCTGAAGTTGGTCAATCTAGGTATGTGGGTATCCGTGGTGAGTGGACAAGAGGAAGAACTTTTGAAAGACAAGGAAAACATTGATAAGAGATTCCCTCGGGAAAGGCTGTCTATTGGCGTGGGAAGCATGCGGAGATCCGGTGGCCATATTGGGTTTCTATTGTGTTGCTGTCGGTTGTATGATTTAACGGACAATCATTATGAGAGTGAGCATGAGGGTCAGAGGTGATCTTGGACCCTTGGATCAGTGAGCCCATGGCTGCGATGGCATGGCGTAAGAGGTGATGGCATCGCAGTGGGCACGTTCACACACTGTATCGTTGGACAAGCCATGGCATATTTGTTTAGGAAATCGGGGATTCGGTAAGGCTCATTTTTCTTTACCTGAAAAGCAGGGCTACAGGGAAGAGGCGGCAGGGGTGTGTGGGCTGCGTGTTGGGTTTCTGGATACTTGTGTGTGTTTGTGTTTTAGAGAGTAGCTGCTGTTTAGGGGAGAGGTAGCAGAGTCACACAGAGAAAAGAAGTGCCAAGAGAGCTTGCATCCTCTGCCCGACTCCACACAAACCAGAGCCAAATCGAGGCCGTTGTGATGGTGGTAACCAGGAGTGTGTTCCGAGTTTGCCGTGTGTTTGCAGGGTCCGCTGGCCTTGGGCCCGCCTCTGCTGGTTTTCCTGGTTTGGAAGCAGGAAGCGGGATTAGAAAAGAGAGCAGCAGCCAGTGGTCCCCATGGTGGCCATTAGTACGTTGGTGAAGTGTGTACTTAATGGATATGAAGCATCTGACACGTTGTGCATTCAAAATGTGCCATCTCACACTCTTCACCATTCAGTGGCCACATAGCGAGTGTAGGTGCGTTTCAGGAGGATGGATGTTGTCAGTTGTTGAGGAGGAACCTTGCTTCCATGTCAACAGATGGAAGGCCAGGCACTAAGAAGCTGGCAGTATGTTGAAGGAGATGATCAGGTTGAAATGTTCATGTTCCAGTTGTCATTGATGTGGGCTGTTGTGAGTGAGTGAGTGAGTGAGTGAGTGAATGAGTGAGTGAGTGAGTGAGTGTGTTTTCCCAGGGCGGGGAGTTTGAGGGCTCTTAGTTTTCCATCTCTTCTGGCTGTCCAAGTGGCTCAGGTGTAGGTAAAGTGATGTGTGAGCCCCGGATTGATCTAGGCTTAGCACGGTGTCAGTCAAGTACAAAATGAACATGACTTCTAGAACAAGGCTGTTGGCAACTGGCTGAACTGACGGATTGTGGAGTCTGGTGAATCGGGAGAGGATTGAGCAAGTGAGGACGCTGAGAGGTCGGAGAGCTAGCACTTTGGTGCGAGCACCAAGTGAGCTGCAGTGTGAGTGAGTAGCCGAGAAAGCAAGGGAAGGGTCAAAGAGTTGTATTCCCAGGAGGGATGTGTGAATGGATGTCCTCGGACGCTGAGCAGTTCCCGATCATAGAGTCCAGGAACACGTATTGCCCAGTGGGGTCTCGTGTTGGCCAGTATTCATTGAAGGAAGAATCAGGAAGCAGGAGCAGAATGGCAGGAAGAAGAGAGGTGCTACTCTCTCGACAGCTTCTCAATGCTGCTGCAGCAGGTGGGTTGCTAAGTGCCAGCTGCAGAGACCTCAATTTCATTTGGCTGTAGAGCATTTGGCATTGCAGGAGTTCCAGCGGCCTCAGGGTGTTCTTGTGGCCATGGATAAGGAGGCAGGTGTCAGGCTGGCTTATGCAGCGACCTGGATGTGGGAGATATCACAGTGTCCCTTGCGATCCAGAAACGTCCCGAGAACAAAATGCTAAGACCCACGATGTTCATGGTTTCCTTTTTCTCTTTCTTTCTTTTTAATAATGTGTAGGTCCAAACCTATATTCCGAGAGAGACTCCAACCAGGCAGCTAACCAAGACAAACCGGAGGTAAGTCCTGACAGTGTAATTTTACCCGTGTGTGTGCGGGAGCTTTGTGATCCCTCCTTTTTTTGCAGAACAGGCATGCCCCTGGTCATTTGTTTTCTCTAGAAATCTGTTTCTTTTCTGAGTCAGCACCTCTCAGGGAGTACACCAGTGTAGAGGGCATTTGGTTCCCCCCTTCGGATGTACATTGGAATCATTGGGCGTAATGTTTTGAGAATCTACTTTCCTGAGTTTCTCAGTTTGTTCCTCAGCCACATCTGGAGTAAGCTGCCCACTTGTTCTTTGTCTTCTCGGGATAAGCGTGCTAGGTAGTCTACATCGGGGTTCTCCTGGCCTGTGTCTGTGCATTCTCCTTAGCCAGAATATTGCTGTGTTGGCGAAACCTGCTTTCTGTTCCTTCACCACACAGTTGCGATCGCTAAAACCCATCTGATGTTTCTCTGGAGCACTTTCTCTATATATCATGGATTTCTTTGCATTCTGTCCCTAACTATTTGTGTATGAGTTTTGCATTTTTTTCTTGTTAGTGATGTCGGATTTATGTGATTTTGTTACAGAGCAGCACCATAAGTGCATCAGCAGTTCCCTGCGAGGGGAAAGAACCAGGTGCTGGCCAAGCAGCAACAACTTCGGCTCATCCACCCCCAGGGCCAACCGGTCCTGCAAATCCATTCCGGAGGGTAGGGCCTCCTCACGCTCGCCCCCCTGCAGGAACGCAGCCAGCCACCCGTCCTTGCAAATTTTTGCCTACGGGTGCTCCTGACCTAGGGCCACTACCACCGCGTGTAGGAGGTATGTGATTTGGTTTGTCAGGGCTATTTTTCCCCCTCTTCCTTGAAAGCTACGGAGTTGAAACACTAGTTTTGTACGTGAAGGAGATGCTCACTTGACCGTGGCTCATCTAGTCACAAGAGGGTAAGCAAGAGCCAAAGATTTTGGCTGTAATGCCATGGGAATGAAGCGTGACTTTTCAGATTGGGAAGGGAGCCAGCCAGCCATACAGACAGCCTTAACGTGAATCACCTGAATGAGGGGCAGTTGCATACAGATTGTAATACTTGAGAAAACCACTTGCTTCCTTTTTCCCTCTTACACTAACACGGGCATTATTTCACTGTCTATTAGTTGATAGAAACCAATTATGCTGGCTGCTACTGAAGATGATCCTGATTTCCCTTGTCCACAAAAGGACTCGGTGAAATGGTCTTTCGTGAGCAGCTGCTGTACAGTCCTAGTCTATTTACTACCTAGTGAGTGTAAGGCTGCTTCGATCCTGTTTGGCCTCATTCTTCCTGACTCTTTTGGCTTTTGTGGGTAACTTGAGATAAGCAACAAAGAAAGAGAAAGCTGTGGGGTGGGTGGCGCTGGGGGAAATTGATTGCTTGACTCTTCTCACCTACCATTCACAAAGAACCAGGTGACTGGAGCATGAACGGTCGTGTGACAAATGCTGGGCCAAGGCCCGTGAACTGTCTTGTCTGATGTCATTTCTGCCCGTGCTTTGGAAATGGAAGGCCAAGGAAAATGAGTTTTGTGGAAGGGGCTGGGGGATTTTTTCAGATACACTTTTGGATGCAGCCAAGTGTTTGCCCACCTTTCAGCCAGTCCTACGTGCATTTGGCTAAGATGTCCCGAGCCAAACTACTGTTTTCCCGTCACTCATTTCCTTCAACAGCCTCATGGCACTGTCTGAAGTTGGTCAATCTAGGTATGTGGGTATCCGTGGTGAGGGGACAAGAGGAAGAACTTTTGAAAGACAAGGAAGACATTGATAAGAGATTCCCTCGGGAAAGGCTGTCTATTGGCGTGGGAAGCATGCGGAGATCCGGTGGCCATATTGGGTTTCTGTTGTGTTGCTGTCGGTTGTATGATTTAACGGACAATCATTATGAGAGTGAGCATGAGGGTCAGAGGTGATCTTGGACCCTTGGATCAGTGAGCCCATGGCTGCGATGGCATGGCGTAAGAGGTGATGGCATCGCAGTGGGCACGTTCACACACTGTATCGTTGGACAAGCCATGGCATATTTGTTTAGGAAATCGGGGATTCGGTAAGGCTCATTTTTCTTTACCTGAAAAGCAGGGCTACAGGGAAGAGGCGGCAGGGGTGTGTGGGCTGCGTGTTGGGTTTCTGGATACTTGTGTGTGTTTGTGTTTTAGAGAGTAGCTGCTGTTTAGGGGAGAGGTAGCAGAGTCACACAGAGAAAAGAAGTGCCAAGAGAGCTTGCATCCTCTGCCCGACTCCACACAAACCACAGCCAAATCGAGGCCGTTGTGATGGTGGGAACCAGGAGTGTGTTCCGAGTTTGCCGTGTGTTTGCAGGGTCCGCTGGCCTTGGGCCCGCCTCTGCTGGTTTTCCTGGTTTGGAAGCAGGAAGCGGGATTAGAAAAGAGAGCAGCAGCCAGTGGTCCCCATGGTGGCCATTAGTACGTTGGTGAAGTGTGTACTTAATGGATATGAAGCATCTGACACGTTGTGCATTCAAAATGTGCCATCTCACACTCTTCACCATTCAGTGGCCACATAGCGAGTGTAGGTGCGTTTCAGGAGGATGGATGTTGTCAGTTGTTGAGGAGGAACCTTGCTTCCATGTCAACAGATGGAAGGCCAGGCACTAAGAAGCTGGCAGTATGTTGAAGGAGATGATCAGGTTGAAATGTTCAGGTTCCAGTTGTCATTGATGTGGGCTGTTGTGAGTGAGTGAATGAGTGAGTGAGTGAGTGAGTGAGTGAGTGAGTGAGTGAGTGAATGAGTGAGTGAGTGAGTGAGTGTGTTTTCCCAGGGCGGGGAGTTTGAGGGCTCTTAGTTTTCCATCTCTTCTGGCTGTCCAAGTGGCTCAGGTGTAGGTAAAGTGATGTGTGAGCCCCGGATTGATCTAGGCTTAGCACGGTGTCAGTCAAGTACAAAATGAACATGACTTCTAGGACAAGGCTGTTGGCAACTGGCTGAACTGACGGATTGTGGAGTCTGGTGAATCGGGAGAGGATTGAGCAAGTGAGGACGCTGAGAGGTCGGAGAGCTAGCACTTTGGTGCGAGCACCAAGTGAGCTGCAGTGTGAGTGAGTAGCCGAGAAAGCAAGGGAAGGGTCAAAGAGTTGTATTCCCAGGAGGGATGTGTGAATGGATGTCCTCGGACGCTGAGCAGTTCCCGATCATAGAGTCCAGGAACACGTATTGCCCAGTGGGGTCTCGTGTTGGCCAGTATTCATTGAAGGAAGAATCAGGAAGCAGGAGCAGAATGGCAGGAAGAAGAGAGGTGCTACTCTCTCGACAGCTTCTCAATGCTGCTGCAGCAGGTGGGTTGCTAAGTGCCAGCTGCAGAGACCTCAACTTCATTTGGCTGTAGAGCATTTGACATAGCAGGAGTTCCAGCGGCCTCAGGGTGTTCTTGTGGCCATGGATAAGGAGGCAGGTGTCAGGCTGGCTTATGCACCGACCTGGATGTGGGAGATAGCACAGTGTCCCTTGCGATCCAGAAACGTCCCGAGAACAAAATGCTAAGACCCACGATGTTCATGGTTTCCTTTTTCTCTTTCTTTCTTTTTAATAATGTGTAGGTCCAAACCTATATTCCGAGAGAGACTCCAACCAGTCAGCTAACCAAGACAAACCGGAGGTAAGTCCTGACAGTGTAATTTTACCCGTGTGTGTGCGGGAGCTTTGTGATCCCTCCTTTTTTTGCAGAACAGGCATGCCCCTGGTCATTTGTTTTCTCTAGAAATCTGTTTCTTTTCTGAGTCAGCACCTCTCAGGGAGTACACCAGTGTAGAGGGCATTTGGTTCCCCCCTTCGGATGTACATTGGAATCATTGGGCGTAATGTTTTGAGAATCTACTTTCCTGAGTTTCTCAGTTTGTTCCTCAGCCACATCTGGAGTAAGCTGCCCACTTGTTCTTTGTCTTCTCGGGATAAGCGTGCTAGGTAGTCTACATCGGGGTTCTCCTGGCCTGTGTCTGTGCATTCTCCTTAGCCAGAATATTGCTGTGTTGGCGAAACCTGCTTTCTGTTCCTTCACCACACAGTTGCGATCGCTAAAACCCATCTGATGTTTCTCTGGAGCACTTTCTCTATATATCATGGATTTCTTTGCATTCTGTCCCTAACTATTTGTGTATGAGTTTTGCATTTTTTTCTTGTTAGTGATGTCGGATTTATGTGATTTTGTTACAGAGCAGCACCATAAGTGCATCAGCAGTTCCCTGCGAGGGGAAAGAACCAGGTGCTGGCCAAGCAGCAACAACTTCGGCTCATCCACCCCAAGGGCCAACCGGTCCTGCAAATCCATTCCGGAGGGTAGGGCCTCCTCACGCTCGCCCCCCTGCAGGAACACAGCCAGCCACCCGTCCTTGCAAATTTTTGCCTACGGGTGCTCCTGACCTAGGGCCACTACCACCGCGTGTAGGAGGTATGTGATTTGGTTTGTCAGGGCTATTTTTCCCCCTCTTCCTTGAAAGCTACGGAGTTGAAACACTAGTTTTGTACGTGAAGGAGATGCTCACTTGACCGTGGCTCATCTAGTCACAAGAGGGTAAGCAAGAGCCAAAGATTTTGGCTGTAATGCCATGGGAATGAAGCGTGACTTTTCAGATTGGGAAGGGAGCCAGCCAGCCATACAGACAGCCTTAACGTGAATCACCTGAATGAGGGGCAGTTGCATACAGATTGTAATACTTGAGAAAACCACTTGCTTCCTTTTTCCCTCTTACACTAACACAGGCATTATTTCACTGTCTATTAGTTGATAGAAACCAATTATGCTGGCTGCTACTGAAGATGATCCTGATTTCCCTTGTCCACAAAAGGACTCGGTGAAATGGTCTTTCGTGAGCAGCTGCTGTACAGTCCTAGTCTATTTACTACCTAGTGAGTGTAAGGCTGCTTCGATCCTGTTTGGCCTCATTCTTCCTGACTCTTTTGGCTTTTGTGGGTAACTTGAGATAAGCAACAAAGAAAGAGAAAGCTGTGGGGTGGGTGGCGCTGGGGGAAATTGATTGCTTGACTCTTCTCACCTACCATTCACAAAGAAGCAGGTGACTGGAGCATGAACGGTCGTGTGACAAATGCTGGGCCAAGGCCCGTGAACTGTCTTGTCTGATGTCATTTCTGCCCGTGCTTTGGAAATGGAAGGCCAAGGAAAATGAGTTTTGTGGAAGGGGCTGGGGGATTTTTTCAGATACACTTTTGGATGCAGCCAAGTGTTTGCCCACCTTTCAGCCAGTCCTACGTGCATTTGGCTAAGATGTCCTGAGCCAAACTACTGTTTTCCCGTCACTCATTTCCTTCAACAGCCTCATGGCACTGTCTGAAGTTGGTCAGTCTAGGTATGTGGGTATCCGTGGTGAGTGGACAAGAGGAAGAACTTTTGAAAGACAAGGAAAACATTGATAAGAGATTCCCTCGGGAAAGGCTGTCTGTTGGCGTGGGAAGCATGCGGAGATCCGGTGGCCATATTGGGTTTCTGTTGTGTTGCTGTCGGTTGTATGATTTAACGGACAATCATTATGAGAGTGAGCATGAGGGTCAGAGGTGATCTTGGACCCTTGGATCAGTGAGCCCATGGCTGCGATGGCATGGCGTAAGAGGTGATGGCATCGCAGTGGGCACGTTCACACACTGTATCGTTGGACAAGCCATGGCATATTTGTTTAGGAAATCGGGGATTCGGTAAGGCTCATTTTTCTTTACCTGAAAAGCAGGGCTACAGGGAAGAGGCGGCAGGGGTGTGTGGGCTGCGTGTTGGGTTTCTGGATACTTGTGTGTGTTTGTGTTTTAGAGAGTAGCTGCTGTTTAGGGGAGAGGTAGCAGAGTCACACAGAGAAAAGAAGTGCCAAGAGAGCTTGCATCCTCTGCCCGACTCCACACAAACCACAGCCAAATCGAGGCCGTTGTGATGGTGGGAACCAGGAGTGTGTTCCGAGTTTGCCGTGTGTTTGCAGGGTCCGCTGGCCTTGGGCCCGCCTCTGCTGGTTTTCCTGGTTTGGAAGCAGGAAGCGGGATTAGAAAAGAGAGCAGCAGCCAGTGGTCCCCATGGTGGCCATTAGTACGTTGGTGAAGTGTGTACTTAATGGATATGAAGCATCTGACACGTTGTGCATTCAAAATGTGCCATCTCACACTCTTCACCATTCAGTGGCCACATAGCGAGTGTAGGTTCGTTTCAGGAGGATGGATGTTGTCAGTTGTTGAGGAGGAACCTTGCTTCCATGTCAACAGATGGAAGGCCAGGCATTAAGAAGCTGGCAGTATGTTGAAGGAGATGATCAGGTTGAAATGTTCATGTTCCAGTTGTCATTGATGTGGGCTGTTGTGAGTAAGTGAGTGAGTGAGTGAGTGAATGAGTGAGTGAGTGAGTGAGTGTGTTTTCCCAGGGCGGGGAGTTTGAGGGCTCTTAGTTTTCCATCTCTTCTGGCTGTCCAAGTGGCTCAGGTGTAGGTAAAGTGATGTGTGAGCCCCGGATTGATCTAGGCTTAGCACGGTGTCAGTCAAGTACAAAATGAACATGACTTCTAGGACAAGGCTGTTGGCAACTGGCTGAACTGACGGATTGTGGAGTCTGGTGAATCGGGGGAGGATTGAGCAAGTGAGGACGCTGAGAGGTCGGAGAGCTAGCACTTTGGTGCGAGCACCAAGTGAGCTGCAGTGTGAGTGAGTAGCCGAGAAAGCAAGGGAAGGGTCAAAGAGTTGTATTCCCAGGAGGGATGTGTGAATGGATGTCCTCGGACGCTGAGCAGTTCCCGATCATAGAGTCCAGGAACACGTATTGCCCAGTGGGGTCTCGTGTTGGCCAGTATTCATTGAAGGAAGAATCAGGAAGCAGGAGCAGAATGGCAGGAAGAAGAGAGGTGCTACTCTCTCGACAGCTTCTCAATGCTGCTGCAGCAGGTGGGTTGCTAAGTGCCAGCTGCAGAGACCTCAACTTCATTTGGCTGTAGAGCATTTGGCATAGCAGGAGTTCCAGCGGCCTCAGGGTGTTCTTGTGGCCATGGATAAGGAGGCAGGTGTCAGGCTGGCTTATGCAGCGACCTGGATGTGGGAGATATCACAGTGTCCCTTGCGATCCAGAAACGTCCCGAGAACAAAATGCTAAGACCCACGATGTTCATGGTTTCCTTTTTCTCTTTCTTTCTTTTTAATAATGTGTAGGTCCAAACCTATATTCCGAGAGAGACTCCAACCAGTCAGCTAACCAAGACAAACCGGAGGTAAGTCCTGACAGTGTAATTTTACCCGTGTGTGTGCGGGAGCTTTGTGATCCCTCCTTTTTTTGCAGAACAGGCATGCCCCTGGTCATTTGTTTTCTCTAGAAATCTGTTTCTTTTCTGAGTCAGCACCTCTCAGGGAGTACACCAGTGTAGAGGGCATTTGGTTCCCCCCTTCGGATGTACATTGGAATCATTGGGCGTAATGTTTTGAGAATCTACTTTCCTGAGTTTCTCAGTTTGTTCCTCAGCCACATCTGGAGTAAGCTGCCCACTTGTTCTTTGTCTTCTCGGGATAAGCGTGCTAGGTAGTCTACATCGGGGTTCTCCTGGCCTGTGTCTGTGCATTCTCCTTAGCCAGAATATTGCTGTGTTGGCGAAACCTGCTTTCTGTTCCTTCACCACACAGTTGCGATCGCTAAAACCCATCTGATGTTTCTCTGGAGCACTTTCTCTATATATCATGGATTTCTTTGCATTCTGTCCCTAACTATTTGTGTATGAGTTTTGCATTTTTTTCTTGTTAGTGATGTCGGATTTATGTGATTTTGTTACAGAGCAGCACCATAAGTGCATCAGCAGTTCCCTGCGAGGGGAAAGAACCAGGTGCTGGCCAAGCAGCAACAACTTCGGCTCATCCACCCCCAGGGCCAACCGGTCCTGCAAATCCATTCCGGAGGGTAGGGCCTCCTCACGCTCGCCCCCCTGCAGGAACACAGCCAGCCACCCGTCCTTGCAAATTTTTGCCTACGGGTGCTCCTGACCTAGGGCCACTACCACCGCGTGTAGGAGGTATGTGATTTGGTTTGTCAGGGCTATTTTTCCCCCTCTTCCTTGAAAGCTACGGAGTTGAAACACTAGTTTTGTACGTGAAGGAGATGCTCACTTGACCGTGGCTCATCTAGTCACAAGAGGGTAAGCAAGAGCCAAAGATTTTGGCTGTAATGCCATGGGAATGAAGCGTGACTTTTCAGATTGGGAAGGGAGCCAGCCAGCCATACAGACAACCTTAACGTGAATCACCTGAATGAGGGGCAGTTGCATACAGGTTGTAATACTTGAGAAAACCACTTGCTTCCTTTTTCCCTCTTACACTAACACGGGCATTATTTCACTCTCTATTAGTTGATAGAAACCAATTATGCTGGCTGCTACTGAAGATGATCCTGATTTCCCTTGTCCACAAAAGGACTCGGTGAAATGGTCTTTCGTGAGCAGCTGCTGTACAGTCCTAGTCTATTTACTACCTAGTGAGTGTAAGGCTGCTTCGATCCTGTTTGGCCTCATTCTTCCTGACTCTTTTGGCTTTTGTGGGTAACTTGAGATAAGCAACAAAGAAAGAGAAAGCTGTGGGGTGGGTGGCGCTGGGGGAAATTGATTGCTTGACTCTTCTCACCTACCATTCACAAAGAACCAGGTGACTGGAGCATGAACGGTCGTGTGACAAATGCTGGGCCAAGGCCCGTGAACTGTCTTGTCTGATGTCATTTCTGCCCGTGCTTTGGAAATGGAAGGCCAAGGAAAATGAGTTTTGTGGAAGGGGCTGGGGGATTTTTTCAGATACACTTTTGGATGCAGCCAAGTGTTTGCCCACCTTTCAGCCAGTCCTACGTGCATTTGGCTAAGATGTCCTGAGCCAAACTACTGTTTTCCCGTCACTCATTTCCTTCAACAGCCTCATGGCACTGTCTGAAGTTGGTCAGTCTAGGTATGTGGGTATCCGTGGTGAGTGGACAAGAGGAAGAACTTTTGAAAGACAAGGAAAACATTGATAAGAGATTCCCTCGGGAAAGGCTGTCTATTGGCGTGGGAAGCATGCGGAGATCCGGTGGCCATATTGGGTTTCTGTTGTGTTGCTGTCGGTTGTATGATTTAACGGACAATCATTATGAGAGTGAGCATGAGGGTCAGAGGTGATCTTGGACCCTTGGATCAGTGAGCCCATGGCTACGATGGCATGGCGTAAGAGGTGATGGCATCGCAGTGGGCACGTTCACACACTGTATCGTTGGACAAGCCATGGCATATTTGTTTAGGAAATCGGGGATTCGGTAAGGCTCATTTTTCTTTACCTGAAAAGCAGGGCTACAGGGAAGAGGCGGCAGGGGTGTGTGGGCTGCGTGTTGGGTTTCTGGATACTTGTGTGTGTTTGTGTTTTAGAGAGTAGCTGCTGTTTAGGGGAGAGGTAGCAGAGTCACACAGAGAAAAGAAGTGCCAAGAGAGCTTGCATCCTCTGCCCGACTCCACACAAACCACAGCCAAATCGAGGCCGTTGTGATGGTGGGAACCAGGAGTGTGTTCCGAGTTTGCCGTGTGTTTGCAGGGTCCGCTGGCCTTGGGCCCGCCTCTGCTGGTTTTCCTGGTTTGGAAGCAGGAAGCGGGATTAGAAAAGAGAGCAGCAGCCAGTGGTCCCCATGGTGGCCATTAGTACGTTGGTGAAGTGTGTACTTAATGGATATGAAGCATCTGACACGTTGTGCATTCAAAATGTGCCATCTCACACTCTTCACCATTCAGTGGCCACATAGCGAGTGTAGGTTCGTTTCAGGAGGATGGATGTTGTCAGTTGTTGAGGAGGAACCTTGCTTCCATGTCAACAGATGGAAGGCCAGGCATTAAGAAGCTGGCAGTATGTTGAAGGAGATGATCAGGTTGAAATGTTCATGTTCCAGTTGTCATTGATGTGGGCTGTTGTGAGTGAGTGAGTGAGTGAGTGAGTGTGTTTTCCCAGGGCGGGGAGTTTGAGGGCTCTTAGTTTTCCATCTCTTCTGGCTGTCCAAGTGGCTCAGGTGTAGGTAAAGTGATGTGTGAGCCCCGGATTGATCTAGGCTTAGCACGGTGTCAGTCAAGTACAAAATGAACATGACTTCTAGGACAAGGCTGTTGGCAACTGGCTGAACTGACGGATTGTGGAGTCTGGTGAATCGGGGGAGGATTGAGCAAGTGAGGACGCTGAGAGGTCGGAGAGCTAGCACTTTGGTGCGAGCACCAAGTGAGCTGCAGTGTGAGTGAGTAGCCGAGAAAGCAAGGGAAGGGTCAAAGAGTTGTATTCCCAGGAGGGATGTGTGAATGGATGTCCTCGGACGCTGAGCAGTTCCCGATCATAGAGTCCAGGAACACGTATTGCCCAGTGGGGTCTCGTGTTGGCCAGTATTCATTGAAGGAAGAATCAGGAAGCAGGAGCAGAATGGCAGGAAGAAGAGAGGTGCTACTCTCTCGACAGCTTCTCAATGCTGCTGCAGCAGGTGGGTTGCTAAGTGCCAGCTGCAGAGACCTCAACTTCATTTGGCTGTAGAGCATTTGGCATAGCAGGAGTTCCAGCGGCCTCAGGGTGTTCTTGTGGCCATGGATAAGGAGGCAGGTGTCAGGCTGGCTTATGCAGCGACCTGGATGTGGGAGATATCACAGTGTCCCTTGCGATCCAGAAACGTCCCGAGAACAAAATGCTAAGACCCACGATGTTCATGGTTTCCTTTTTCTCTTTCTTTCTTTTTAATAATGTGTAGGTCCAAACCTATATTCCGAGAGAGACTCCAACCAGTCAGCTAACCAAGACAAACCGGAGGTAAGTCCTGACAGTGTAATTTTACCCGTGTGTGTGCGGGAGCTTTGTGATCCCTCCTTTTTTTGCAGAACAGGCATGCCCCTGGTCATTTGTTTTCTCTAGAAATCTGTTTCTTTTCTGAGTCAGCACCTCTCAGGGAGTACACCAGTGTAGAGGGCATTTGGTTCCCCCCTTCGGATGTACATTGGAATCATTGGGCGTAATGTTTTGAGAATCTACTTTCCTGAGTTTCTCAGTTTGTTCCTCAGCCACATCTGGAGTAAGCTGCCCACTTGTTCTTTGTCTTCTCGGGATAAGCGTGCTAGGTAGTCTACATCGGGGTTCTCCTGGCCTGTGTCTGTGCATTCTCCTTAGCCAGAATATTGCTGTGTTGGCGAAACCTGCTTTCTGTTCCTTCACCACACAGTTGCGATCGCTAAAACCCATCTGATGTTTCTCTGGAGCACTTTCTCTATATATCATGGATTTCTTTGCATTCTGTCCCTAACTATTTGTGTATGAGTTTTGCATTTTTTTCTTGTTAGTGATGTCGGATTTATGTGATTTTGTTACAGAGCAGCACCATAAGTGCATCAGCAGTTCCCTGCGAGGGGAAAGAACCAGGTGCTGGCCAAGCAGCAACAACTTCGGCTCATCCACCCCCAGGGCCAACCGGTCCTGCAAATCCATTCCGGAGGGTAGGGCCTCCTCACGCTCGCCCCCCTGCAGGAACGCAGCCAGCCACCCGTCCTTGCAAATTTTTGCCTACGGGTGCTCCTGACCTAGGGCCACTACCACCGCGTGTAGGAGGTATGTGATTTGGTTTGTCAGGGCTATTTTTCCCCCTCTTCCTTGAAAGCTACGGAGTTGAAACACTAGTTTTGTACGTGAAGGAGATGCTCACTTGACCGTGGCTCATCTAGTCACAAGAGGGTAAGCAAGAGCCAAAGATTTTGGCTGTAATGCCATGGGAATGAAGCGTGACTTTTCAGATTGGGAAGGGAGCCAGCCAGCCATACAGACAGCCTTAACGTGAATCACCTGAATGAGGGGCAGTTGCATACAGATTGTAATACTTGAGAAAACCACTTGCTTCCTTTTTCCCTCTTACACTAACACGGGCATTATTTCACTCTCTATTAGTTGATAGAAACCAATTATGCTGGCTGCTACTGAAGATGATCCTGATTTCCCTTGTCCACAAAAGGACTCGGTGAAATGGTCTTTCGTGAGCAGCTGCTGTACAGTCCTAGTCTATTTACTACCTAGTGAGTGTAAGGCTGCTTCGATCCTGTTTGGCCTCATTCTTCCTGACTCTTTTGGCTTTTGTGGGTAACTTGAGATAAGCAACAAAGAAAGAGAAAGCTGTGGGGTGGGTGGCGCTGGGGGAAATTGATTGCTTGACTCTTCTCACCTACCATTCACAAAGAACCAGGTGACTGGAGCATGAACGGTCGTGTGACAAATGCTGGGCCAAGGCCCGTGAACTGTCTTGTCTGATGTCATTTCTGCCCGTGCTTTGGAAATGGAAGGCCAAGGAAAATGAGTTTTGTGGAAGGGGCTGGGGGATTTTTTCAGATACACTTTTGGATGCAGCCAAGTGTTTGCCCACCTTTCAGCCAGTCCTACGTGCATTTGGCTAAGATGTCCCGAGCCAAACTACTGTTTTCCCGTCACTCATTTCCTTCAACAGCCTCATGGCACTGTCTGAAGTTGGTCAATCTAGGTATGTGGGTATCCGTGGTGAGTGGACAAGAGGAAGAACTTTTGAAAGACAAGGAAAACATTGATAAGAGATTCCCTCGGGAAAGGCTGTCTATTGGCGTGGGAAGCATGCGGAGATCTGGTGGCCATATTGGGTTTCTATTGTGTTGCTGTCGGTTGTATGATTTAACGGACAATCATTATGAGAGTGAGCATGAGGGTCAGAGGTGATCTTGGACCCTTGGATCAGTGAGCCCATGGCTGCGATGGCATGGCGTAAGAGGTGATGGCATCGCAGTGGGCACGTTCACACACTGTATCGTTGGACAAGCCATGGCATATTTGTTTAGGAAATCGGGGATTCGGTAAGGCTCATTTTTCTTTACCTGAAAAGCAGGGCTACAGGGAAGAGGCGGCAGGGGTGTGTGGGCTGCGTGTTAGGTTTCTGGATACTTGTGTGTGTTTGTGTTTTAGAGAGTAGCTGCTGTTTAGGGGAGAGGTAGCAGAGTCACACAGAGAAAAGAAGTGCCAAGAGAGCTTGCATCCTCTGCCCGACTCCACACAAACCAGAGCCAAATCGAGGCCGTTGTGATGGTGGGAACCAGGAGTGTGTTCCGAGTTTGCCGTGTGTTTGCAGGGTCCGCTGGCCTTGGGCCCGCCTCTGCTGGTTTTCCTGGTTTGGAAGCAGGAAGCGGGATTAGAAAAGAGAGCAGCAGCCAGTGGTCCCCATGGTGGCCATTAGTACGTTGGTGAAGTGTGTACTTAATGGATATGAAGCATCTGACACGTTGTGCATTCAAAATGTGCCATCTCACACTCTTCACCATTCAGTGGCCACATAGCGAGTGTAGGTGCGTTTCAGGAGGATGGATGTTGTCAGTTGTTGAGGAGGAACCTTGCTTCCATGTCAACAGATGGAAGGCCAGGCACTAAGAAGCTGGCAGTATGTTGAAGGAGATGATCAGGGTGAAATGTTCAGGTTCCAGTTGTCATTGATGTGGGCTGTTGTGAGTGAGTGAGTGAGTGAGTGAGTGAGTGAGTGAATGAGTGAGTGAGTGAGTGTGTTTTCCCAGGGCGGGGAGTTTGAGGGCTCTTAGTTTTCCATCTCTTCTGGCTGTCCAAGTGGCTCAGGTGTAGGTAAAGTGATGTGTGAGCCCCGGATTGATCTAGGCTTAGCACGGTGTCAGTCAAGTACAAAATGAACATGACTTCTAGGACAAGGCTGTTGGCAACTGGCTGAACTGACGGATTGTGGAGTCTGGTGAATCGGGAGAGGATTGAGCAAGTGAGGACGCTGAGAGGTCGGAGAGCTAGCACTTTGGTGCGAGCACCAAGTGAGCTGCAGTGTGAGTGAGTAGCCGAGAAAGCAAGGGAAGGGTCAAAGAGTTGTATTCCCAGGAGGGATGTGTGAATGGATGTCCTCGGACGCTGAGCAGTTCCCGATCATAGAGTCCAGGAACACGTATTGCCCAGTGGGGTCTCGTGTTGGCCAGTATTCATTGAAGGAAGAATCAGGAAGCAGGAGCAGAATGGCAGGAAGAAGAGAGGTGCTACTCTCTCGACAGCTTCTCAATGCTGCTGCAGCAGGTGGGTTGCTAAGTGCCAGCTGCAGAGACCTCAACTTCATTTGGCTGTAGAGCATTTGACATAGCAGGAGTTCCAGCGGCCTCAGGGTGTTCTTGTGGCCATGGATAAGGAGGCAGGTGTCAGGCTGGCTTATGCACCGACCTGGATGTGGGAGATAGCACAGTGTCCCTTGCGATCCAGAAACGTCCCGAGAACAAAATGCTAAGACCCACGATGTTCATGGTTTCCTTTTTCTCTTTCTTTCTTTTTAATAATGTGTAGGTCCAAACCTATATTCCGAGAGAGACTCCAACCAGTCAGCTAACCAAGACAAACCGGAGGTAAGTCCTGACAGTGTAATTTTACCCGTGTGTGTGCGGGAGCTTTGTGATCCCTCCTTTTTTTGCAGAACAGGCATGCCCCTGGTCATTTGTTTTCTCTAGAAATCTGTTTCTTTTCTGAGTCAGCACCTCTCAGGGAGTACACCAGTGTAGAGGGCATTTGGTTCCCCCCTTCGGATGTACATTGGAATCATTGGGCGTAATGTTTTGAGAATCTACTTTCCTGAGTTTCTCAGTTTGTTCCTCAGCCACATCTGGAGTAAGCTGCCCACTTGTTCTTTGTCTTCTCGGGATAAGCGTGCGAGGTAGTCTACATCGGGGTTCTCCTGGCCTGTGTCTGTGCATTCTCCTTAGCCAGAATATTGCTGTGTTGGCGAAACCTGCTTTCTGTTCCTTCACCACACAGTTGCGATCGCTAAAACCCATCTGATGTTTCTCTGGAGCACTTTCTCTATATATCATGGATTTCTTTGCATTCTGTCCCTAACTATTTGTGTATGAGTTTTGCATTTTTTTCTTGTTAGTGATGTCGGATTTATGTGATTTTGTTACAGAGCAGCACCATAAGTGCATCAGCAGTTCCCTGCGAGGGGAAAGAACCAGGTGCTGGCCAAGCAGCAACAACTTCGGCTCATCCACCCCCAGGGCCAACCGGTCCTGCAAATCCATTCCGGAGGGTAGGGCCTCCTCACGCTCGCCCCCCTGCAGGAACACAGCCAGCCACCCGTCCTTGCAAATTTTTGCCTACGGGTGCTCCTGACCTAGGGCCACTACCACCGCGTGTAGGAGGTATGTGATTTGGTTTGTCAGGGCTATTTTTCCCCCTCTTCCTTGAAAGCTACGGAGTTGAAACACTAGTTTTGTACGTGAAGGAGATGCTCACTTGACCGTGGCTCATCTAGTCACAAGAGGGTAAGCAAGAGCCAAAGATTTTGGCTGTAATGCCATGGGAATGAAGCGTGACTTTTCAGATTGGGAAGGGAGCCAGCCAGCCATACAGACAGCCTTAACGTGAATCACCTGAATGAGGGGCAGTTGCATACAGATTGTAATACTTGAGAAAACCACTTGCTTCCTTTTTCCCTCTTACACTAACACGGGCATTATTTCACTCTCTATTAGTTGATAGAAACCAATTATGCTGGCTGCTACTGAAGATGATCCTGATTTCCCTTGTCCACAAAAGGACTCGGTGAAATGGTCTTTCGTGAGCAGCTGCTGTACAGTCCTAGTCTATTTACTACCTAGTGAGTGTAAGGCTGCTTCGATCCTGTTTGGCCTCATTCTTCCTGACTCTTTTGGCTTTTGTGGGTAACTTGAGATAAGCAACAAAGAAAGAGAAAGCTGTGGGGTGGGTGGCGCTGGGGGAAATTGATTGCTTGACTCTTCTCACCTACCATTCACAAAGAACCAGGTGACTGGAGCATGAACGGTCGTGTGACAAATGCTGGGCCAAGGCCCGTGAACTGTCTTGTCTGATGTCATTTCTGCCCGTGCTTTGGAAATGGAAGGCCAAGGAAAATGAGTTTTGTGGAAGGGGCTGGGGGATTTTTTCAGATACACTTTTGGATGCAGCCAAGTGTTTGCCCACCTTTCAGCCAGTCCTACGTGTATTTGGCTAAGATGTCCCGAGCCAAACTACTGTTTTCCCGTCACTCATTTCCTTCAACAGCCTCATGGCACTGTCTGAAGTTGGTCAATCTAGGTATGTGGGTATCCGTGGTGAGTGGACAAGAGGAAGAACTTTTGAAAGACAAGGAAAACATTGATAAGAGATTCCCTCGGGAAAGGCTGTCTATTGGCGTGGGAAGCATGCGGAGATCCGGTGGCCATATTGGGTTTCTATTGTGTTGCTGTCGGTTGTATGATTTAACGGACAATCATTATGAGAGTGAGCATGAGGGTCAGAGGTGATCTTGGACCCTTGGATCAGTGAGCCCATGGCTGCGATGGCATGGCGTAAGAGGTGATGGCATCGCAGTGGGCACGTTCACACACTGTATCGTTGGACAAGCCATGGCATATTTGTTTAGGAAATCGGGGATTCGGTAAGGCTCATTTTTCTTTACCTGAAAAGCAGGGCTACAGGGAAGAGGCGGCAGGGGTGTGTGGGCTGCGTGTTGGGTTTCTGGATACTTGTGTGTGTTTGTGTTTTAGAGAGTAGCTGCTGTTTAGGGGAGAGGTAGCAGAGTCACACAGAGAAAAGAAGTGCCAAGAGAGCTTGCATCCTCTGCCCGACTCCACACAAACCAGAGCCAAATCGAGGCCGTTGTGATGGTGGGAACCAGGAGTGTGTTCCGAGTTTGCCGTGTGTTTGCAGGGTCCGCTGGCCTTGGGCCCGCCTCTGCTGGTTTTCCTGGTTTGGAAGCAGGAAGCGGGATTAGAAAAGAGAGCAGCAGCCAGTGGTCCCCATGGTGGCCATTAGTACGTTGGTGAAGTGTGTACTTAATGGATATGAAGCATCGGACACGTTGTGCATTCAAAATGTGCCATCTCACACTCTTCACCATTCAGTGGCCACATAGCGAGTGTAGGTGCGTTTCAGGAGGATGGATGTTGTCAGTTGTTGAGGAGGAACCTTGCTTCCATGTCAACAGATGGAAGGCCAGGCACTAAGAAGCTGGCAGTATGTTGAAGGAGATGATCAGGTTGAAATGTTCAGGTTCCAGTTGTCATTGATGTGGGCTGTTGTGAGTGAGTGAGTGAGTGAGTGAGTGAGTGAGTGAGTGAATGAGTGAGTGAGTGAGTGAGTGAGTGTGTTTTCCCAGGGCAGGGAGTTTGAGGGCTCTTAGTTTTCCATCTCTTCTGGCTGTCCAAGTGGCTCAGGTGTAGGTAAAGTGATGTGTGAGCCCCGGATTGATCTAGGCTTAGCACGGTGTCAGTCAAGTACAAAATGAACATGACTTCTAGGACAAGGCTGTTGGCAAGTGGCTGACCTGACGGATTGTGGAGTCTGGTGAATCGGGAGAGGATTGAGCAAGTGAGGACGCTGAGAGGTCGGAGAGCTAGCACTTTGGTGCGAGCACCAAGTGAGCTGCAGTGTGAGTGAGTAGCCGAGAAAGCAAGGGAAGGGTCAAAGAGTTGTATTCCCAGGAGGGATGTGTGAATGGATGTCCTCGGACGCTGAGCAGTTCCCGATCATAGAGTCCAGGAACACGTATTGCCCAGTGGGGTCTCGTGTTGGCCAGTATTCATTGAAGGAAGAATCAGGAAGCAGGAGCAGAATGGCAGGAAGAAGAGAGGTGCTACTCTCTCGACAGCTTCTCAATGCTGCTGCAGCAGGTGGGTTGCTAAGTGCCAGCTGCAGAGACCTCAACTTCATTTGGCTGTAGAGCATTTGACATAGCAGGAGTTCCAGCGGCCTCAGGGTGTTCTTGTGGCCATGGATAAGGAGGCAGGTGTCAGGCTGGCTTATGCACCGACCTGGATGTGGGAGATATCACAGTGTCCCTTGCGATCCAGAAACGTCCCGAGAACAAAATGCTAAGACCCACGATGTTCATGGTTTCCTTTTTCTCTTTCTTTCTTTTTAATAATGTGTAGGTCCAAACCTATATTCCGAGAGAGACTCCAACCAGTCAGCTAACCAAGACAAACCGGAGGTAAGTCCTGACAGTGTAATTTTACCCGTGTGTGTGCGGGAGCTTTGTGATCCCTCCTTTTTTTGCAGAACAGGCATGTCCCTGGTCATTTGTTTTCTCTAGAAATCTGTTTCTTTTCTGAGTCAGCACCTCTCAGGGAGTACACCAGTGTAGAGGGCATTTGGTTCCCCCCTTCGGATGTACATTGGAATCATTGGGCGTAATGTTTTGAGAATCTGCTTTCCTGAGTTTCTCAGTTTGTTCCTCAGCCACATCTGGAGTAAGCTGCCACTTGTTCTTTGTCTTCTCGGGATAAGCGTGCGAGGTAGTCTACATCGGGGTTCTCCTGGCCTGTGTCTGTGCATTCTCCTTAGCCAGAATATTGCTGTGTTGGCGAAACCTGCTTTCTGTTCCTTCACCACACAGTTGCGATCGCTAAAACCCATCTGATGTTTCTCTGGAGCACTTTCTCTATATATCATGGATTTCTTTGCATTCTGTCCCTAACTATTTGTGTATGAGTTTTGCATTTTTTTCTTGTTAGTGATGTCGGATTTATGTGATTTTGTTACAGAGCAGCACCATAAGTGCATCAGCAGTTCCCTGCGAGGGGAAAGAACCAGGTGCTGGCCAAGCAGCAACAACTTCGGCTCATCCACCCCCAGGGCCAACCGGTCCTGCAAATCCATTCCGGAGGGTAGGGCCTCCTCACGCTCGCCCCCCTGCAGGAACACAGCCAGCCACCCGTCCTTGCAAATTTTTGCCTACGGGTGCTCCTGACCTAGGGCCACTACCACCGCGTGTAGGAGGTATGTGATTTGGTTTGTCAGGGCTATTTTTCCCCCTCTTCCTTGAAAGCTACGGAGTTGAAACACTAGTTTTGTACGTGAAGGAGATGCTCACTTGACCGTGGCTCATCTAGTCACAAGAGGGTAAGCAAGAGCCAAAGATTTTGGCTGTAATGCCATGGGAATGAAGCGTGACTTTTCAGATTGGGAAGGGAGCCAGCCAGCCATACAGACAGCCTTAACGTGAATCACCTGAATGAGGGGCAGTTGCATACAGATTGTAATACTTGAGAAAACCACTTGCTTCCTTTTTCCCTCTTACACTAACACGGGCATTATTTCACTGTCTATTAGTTGATAGAAACCAATTATGCTGGCTGCTACTGAAGATGATCCTGATTTCCCTTGTCCACAAAAGGACTCGGTGAAATGGTCTTTCGTGAGCAGCTGCTGTACAGTCCTAGTCTATTTACTACCTAGTGAGTGTAAGGCTGCTTCGATCCTGTTTGGCCTCATTCTTCCTGACTCTTTTGGCTTTTGTGGGTAACTTGAGATAAGCAACAAAGAAAGAGAAAGCTGTGGGGTGGGTGGCGCTGGGGGAAATTGATTGCTTGACTCTTCTCACCTACCATTCACAAAGAACCAGGTGACTGGAGCATGAACGGTCGTGTGAGAAATGCTGGGCCAAGGCCCGTGAACTGTCTTGTCTGATGTCATTTCTGCCCGTGCTTTGGAAATGGAAGGCCAAGGAAAATGAGTTTTGTGGAAGGGGCTGGGGGATTTTTTCAGATACACTTTTGGATGCAGCCAAGTGTTTGCCCACCTTTCAGCCAGTCCTATGTGCATTTGGCTAAGATGTCCCGAGCCAAACTACTGTTTTCCCGTCACTCATTTCCTTCAACAGCCTCATGGCACTGTCTGAAGTTGGTCAGTCTAGGTATGTGGGTATCCGTGGTGAGTGGACAAGAGGAAGAACTTTTGAAAGACAAGGAAAACATTGATAAGAGATTCCCTCGGGAAAGGCTGTCTATTGGCGTGGGAAGCATGCGGAGATCCGGTGGCCATATTGGGTTTCTGTTGTGTTGCTGTCGGTTGTATGATTTAACGGACAATCATTATGAGAGTGAGCATGAGGGTCAGAGGTGATCTTGGACCCTTGGATCAGTGAGCCCATGGCTGCGATGGCATGGCGTAAGAGGTGATGGCATCGCAGTGGGCACGTTCACACACTGTATCGTTGGACAAGCCATGGCATATTTGTTTAGGAAATCGGGGATTCGGTAAGGCTCATTTTTCTTTACCTGAAAAGCAGGGCTACAGGGAAGAGGCGGCAGGGGTGTGTGGGCTGCGTGTTGGGTTTCTGGATACTTGTGTGTGTTTGTGTTTTAGAGAGTAGCTGCTGTTTAGGGGAGAGGTAGCAGAGTCACACAGAGAAAAGAAGTGCCAAGAGAGCTTGCATCCTCTGCCCGACTCCACACAACCCAGAGCCAAATCGAGGCCGTTGTGATGGTGGGAACCAGGAGTGTGTTCCGAGTTTGCCGTGTGTTTGCAGGGTCCGCTGGCCTTGGGCCCGCCTCTGCTGGTTTTCCTGGTTTGGAAGCAGGAAGCGGGATTAGAAAAGAGAGCAGCAGCCAGTGGTCCCCATGGTGGCCATTAGTACGTTGGTGAAGTGTGTACTTAATGGATATGAAGCATCTGACACGTTGTGCATTCAAAATGTGCCATCTCACACTCTTCACCATTCAGTGGCCACATAGCGAGTGTAGGTGCGTTTCAGGAGGATGGATGTTGTCAGTTGTTGAGGAGGAACCTTGCTTCCATGTCAACAGATGGAAGGCCAGGCACTAAGAAGCTGGCAGTATGTTGAAGGAGATGATCAGGTTGAAATGTTCAGGTTCCAGTTGTCATTGATGTGGGCTGTTGTGAGTGAGTGAGTGAGTGAGTGAGTGAGTGAGTGAGGGAGTGAGTGAGTGAGTGTGTTTTCCCAGGGCGGGGAGTTTGAGGGCTCTTAGTTTTCCATCTCTTCTGGCTGTCCAAGTGGCTCAGGTGTAGGTAAAGTGATGTGTGAGCCCCGGATTGATCTAGGCTTAGCACGGTGTCAGTCAAGTACAAAATGAACATGACTTCTAGGACAAGGCTGTTGGCAACTGGCTGAACTGACGGATTGTGGAGTCTGGTGAATCGGGAGAGGATTGAGCAAGTGAGGACGCTGAGAGGTCGGAGAGCTAGCACTTTGGTGCGAGCACCAAGTGAGCTGCAGTGTGAGTGAGTAGCCGAGAAAGCAAGGGAAGGGTCAAAGAGTTGTATTCCCAGGAGGGATGTGTGAATGGATGTCCTCGGACGCTGAGCAGTTCCCGATCATAGAGTCCAGGAACACGTATTGCCCAGTGGGGTCTCGTGTTGGCCAGTATTCATTGAAGGAAGAATCAGGAAGCAGGAGCAGAATGGCAGGAAGAAGAGAGGTGCTACTCTCTCGACAGCTTCTCAATGCTGCTGCAGCAGGTGGGTTGCTAAGTGCCAGCTGCAGAGACCTCAACTTCATTTGGCTGTAGAGCATTTGACATAGCAGGAGTTCCAGCGGCCTCAGGGTGTTCTTGTGGCCATGGATAAGGAGGCAGGTGTCAGGCTGGCTTATGCACCGACCTGGATGTGGGAGATAGCACAGTGTCCCTTGCGATCCAGAAACGTCCCGAGAACAAAATGCTAAGACCCACGATGTTCATGGTTTCCTTTTTCTCTTTCTTTCTTTTTAATAATGTGTAGGTCCAAACCTATATTCCGAGAGAGACTCCAACCAGTCAGCTAACCAAGACAAACCGGAGGTAAGTCCTGACAGTGTAATTTTACCCGTGTGTGTGCGGGAGCTTTGTGATCCCTCCTTTTTTTGCAGAACAGGCATGCCCCTGGTCATTTGTTTTCTCTAGAAATCTGTTTCTTTTCTGAGTCAGCACCTCTCAGGGAGTACACCAGTGTAGAGGGCATTTGGTTCCCCCCTTCGGATGTACATTGGAATCATTGGGCGTAATGTTTTGAGAATCTACTTTCCTGAGTTTCTCAGTTTGTTCCTCAGCCACATCTGGAGTAAGCTGCCCACTTGTTCTTTGTCTTCTCGGGATAAGCGTGCGAGGTAGTCTACATCGGGGTTCTCCTGGCCTGTGTCTGTGCATTCTCCTTAGCCAGAATATTGCTGTGTTGGCGAAACCTGCTTTCTGTTCCTTCACCACACAGTTGCGATCGCTAAAACCCATCTGATGTTTCTCTGGAGCACTTTCTCTATATATCATGGATTTCTTTGCATTCTGTCCCTAACTATTTGTGTATGAGTTTTGCATTTTTTTCTTGTTAGTGATGTCGGATTTATGTGATTTTGTTACAGAGCAGCACCATAAGTGCATCAGCAGTTCCCTGCGAGGGGAAAGAACCAGGTGCTGGCCAAGCAGCAACAACTTCGGCTCATCCACCCCCAGGGCCAACCGGTCCTGCAAATCCATTCCGGAGGGTAGGGCCTCCTCACGCTCGCCCCCCTGCAGGAACACAGCCAGCCACCCGTCCTTGCAAATTTTTGCCTACGGGTGCTCCTGACCTAGGGCCACTACCACCGCGTGTAGGAGGTATGTGATTTGGTTTGTCAGGGCTATTTTTCCCCCTCTTCCTTGAAAGCTACGGAGTTGAAACACTAGTTTTGTACGTGAAGGAGATGCTCACTTGACCGTGGCTCATCTAGTCACAAGAGGGTAAGCAAGAGCCAAAGATTTTGGCTGTAATGCCATGGGAATGAAGCGTGACTTTTCAGATTGGGAAGGGAGCCAGCCAGCCATACAGACAGCCTTAACGTGAATCACCTGAATGAGGGGCAGTTGCATACAGATTGTAATACTTGAGAAAACCACTTGCTTCCTTTTTCCCTCTTACACTAACACGGGCATTATTTCACTCTCTATTAGTTGATAGAAACCAATTATGCTGGCTGCTACTGAAGATGATCCTGATTTCCTTTGTCCACAAAAGGACTCGGTGAAATGGTCTTTCGTGAGCAGCTGCTGTACAGTCCTAGTCTATTTACTACCTAGTGAGTGTAAGGCTGCTTCGATCCTGTTTGGCCTCATTCTTCCTGACTCTTTTGGCTTTTGTGGGTAACTTGAGATAAGCAACAAAGAAAGAGAAAGCTGTGGGGTGGGTGGCGCTGGGGGAAATTGATTGCTTGACTCTTCTCACCTACCATTCACAAAGAACCAGGTGACTGGAGCATGAACGGTCGTGTGACAAATGCTGGGCCAAGGCCCGTGAACTGTCTTGTCTGATGTCATTTCTGCCCGTGCTTTGGAAATGGAAGGCCAAGGAAAATGAGTTTTGTGGAAGGGGCTGGGGGATTTTTTCAGATACACTTTTGGATGCAGCCAAGTGTTTGCCCACCTTTCAGCCAGTCCTACGTGCATTTGGCTAAGATGTCCCGAGCCAAACTACTGTTTTCCCGTCACTCATTTCCTTCAACAGCCTCATGGCACTGTCTGAAGTTGGTCAGTCTAGGTATGTGGGTATCCGTGGTGAGTGGACAAGAGGAAGAACTTTTGAAAGACAAGGAAAACATTGATAAGAGATTCCCTCGGGAAAGGCTGTCTATTGGCGTGGGAAGCATGCGGAGATCCGGTGGCCATATTGGGTTTCTGTTGTGTTGCTGTCGGTTGTATGATTTAACGGACAATCATTATGAGAGTGAGCATGAGGGTCAGAGGTGATCTTGGACCCTTGGATCAGTGAGCCCATGGCTACGATGGCATGGCGTAAGAGGTGATGGCATTGCAGTGGGCACGTTCACACACTGTATCGTTGGACAAGCCATGGCATATTTGTTTAGGAAATCGGGGATTCGGTAAGGCTCATTTTTCTTTACCTGAAAAGCAGGGCTACAGGGAAGAGGCGGCAGGGGTGTGTGGGCTGCGTGTTGGGTTTCTGGATACTTGTGTGTGTTTGTGTTTTAGAGAGTAGCTGCTGTTTAGGGGAGAGGTAGCAGAGTCACACAGAGAAAAGAAGTGCCAAGAGAGCTTGCATCCTCTGCCCGACTCCACACAAACCACAGCCAAATCTAGGCCGTTGTGATGGTGGGAACCAGGAGTGTGTTCCGAGTTTGCCGTGTGTTTGCAGGGTCCGCTGGCCTTGGGCCCGCCTCTGCTGGTTTTCCTGGTTTGGAAGCAGGAAGCGGGGTTAGAAAAGAGAGCAGCAGCCAGTGGTCCCCATGGTGGCCATTAGTACGTTGGTGAAGTGTGTACTTAATGGATATGAAGCATCTGACACGTTGTGCATTCAAAATGTGCCATCTCACACTCTTCACCATTCAGTGGCCACATAGCGAGTGTAGGTGCGTTTCAGGAGGATGGATGTTGTCAGTTGTTGAGGAGGAACCTTGCTTCCATGTCAACAGATGGAAGGCCAGGCACTAAGAAGCTGGCAGTATGTTGAAGGAGATGATCAGGTTGAAATGTTCAGGTTCCAGTTGTCATTGATGTGGGCTGTTGTGAGTGAGTGAGTGAGTGAGTGAGTGAGTGTGTTTTCCCAGGGCGGGGAGTTTGAGGGCTCTTAGTTTTCCATCTCTTCTGGCTGTCCAAGTGGCTCAGGTGTAGGTAAAGTGATGTGTGAGCCCCGGATTGATCTAGGCTTAGCACGGTGTCAGTCAAGTACAAAATGAACATGACTTCTAGGACAAGGCTGTTGGCAAGTGGCTGACCTGACGGATTGTGGAGTCTGGTGAATCGGGAGAGGATTGAGCAAGTGAGGACGCTGAGAGGTCGGAGAGCTAGCACTTTGGTGCGAGCACCAAGTGAGCTGCAGTGTGAGTGAGTAGCCGAGAAAGCAAGGGAAGGGTCAAAGAGTTGTATTCCCAGGAGGGATGTGTGAATGGATGTCCTCGGACGCTGAGCAGTTCCCGATCATAGAGTCCAGGAACACGTATTGCCCAGTGGGGTCTCGTGTTGGCCAGTATTCATTGAAGGAAGAATCAGGAAGCAGGAGCAGAATGGCAGGAAGAAGAGAGGTGCTACTCTCTCGACAGCTTCTCAATGCTGCTGCAGCAGGTGGGTTGCTAAGTGCCAGCTGCAGAGACCTCAACTTCATTTGGCTGTAGAGCATTTGACATAGCAGGAGTTCCAGCGGCCTCAGGGTGTTCTTGTGGCCATGGATAAGGAGGCAGGTGTCAGGCTGGCTTATGCACCGACCTGGATGTGGGAGATATCACAGTGTCCCTTGCGATCCAGAAACGTCCCGAGAACAAAATGCTAAGACCCACGATGTTCATGGTTTCCTTTTTCTCTTTCTTTCTTTTTAATAATGTGTAGGTCCAAACCTATATTCCGAGAGAGACTCCAACCAGTCAGCTAACCAAGACAAACCGGAGGTAAGTCCTGACAGTGTAATTTTACCCGTGTGTGTGCGGGAGCTTTGTGATCCCTCCTTTTTTTGCAGAACAGGCATGCCCCTGGTCATTTGTTTTCTCTAGAAATCTGTTTCTTTTCTGAGTCAGCACCTCTCAGGGAGTACACCAGTGTAGAGGGCATTTGGTTCCCCCCTTCGGATGTACATTGGAATCATTGGGCGTAATGTTTTGAGAATCTACTTTCCTGAGTTTCTCAGTTTGTTCCTCAGCCACATCTGGAGTAAGCTGCCCACTTGTTCTTTGTCTTCTCGGGATAAGCGTGCTAGGTAGTCTACATCGGGGTTCTCCTGGCCTGTGTCTGTGCATTCTCCTTAGCCAGAATATTGCTGTGTTGGCGAAACCTGCTTTCTGTTCCTTCACCACACAGTTGCGATCGCTAAAACCCATCTGATGTTTCTCTGGAGCACTTTCTCTATATATCATGGATTTCTTTGCATTCTGTCCCTAACTATTTGTGTATGAGTTTTGCATTTTTTTCTTGTTAGTGATGTCGGATTTATGTGATTTTGTTACAGAGCAGCACCATAAGTGCATCAGCAGTTCCCTGCGAGGGGAAAGAACCAGGTGCTGGCCAAGCAGCAACAACTTCGGCTCATCCAACCCAAGGGCCAACCAGTCCTGCAAATCCATTCCGGAGGGTAGGGCCTCCTCACACTCGCCCCCCTGCAGGAACACAGCCAGCCACCCGTCCTTGCAAATTTTTGCCTACGGGTGCTCCTGACCTAGGGCCACTACCACCGCGTGTAGGAGGTATGTGATTTGGTTTGTCAGGGCTATTTTTCCCCCTCTTCCTTGAAAGCTACGGAGTTGAAACACTAGTTTTGTACGTGAAGGAGATACTCACTTGACCGTGGCTCATCTAGTCACAAGAGGGTAAGCAAGAGCCAAAGATTTTGGCTGTAATGCCATGGGAATGAAGCGTGACTTTTCAGATTGGGAAGGGAGCCAGCCAGCCATACAGACAGCCTTAACGTGAATCACCTGAATGAGGGGCAGTTGCATACAGATTGTAATACTTGAGAAAACCACTTGCTTCCTTTTTCCCTCTTACACTAACACGGGCATTATTTCACTCTCTATTAGTTGATAGAAACCAATTATGCTGGCTGCTACTGAAGATGATCCTGATTTCCCTTGTCCACAAAAGGACTCGGTGAAATGGTCTTTCGTGAGCAGCTGCTGTACAGTCCTAGTCTATTTACTACCTAGTGAGTGTAAGGCTGCTTCGATCCTGTTTGGCCTCATTCTTCCTGACTCTTTTGGCTTTTGTGGGTAACTTGAGATAAGCAACAAAGAAAGAGAAAGCTGTGGGGTGGGTGGCGCTGGGGGAAATTGATTGCTTGACTCTTCTCACCTACCATTCACAAAGAACCAGGTGACTGGAGAATGAACGGTCGTGTGACAAATGCTGGGCCAAGGCCTGTGAACTGTCTTGTCTGATGTCATTTCTGCCCGTGCTTTGGAAATGGAAGGCCAAGGAAAATGAGTTTTGTGGAAGGGGCTGGGGGATTTTTTCAGATACACTTTTGGATGCAGCCAAGTGTTTGCCCACCTTTCAGCCAGTCCTACGTGCATTTGGCTAAGATGTCCCGAGCCAAACTACTGTTTTCCCGTCACTCATTTCCTTCAACAGCCTCATGGCACTGTCTGAAGTTGGTCAGTCTAGGTATGTGGGTATCCGTGGTGAGTGGACAAGAGGAAGAACTTTTGAAAGACAAGGAAAACATTGATAAGAGATTCCCTCGGGAAAGGCTGTCTATTGGCGTGGGAAGCATGCGGAGATCCGGTGGCCATATTGGGTTTCTGTTGTGTTGCTGTCGGTTGTATGATTTAACGGACAATCATTATGAGAGTGAGCATGAGGGTCAGAGGTGATCTTGGACCCTTGGATCAGTGAGCCCATGGCTGCGATGGCATGGCGTAAGAGGTGATGGCATCGCAGTGGGCACGTTCACACACTGTATCGTTGGACAAGCCATGGCATATTTGTTTAGGAAATCGGGGATTCGGTAAGGCTCATTTTTCTTTACCTGAAAAGCAGGGCTACAGGGAAGAGGCGGCAGGGGTGTGTGGGCTGCGTGTTGGGTTTCTGGATACTTGTGTGTGTTTGTGTTTTAGAGAGTAGCTGCTGTTTAGGGGAGAGGTAGCAGAGTCACACAGAGAAAAGAAGTGCCAAGAGAGCTTGCATCCTCTGCCCGACTCCACACAAACCAGAGCCAAATCGAGGCCGTTGTGATGGTGGGAACCAGGAGTGTGTTCCGAGTTTGCCGTGTGTTTGCAGGGTCCGCTGGCCTTGGGCCCGCCTCTGCTGGTTTTCCTGGTTTGGAAGCAGGAAGCGGGATTAGAAAAGAGAGCAGAAGCCAGTGGTCCCCATGGTGGCCATTAGTACGTTGGTGAAGTGTGTACTTAATGGATATGAAGCATCTGACACGTTGTGCATTCAAAATGTGCCATCTCACACTCTTCACCATTCAGTGGCCACATAGCAAGTGTAGGTGCGTTTCAGGAGGATGGATGTTGTCAGTTGTTGAGGAGGAACCTTGCTTCCATGTCAACAGATGGAAGGCCAGGCACTAAGAAGCTGGCAGTATGTTGAAGGAGATGATCAGGTTGAAATGTTCATGTTCCAGTTGTCATTGATGTGGGCTGTTGTGAGTGAGTGAGTGAGTGAGTGAGTGAATGAGTGAGTGAGTGAGTGAGTGAGTGTGTTTTCCCAGGGCGGGGAGTTTGAGGGCTCTTAGTTTTCCATCTCTTCTGGCTGTCCAAGTGGCTCAGGTGTAGGTAAAGTGATGTGTGAGCCCCGGATTGATCTAGGCTTAGCACGGTGTCAGTCAAGTACAAAATGAACATGACTTCTAGGACAAGGCTGTTGGCAACTGGCTGAACTGACGGATTGTGGAGTCTGGTGAATCGGGAGAGGATTGAGCAAGTGAGGACGCTGAGAGGTCGGAGAGCTAGCACTTTGGTGCGAGCACCAAGTGAGCTGCAGTGTGAGTGAGTAGCCGAGAAAGCAAGGGAAGGGTCAAAGAGTTGTATTCCCAGGAGGGATGTGTGAATGGATGTCCTCGGACGCTGAGCAGTTCCCGATCATAGAGTCCAGGAACACGTATTGCCCAGTGGGGTCTCGTGTTGGCCAGTATTCATTGAAGGAAGAATCAGGAAGCAGGAGCAGAATGGCAGGAAGAAGAGAGGTGCTACTCTCTCGACAGCTTCTCAATGCTGCTGCAGCAGGTGGGTTGCTAAGTGCCAGCTGCAGAGACCTCAATTTCATTTGGCTGTAGAGCATTTGGCATTGCAGTAGTTCCAGCGGCCTCAGGGTGTTCTTGTGGCCATGGATAAGGAGGCAGGTGTCAGGCTGGCTTATGCACCGACCTGGATGTGGGAGATATCACAGTGTCCCTTGCGATCCAGAAACGTCCTGAGAACAAAATGCTAAGACCCACGATGTTCATGGTTTCCTTTTTCTCTTTCTTTCTTTTTAAGAATGTGTAGGTCCAAACCTATATTCCGAGAGAGACTCCAACCAGGCAGCTAACCAAGACAAACCGGAGGTAAGTCCTGACAGTGTAATTTTACCCGTGTGTGTGCGGGAGCTTTGTGATCCCTCCTTTTTTTGCAGAACAGGCATGCCCCTGGTCATTTGTTTTCTCTAGAAATCTGTTTCTTTTCTGAGTCAGCACCTCTCAGGGAGTACACCAGTGTAGAGGGCATTTGGTTCCCCCCTTCGGATGTACATTGGAATCATTGGGCGTAATGTTTTGAGAATCTACTTTCCTGAGTTTCTCAGTTTGTTCCTCAGCCACATCTGGAGTAAGCTGCCCACTTGTTCTTTGTCTTCTCGGGATAAGCGTGCTAGGTAGTCTACATCGGGGTTCTCCTGGCCTGTGTCTGTGCATTCTCCTTAGCCAGAATATTGCTGTGTTGGCGAAACCTGCTTTCTGTTCCTTCACCACACAGTTGCGATCGCTAAAACCCATCTGATGTTTCTCTGGAGCACTTTCTCTATATATCATGGATTTCTTTGCATTCTGTCCCTAACTATTTGTGTATGAGTTTTGCATTTTTTTCTTGTTAGTGATGTCGGATTTATGTGATTTTGTTACAGAGCAGCACCATAAGTGCATCAGCAGTTCCCTGCGAGGGGAAAGAACCAGGTGCTGGCCAAGCAGCAACAACTTCGGCTCATCCACCCCAAGGGCCAACCGGTCCTGCAAATCCATTCCGGAGGGTAGGGCCTCCTCACGCTCGCCCCCCTGCAGGAACACAGCCAGCCACCCGTCCTTGCAAATTTTTGCCTACGGGTGCTCCTGACCTAGGGCCACTACCACCGCGTGTAGGAGGTATGTGATTTGGTTTGTCAGGGCTATTTTTCCCCCTCTTCCTTGAAAGCTACGGAGTTGAAACACTAGTTTTGTACGTGAAGGAGATGCTCACTTGACCGTGGCTCATCTAGTCACAAGAGGGTAAGCAAGAGCCAAAGATTTTGGCTGTAATGCCATGGGAATGAAGCGTGACTTTTCAGATTGGGAAGGGAGCCAGCCAGCCATACAGACAGCCTTAACGTGAATCACCTGAATGAGGGGCAGTTGCATACAGATTGTAATACTTGAGAAAACCACTTGCTTCCTTTTTCCCTCTTACACTAACACGGGCATTATTTCACTGTCTATTAGTTGATAGAAACCAATTATGCTGGCTGCTACTGAAGATGATCCTGATTTCCCTTGTCCACAAAAGGACTCGGTGAAATGGTCTTTCGTGAGCAGCTGCTGTACAGTCCTAGTCTATTTACTACCTAGTGAGTGTAAGGCTGCTTCGATCCTGTTTGGCCTCATTCTTCCTGACTCTTTTGGCTTTTGTGGGTAACTTGAGATAAGCAACAAAGAAAGAGAAAGCTGTGGGGTGGGTGGCGCTGGGGGAAATTGATTGCTTGACTCTTCTCACCTACCATTCACAAAGAACCAGGTGACTGGAGCATGAACGGTCGTGTGACAAATGCTGGGCCAAGGCCCGTGAACTGTCTTGTCTGATGTCATTTCTGCCCGTGCTTTGGAAATGGAAGGCCAAGGAAAATGAGTTTTGTGGAAGGGGCTGGGGGATTTTTTCAGATACACTTTTGGATGCAGCCAAGTGTTTGCCCACCTTTCAGCCAGTCCTACGTGCATTTGGCTAAGATGTCCTGAGCCAAACTACTGTTTTCCCGTCACTCATTTCCTTCAACAGCCTCATGACACTGTCTGAAGTTGGTCAGTCTAGGTATGTGGGTATCCGTGGTGAGTGGACAAGAGGAAGAACTTTTGAAAGACAAGGAAAACATTGATAAGAGATTCCCTCGGGAAAGGCTGTCTATTGGCGTGGGAAGCATGCGGAGATCCGGTGGCCATATTGGGTTTCTGTTGTGTTGCTGTCGGTTGTATGATTTAACGGACAATCATTATGAGAGTGAGCATGAGGGTCAGAGGTGATCTTGGACCCTTGGATCAGTGAGCCCATGGCTGCGATGGCATGGCGTAAGAGGTGATGGCATCGCAGTGGGCACGTTCACACACTGTATCGTTGGACAAGCCATGGCATATTTGTTTAGGAAATCGGGGATTCGGTAAGGCTCATTTTTTCTTTACCTGAAAAGCAGGGCTACAGGGAAGAGGCGGCAGGGGTGTGTGGGCTGCGTGTTGGGTTTCTGGATACTTGTGTGTGTTTGTGTTTTAGAGAGTAGCTGCTGTTTAGGGGAGAGGTAGCAGAGTCACACAGAGAAAAGAAGTGCCAAGAGAGCTTGCATCCTCTGCCCGACTCCACACAAACCAGAGCCAAATCTAGGCCGTTGTGATGGTGGGAACCAGGAGTGTGTTCCGAGTTTGCCGTTTGTTTGCAGGGTCCGCTGGCCTTGGGCCCGCCTCTGCTGGTTTTCCTGGTTTGGAAGCAGGAAGCGGGATTAGAAAAGAGAGCAGCAGCCAGTGGTCCCCATGGTGGCCATTAGTACGTTGGTGAAGTGTGTACTTAATGGATATGAAGCATCGGACACGTTGTGCATTCAAAATGTGCCATCTCACACTCTTCACCATTCAGTGGCCACATAGCAAGTGTAGGTGCGTTTCAGGAGGATGGATGTTGTCAGTTGTTGAGGAGGAACCTTGCTTCCATGTCAACAGATGGAAGGCCAGGCACTAAGAAGCTGGCAGTATGTTGAAGGAGATGATCAGGTTGAAATGTTCATGTTCCAGTTGTCATTGATGTGGGCTGTTGTGAGTGAGTGAGTGAGTGAGTGAGTGAGTGAATGAGTGAGTGAGTGAGTGAGTGAGTGTGTTTTCCCAGGGCGGGGAGTTTGAGGGCTCTTAGTTTTCCATCTCTTCTGGCTGTCCAAGTGGCTCAGGTGTAGGTAAAGTGATGTGTGAGCCCCGGATTGATCTAGGCTTAGCACGGTGTCAGTCAAGTACAAAATGAACATGACTTCTAGGACAAGGCTGTTGGCAACTGGCTGAACTGACGGATTGTGGAGTCTGGTGAATCGGGAGAGGATTGAGCAAGTGAGGACGCTGAGAGGTCGGAGAGCTAGCACTTTGGTGCGAGCACCAAGTGAGCTGCAGTGTGAGTGAGTAGCCGAGAAAGCAAGGGAAGGGTCAAAGAGTTGTATTCCCAGGAGGGATGTGTGAATGGATGTCCTCGGACGCTGAGCAGTTCCCGATCATAGAGTCCAGGAACACGTATTGCCCAGTGGGGTCTCGTGTTGGCCAGTATTCATTGAAGGAAGAATCAGGAAGCAGGAGCAGAATGGCAGGAAGAAGAGAGGTGCTACTCTCTCGACAGCTTCTCAATGCTGCTGCAGCAGGTGGGTTGCTAAGTGCCAGCTGCAGAGACCTCAATTTCATTTGGCTGTAGAGCATTTGGCATTGCAGTAGTTCCAGCGGCCTCAGGGTGTTCTTGTGGCCATGGATAAGGAGGCAGGTGTCAGGCTGGCTTATGCACCGACCTGGATGTGGGAGATATCACAGTGTCCCTTGCGATCCAGAAACGTCCTGAGAACAAAATGCTAAGACCCACGATGTTCATGGTTTCCTTTTTCTCTTTCTTTCTTTTTAAGAATGTGTAGGTCCAAACCTATATTCCGAGAGAGACTCCAACCAGGCAGCTAACCAAGACAAACCGGAGGTAAGTCCTGACAGTGTAATTTTACCCGTGTGTGTGCGGGAGCTTTGTGATCCCTCCTTTTTTTGCAGAACAGGCATGCCCCTGGTCATTTGTTTTCTCTAGAAATCTGTTTCTTTTCTGAGTCAGCACCTCTCAGGGAGTACACCAGTGTAGAGGGCATTTGGTTCCCCCCTTCGGATGTACATTGGAATCATTGGGCGTAATGTTTTGAGAATCTACTTTCCTGAGTTTCTCAGTTTGTTCCTCAGCCACATCTGGAGTAAGCTGCCCACTTGTTCTTTGTCTTCTCGGGATAAGCGTGCTAGGTAGTCTACATCGGGGTTCTCCTGGCCTGTGTCTGTGCATTCTCCTTAGCCAGAATATTGCTGTGTTGGCGAAACCTGCTTTCTGTTCCTTCACCACACAGTTGCGATCGCTAAAACCCATCTGATGTTTCTCTGGAGCACTTTCTCTATATATCATGGATTTCTTTGCATTCTGTCCCTAACTATTTGTGTATGAGTTTTGCATTTTTTTCTTGTTAGTGATGTCGGATTTATGTGATTTTGTTACAGAGCAGCACCATAAGTGCATCAGCAGTTCCCTGCGAGGGGAAAGAACCAGGTGCTGGCCAAGCAGCAACAACTTCGGCTCATCCACCCCAAGGGCCAACCGGTCCTGCAAATCCATTCCGGAGGGTAGGGCCTCCTCACGCTCGCCCCCCTGCAGGAACACAGCCAGCCACCCGTCCTTGCAAATTTTTGCCTACGGGTGCTCCTGACCTAGGGCCACTACCACCGCGTGTAGGAGGTATGTGATTTGGTTTGTCAGGGCTATTTTTCCCCCTCTTCCTTGAAAGCTACGGAGTTGAAACACTAGTTTTGTACGTGAAGGAGATGCTCACTTGACCGTGGCTCATCTAGTCACAAGAGGGTAAGCAAGAGCCAAAGATTTTGGCTGTAATGCCATGGGAATGAAGCGTGACTTTTCAGATTGGGAAGGGAGCCAGCCAGCCATACAGACAGCCTTAACGTGAATCACCTGAATGAGGGGCAGTTGCATACAGATTGTAATACTTGAGAAAACCACTTGCTTCCTTTTTCCCTCTTACACTAACACGGGCATTATTTCACTGTCTATTAGTTGATAGAAACCAATTATGCTGGCTGCTACTGAAGATGATCCTGATTTCCCTTGTCCACAAAAGGACTCGGTGAAATGGTCTTTCGTGAGCAGCTGCTGTACAGTCCTAGTCTATTTACTACCTAGTGAGTGTAAGGCTGCTTCGATCCTGTTTGGCCTCATTCTTCCTGACTCTTTTGGCTTTTGTGGGTAACTTGAGATAAGCAACAAAGAAAGAGAAAGCTGTGGGGTGGGTGGCGCTGGGGGAAATTGATTGCTTGACTCTTCTCACCTACCATTCACAAAGAACCAGGTGACTGGAGCATGAACGGTCGTGTGACAAATGCTGGGCCAAGGCCCGTGAACTGTCTTGTCTGATGTCATTTCTGCCCGTGCTTTGGAAATGGAAGGCCAAGGAAAATGAGTTTTGTGGAAGGGGCTGGGGGATTTTTTCAGATACACTTTTGGATGCAGCCAAGTGTTTGCCCACCTTTCAGCCAGTCCTACGTGCATTTGGCTAAGATGTCCTGAGCCAAACTACTGTTTTCCCGTCACTCATTTCCTTCAACAGCCTCATGACACTGTCTGAAGTTGGTCAGTCTAGGTATGTGGGTATCCGTGGTGAGTGGACAAGAGGAAGAACTTTTGAAAGACAAGGAAAACATTGATAAGAGATTCCCTCGGGAAAGGCTGTCTATTGGCGTGGGAAGCATGCGGAGATCCGGTGGCCATATTGGGTTTCTGTTGTGTTGCTGTCGGTTGTATGATTTAACGGACAATCATTATGAGAGTGAGCATGAGGGTCAGAGGTGATCTTGGACCCTTGGATCAGTGAGCCCATGGCTGCGATGGCATGGCGTAAGAGGTGATGGCATCGCAGTGGGCACGTTCACACACTGTATCGTTGGACAAGCCATGGCATATTTGTTTAGGAAATCGGGGATTCGGTAAGGCTCATTTTTTCTTTACCTGAAAAGCAGGGCTACAGGGAAGAGGCGGCAGGGGTGTGTGGGCTGCGTGTTGGGTTTCTGGATACTTGTGTGTGTTTGTGTTTTAGAGAGTAGCTGCTGTTTAGGGGAGAGGTAGCAGAGTCACACAGAGAAAAGAAGTGCCAAGAGAGCTTGCATCCTCTGCCCGACTCCACACAAACCAGAGCCAAATCTAGGCCGTTGTGATGGTGGGAACCAGGAGTGTGTTCCGAGTTTGCCGTTTGTTTGCAGGGTCCGCTGGCCTTGGGCCCGCCTCTGCTGGTTTTCCTGGTTTGGAAGCAGGAAGCGGGATTAGAAAAGAGAGCAGCAGCCAGTGGTCCCCATGGTGGCCATTAGTACGTTGGTGAAGTGTGTACTTAATGGATATGAAGCATCGGACACGTTGTGCATTCAAAATGTGCCATCTCACACTCTTCACCATTCAGTGGCCACATAGCAAGTGTAGGTGCGTTTCAGGAGGATGGATGTTGTCAGTTGTTGAGGAGGAACCTTGCTTCCATGTCAACAGATGGAAGGCCAGGCACTAAGAAGCTGGCAGTATGTTGAAGGAGATGATCAGGTTGAAATGTTCATGTTCCAGTTGTCATTGATGTGGGCTGTTGTGAGTGAGTGAGTGAGTGAGTGAGTGAGTGAATGAGTGAGTGAGTGAGTGAGTGAGTGTGTTTTCCCAGGGCGGGGAGTTTGAGGGCTCTTAGTTTTCCATCTCTTCTGGCTGTCCAAGTGGCTCAGGTGTAGGTAAAGTGATGTGTGAGCCCCGGATTGATCTAGGCTTAGCACGGTGTCAGTCAAGTACAAAATGAACATGACTTCTAGGACAAGGCTGTTGGCAACTGGCTGAACTGACGGATTGTGGAGTCTGGTGAATCGGGAGAGGATTGAGCAAGTGAGGACGCTGAGAGGTCGGAGAGCTAGCACTTTGGTGCGAGCACCAAGTGAGCTGCAGTGTGAGTGAGTAGCCGAGAAAGCAAGGGAAGGGTCAAAGAGTTGTATTCCCAGGAGGGATGTGTGAATGGATGTCCTCGGACGCTGAGCAGTTCCCGATCATAGAGTCCAGGAACACGTATTGCCCAGTGGGGTCTCGTGTTGGCCAGTATTCATTGAAGGAAGAATCAGGAAGCAGGAGCAGAATGGCAGGAAGAAGAGAGGTGCTACTCTCTCGACAGCTTCTCAATGCTGCTGCAGCAGGTGGGTTGCTAAGTGCCAGCTGCAGAGACCTCAATTTCATTTGGCTGTAGAGCATTTGGCATTGCAGTAGTTCCAGCGGCCTCAGGGTGTTCTTGTGGCCATGGATAAGGAGGCAGGTGTCAGGCTGGCTTATGCACCGACCTGGATGTGGGAGATATCACAGTGTCCCTTGCGATCCAGAAACGTCCTGAGAACAAAATGCTAAGACCCACGATGTTCATGGTTTCCTTTTTCTCTTTCTTTCTTTTTAAGAATGTGTAGGTCCAAACCTATATTCCGAGAGAGACTCCAACCAGGCAGCTAACCAAGACAAACCGGAGGTAAGTCCTGACAGTGTAATTTTACCCGTGTGTGTGCGGGAGCTTTGTGATCCCTCCTTTTTTTGCAGAACAGGCATGCCCCTGGTCATTTGTTTTCTCTAGAAATCTGTTTCTTTTCTGAGTCAGCACCTCTCAGGGAGTACACCAGTGTAGAGGGCATTTGGTTCCCCCCTTCGGATGTACATTGGAATCATTGGGCGTAATGTTTTGAGAATCTACTTTCCTGAGTTTCTCAGTTTGTTCCTCAGCCACATCTGGAGTAAGCTGCCCACTTGTTCTTTGTCTTCTCGGGATAAGCGTGCTAGGTAGTCTACATCGGGGTTCTCCTGGCCTGTGTCTGTGCATTCTCCTTAGCCAGAATATTGCTGTGTTGGCGAAACCTGCTTTCTGTTCCTTCACCACACAGTTGCGATCGCTAAAACCCATCTGATGTTTCTCTGGAGCACTTTCTCTATATATCATGGATTTCTTTGCATTCTGTCCCTAACTATTTGTGTATGAGTTTTGCATTTTTTTCTTGTTAGTGATGTCGGATTTATGTGATTTTGTTACAGAGCAGCACCATAAGTGCATCAGCAGTTCCCTGCGAGGGGAAAGAACCAGGTGCTGGCCAAGCAGCAACAACTTCGGCTCATCCACCCCAAGGGCCAACCGGTCCTGCAAATCCATTCCGGAGGGTAGGGCCTCCTCACGCTCGCCCCCCTGCAGGAACACAGCCAGCCACCCGTCCTTGCAAATTTTTGCCTACGGGTGCTCCTGACCTAGGGCCACTACCACCGCGTGTAGGAGGTATGTGATTTGGTTTGTCAGGGCTATTTTTCCCCCTCTTCCTTGAAAGCTACGGAGTTGAAACACTAGTTTTGTACGTGAAGGAGATGCTCACTTGACCGTGGCTCATCTAGTCACAAGAGGGTAAGCAAGAGCCAAAGATTTTGGCTGTAATGCCATGGGAATGAAGCGTGACTTTTCAGATTGGGAAGGGAGCCAGCCAGCCATACAGACAGCCTTAACGTGAATCACCTGAATGAGGGGCAGTTGCATACAGATTGTAATACTTGAGAAAACCACTTGCTTCCTTTTTCCCTCTTACACTAACACGGGCATTATTTCACTGTCTATTAGTTGATAGAAACCAATTATGCTGGCTGCTACTGAAGATGATCCTGATTTCCCTTGTCCACAAAAGGACTCGGTGAAATGGTCTTTCGTGAGCAGCTGCTGTACAGTCCTAGTCTATTTACTACCTAGTGAGTGTAAGGCTGCTTCGATCCTGTTTGGCCTCATTCTTCCTGACTCTTTTGGCTTTTGTGGGTAACTTGAGATAAGCAACAAAGAAAGAGAAAGCTGTGGGGTGGGTGGCGCTGGGGGAAATTGATTGCTTGACTCTTCTCACCTACCATTCACAAAGAACCAGGTGACTGGAGCATGAACGGTCGTGTGACAAATGCTGGGCCAAGGCCCGTGAACTGTCTTGTCTGATGTCATTTCTGCCCGTGCTTTGGAAATGGAAGGCCAAGGAAAATGAGTTTTGTGGAAGGGGCTGGGGGATTTTTTCAGATACACTTTTGGATGCAGCCAAGTGTTTGCCCACCTTTCAGCCAGTCCTACGTGCATTTGGCTAAGATGTCCCGAGCCAAACTACTGTTTTCCCGTCACTCATTTCCTTCAACAGCCTCATGGCACTGTCTGAAGTTGGTCAATCTAGGTATGTGGGTATCCGTGGTGAGTGGACAAGAGGAAGAACTTTTGAAAGACAAGGAAAACATTGATAAGAGATTCCCTCGGGAAAGGCTGTCTATTGGCGTGGGAAGCATGCGGAGATCCGGTGGCCATATTGGGTTTCTGTTGTGTTGCTGTCGGTTGTATGATTTAACGGACAATCATTATGAGAGTGAGCATGAGGGTCAGAGGTGATCTTGGACCCTTGGATCAGTGAGCCCATGGCTGCGATGGCATGGCGTAAGAGGTGATGGCATCGCAGTGGGCACGTTCACACACTGTATCGTTGGACAAGCCATGGCATATTTGTTTAGGAAATCGGGGATTCGGTAAGGCTCATTTTTTCTTTACCTGAAAAGCAGGGCTACAGGGAAGAGGCGGCAGGGGTGTGTGGGCTGCGTGTTGGGTTTCTGGATACTTGTGTGTTTGTGTTTTAGAGAGTAGCTGCTGTTTAGGGGAGAGGTAGCAGAGTCACACAGAGAAAAGAAGTGCCAAGAGAGCTTGCATCCTCTGCCCGACTCCACACAAACCAGAGCCAAATCGAGGCCGTTGTGATGGTGGGAACCAGGAGTGTGTTCCGAGTTTGCCGTGTGTTTGCAGGGTCCGCTGGCCTTGGGCCCGCCTCTGCTGGTTTTCCTGGTTTGGAAGCAGGAAGCGGGATTAGAAAAGAGAGCAGCAGCCAGTGGTCCCCATGGTGGCCATTAGTACGTTGGTGAAGTGTGTACTTAATGGATATGAAGCATCGGACACGTTGTGCATTCAAAATGTGCCATCTCACACTCTTCACCATTCAGTGGCCACATAGCAAGTGTAGGTGCGTTTCAGGAGGATGGATGTTGTCAGTTGTTGAGGAGGAACCTTGCTTCCATGTCAACAGATGGAAGGCCAGGCATTAAGAAGCTGGCAGTATTTTGAAGGAGATGATCAGGTTGAAATGTTCAGGTTCCAGTTGTCATTGATGTGGGCTGTTGTGAGTGAGTGAGTGAGTGTGTTTTCCCAGGGCGGGGAGTTTGAGGGCTCTTAGTTTTCCATCTCTTCTGGCTGTCCAAGTGGCTCAGGTGTAGGTAAAGTGATGTGTGAGCCCCGGATTGATCTAGGCTTAGCACGGTGTCAGTCAAGTACAAAATGAACATGACTTCTAGGACAAGGCTGTTGGCAACTGGCTGAACTGACGGATTGTGGAGTCTGGTGAATCGGGAGAGGATTGAGCAAGTGAGGACGCTGAGAGGTCGGAGAGCTAGCACTTTGGTGCGAGCACCAAGTGAGCTGCAGTGTGAGTGAGTAGCCGAGAAAGCAAGGGAAGGGTCAAAGAGTTGTATTCCCAGGAGGGATGTGTGAATGGATGTCTTCTGACGCTGAGCAGTTCCCGATCATAGAGTCCAGGAACACGTATTGCCCAGTGGGGTCTCGTGTTGGCCAGTATTCATTGAAGGAAGAATCAGGAAGCAGGAGCAGAATGGCAGGAAGAAGAGAGGTGCTACTCTCTCGACAGCTTCTCAATGCTGCTGCAGCAGGTGGGTTGCTAAGTGCCAGCTGCAGAGACCTCAATTTCATTTGGCTGTAGAGCATTTGGCATTGCAGTAGTTCCAGCGGCCTCAGGGTGTTCTTGTGGCCATGGATAAGGAGGCAGGTGTCAGGCTGGCTTATGCACCGACCTGGATGTGGGAGATATCACAGTGTCCCTTGCGATCCAGAAACGTCCTGAGAACAAAATGCTAAGACCCACGATGTTCATGGTTTCCTTTTTCTCTTTCTTTCTTTTTAAGAATGTGTAGGTCCAAACCTATATTCCGAGAGAGACTCCAACCAGGCAGCTAACCAAGACAAACCGGAGGTAAGTCCTGACAGTGTAATTTTACCCGTGTGTGTGCGGGAGCTTTGTGATCCCTCCTTTTTTTGCAGAACAGGCATGCCCCTGGTCATTTGTTTTCTCTAGAAATCTGTTTCTTTTCTGAGTCAGCACCTCTCAGGGAGTACACCAGTGTAGAGGGCATTTGGTTCCCCCCTTCGGATGTACATTGGAATCATTGGGCGTAATGTTTTGAGAATCTACTTTCCTGAGTTTCTCAGTTTGTTCCTCAGCCACATCTGGAGTAAGCTGCCCACTTGTTCTTTGTCTTCTCGGGATAAGCGTGCGAGGTAGTCTACATCGGGGTTCTCCTGGCCTGTGTCTGTGCATTCTCCTTAGCCAGAATATTGCTGTGTTGGCGAAACCTGCTTTCTGTTCCTTCACCACACAGTTGCGATCGCTAAAACCCATCTGATGTTTCTCTGGAGCACTTTCTCTATATATCATGGATTTCTTTGCATTCTGTCCCTAACTATTTGTGTATGAGTTTTGCATTTTTTTCTTGTTAGTGATGTCGGATTTATGTGATTTTGTTACAGAGCAGCACCATAAGTGCATCAGCAGTTCCCTGCGAGGGGAAAGAACCAGGTGCTGGCCAAGCAGCAACAACTTCGGCTCATCCACCCCAAGGGCCAACCGGTCCTGCAAATCCATTCCGGAGGGTAGGGCCTCCTCACGCTCGCCCCCCTGCAGGAACACAGCCAGCCACCCGTCCTTGCAAATTTTTGCCTACGGGTGCTCCTGACCTAGGGCCACTACCACCGCGTGTAGGAGGTATGTGATTTGGTTTGTCAGGGCTATTTTTCCCCCTCTTCCTTGAAAGCTACGGAGTTGAAACACTAGTTTTGTACGTGAAGGAGATGCTCACTTGACCGTGGCTCATCTAGTCACAAGAGGGTAAGCAAGAGCCAAAGATTTTGGCTGTAATGCCATGGGAATGAAGCGTGACTTTTCAGATTGGGAAGGGAGCCAGCCAGCCATACAGACAGCCTTAACGTGAATCACCTGAATGAGGGGCAGTTGCATACAGATTGTAATACTTGAGAAAACCACTTGCTTCCTTTTTCCCTCTTACACTAACACGGGCATTATTTCACTCTCTATTAGTTGATAGAAACCAATTATGCTGGCTGCTACTGAAGATGATCCTGATTTCCCTTGTCCACAAAAGGACTCGGTGAAATGGTCTTTCGTGAGCAGCTGCTGTACAGTCCTAGTCTATTTACTACCTAGTGAGTGTAAGGCTGCTTCGATCCTGTTTGGCCTCATTCTTCCTGACTCTTTTGGCTTTTGTGGGTAACTTGAGATAAGCAACAAAGAAAGAGAAAGCTGTGGGGTGGGTGGCGCTGGGGGAAATTGATTGCTTGACTCTTCTCACCTACCATTCACAAAGAACCAGGTGACTGGAGCATGAACGGTCGTGTGACAAATGCTGGGCCAAGGCCCGTGAACTGTCTTGTCTGATGTCATTTCTGCCCGTGCTTTGGAAATGGAAGGCCAAGGAAAATGAGTTTTGTGGAAGGGGCTGGGGGATTTTTTCAGATACACTTTTGGATGCAGCCAAGTGTTTGCCCACCTTTCAGCCAGTCCTACGTGCATTTGGCTAAGATGTCCCGAGCCAAACTACTGTTTTCCCGTCACTCATTTCCTTCAACAGCCTCATGACACTGTCTGAAGTTGGTCAGTCTAGGTATGTGGGTATCCGTGGTGAGTGGACAAGAGGAAGAACTTTTGAAAGACAAGGAAAACATTGATAAGAGATTCCCTCGGGAAAGGCTGTCTATTGGCGTGGGAAGCATGCGGAGATCCGGTGGCCATATTGGGTTTCTGTTGTGTTGCTGTCGGTTGTATGATTTAACGGACAATCATTATGAGAGTGAGCATGAGGGTCAGAGGTGATCTTGGACCCTTGGATCAGTGAGCCCATGGCTGCGATGGCATGGCGTAAGAGGTGATGGCATCGCAGTGGGCACGTTCACACACTGTATCGTTGGACAAGCCATGGCATATTTGTTTAGGAAATCGGGGATTCGGTAAGGCTCATTTTTTCTTTACCTGAAAAGCAGGGCTACAGGGAAGAGGCGGCAGGGGTGTGTGGGCTGCGTGTTGGGTTTCTGGATACTTGTGTGTTTGTGTTTTAGAGAGTAGCTGCTGTTTAGGGGAGAGGTAGCAGAGTCACACAGAGAAAAGAAGTGCCAAGAGAGCTTGCATCCTCTGCCCGACTCCACACAAACCAGAGCCAAATCTAGGCCGTTGTGATGGTGGGAACCAGGAGTGTGTTCCGAGTTTGCCGTGTGTTTGCAGGGTCCGCTGGCCTTGGGCCCGCCTCTGCTGGTTTTCCTGGTTTGGAAGCAGGAAGCGGGATTAGAAAAGAGAGCAGCAGCCAGTGGTCCCCATGGTGGCCATTAGTACGTTGGTGAAGTGTGTACTTAATGGATATGAAGCATCGGACACGTTGTGCATTCAAAATGTGCCATCTCACACTCTTCACCATTCAGTGGCCACATAGCGAGTGTAGGTGCATTTAAGGAGGATGGATGTTGTCAGTTGTTGAGGAGGAACCTTGCTTCCATGTCAACAGATGGAAGGCCAGGCATTAAGAAGCTGGCAGTATTTTGAAGGAGATGATCAGGTTGAAATGTTCAGGTTCCAGTTGTCATTGATGTGGGCTGTTGTGAGTGAGTGAGTGAGTGAGTGAGTGAGTGAGTGAATGAGTGAGTGAGTGAGTGAGTGAGTGTGTTTTCCCAGGGCGGGGAGTTTGAGGGCTCTTAGTTTTCCATCTCTTCTGGCTGTCCAAGTGGCTCAGGTGTAGGTAAAGTGATGTGTGAGCCCCGGATTGATCTAGGCTTAGCACGGTGTCAGTCAAGTACAAAATGAACATGACTTCTAGGACAAGGCTGTTGGCAACTGGCTGAACTGACGGATTGTGGAGTCTGGTGAATCGGGAGAGGATTGAGCAAGTGAGGACGCTGAGAGGTCGGAGAGCTAGCACTTTGGTGCGAGCACCAAGTGAGCTGCAGTGTGAGTGAGTAGCCGAGAAAGCAAGGGAAGGGTCAAAGAGTTGTATTCCCAGGAGGGATGTGTGAATGGATGTCCTCGGACGCTGAGCAGTTCCCGATCATAGAGTCCAGGAACACGTATTGCCCAGTGGGGTCTCGTGTTGGCCAGTATTCATTGAAGGAAGAATCAGGAAGCAGGAGCAGAATGGCAGGAAGAAGAGAGGTGCTACTCTCTCGACAGCTTCTCAATGCTGCTGCAGCAGGTGGGTTGCTAAGTGCCAGCTGCAGAGACCTCAATTTCATTTGGCTGTAGAGCATTTGGCATTGCAGTAGTTCCAGCGGCCTCAGGGTGTTCTTGTGGCCATGGATAAGGAGGCAGGTGTCAGGCTGGCTTATGCACCGACCTGGATGTGGTAGATATCACAGTGTCCCTTGCGATCCAGAAACGTCCCGAGAACAAAATGCTAAGACCCACGATGTTCATGGTTTCCTTTTTCTCTTTCTTTCTTTTTAAGAATGTGTAGGTCCAAACCTATATTCCGAGAGAGACTCCAACCAGGCAGCTAACCAAGACAAACCGGAGGTAAGTCCTGACAGTGTAATTTTACCCGTGTGTGTGCGGGAGCTTTGTGATCCCTCCTTTTTTTGCAGAACAGGCATGCCCCTGGTCATTTGTTTTCTCTAGAAATCTGTTTCTTTTCTGAGTCAGCACCTCTCAGGGAGTACACCAGTGTAGAGGGCATTTGGTTCCCCCCTTCGGATGTACATTGGAATCATTGGGCGTAATGTTTTGAGAATCTACTTTCCTGAGTTTCTCAGTTTGTTCCTCAGCCACATCTGGAGTAAGCTGCCCACTTGTTCTTTGCCTTCTCGGGATAAGCGTGCGAGGTAGTCTACATCGGGGTTCTCCTGGCCTGTGTCTGTGCATTCTCCTTAGCCAGAATATTGCTGTGTTGGCGAAACCTGCTTTCTGTTCCTTCACCACACAGTTGCGATCGCTAAAACCCATCTGATGTTTCTCTGGAGCACTTTCTCTATATATCATGGATTTCTTTGCATTCTGTCCCTAACTATTTGTGTATGAGTTTTGCATTTTTTTCTTGTTAGTGATGTCGGATTTATGTGATTTTGTTACAGAGCAGCACCATAAGTGCATCAGCAGTTCCCTGCGAGGGGAAAGAACCAGGTGCTGGCCAAGCAGCAACAACTTCGGCTCATCCACCCCAAGGGCCAACCGGTCCTGCAAATCCATTCCGGAGGGTAGGGCCTCCTCACGCTCGCCCCCCTGCAGGAACACAGCCAGCCACCCGTCCTTGCAAATTTTTGCCTACGGGTGCTCCTGACCTAGGGCCACTACCACCGCGTGTAGGAGGTATGTGATTTGGTTTGTCAGGGCTATTTTCCCCCCTCTTCCTTGAAAGCTGCGGAGTTGAAACACTAGTTTTGTACGTGAAGGAGATGCTCACTTGACCGTGGCTCATCTAGTCACAAGAGGGTAAGCAAGAGCTAAAGATTTTGGCTGTAATGCCATGGGAATGAAGCGTGACTTTTCAGATTGGGAAGGGAGCCAGCCAGCCATACAGACAGCCTTAACGTGAATCACCTGAATGAGGGGCAGTTGCATACAGATTGTAATACTTGAGAAAACCACTTGCTTCCTTTTTCCCTCTTACACTAACACGGGCATTATTTCACTCTCTATTAGTTGATAGAAACCAATTATGCTGGCTGCTACTGAAGATGATCCTGATTTCCCTTGTCCACAAAAGGACTCGGTGAAATGGTCTTTCGTGAGCAGCTGCTGTACAGTCCTAGTCTATTTACTACCTAGTGAGTGTAAGGCTGCTTCGATCCTGTTTGGCCTCATTCTTCCTGACTCTTTTGGCTTTTGTGGGTAACTTGAGATAAGCAACAAAGAAAGAGAAAGCTGTGGGGTGGGTGGCGCTGGGGGAAATTGATTGCTTGACTCTTCTCACCTACCATTCACAAAGAACCAGGTGACTGGAGCATGAACGGTCGTGTGACAAATGCTGGGCCAAGGCCCGTGAACTGTCTTGTCTGATGTCATTTCTGCCCGTGCTTTGGAAATGGAAGGCCAAGGAAAATGAGTTTTGTGGAAGGGGCTGGGGGATTTTTTCAGATACACTTTTGGATGCAGCCAAGTGTTTGCCCACCTTTCAGCCAGTCCTACGTGCATTTGGCTAAGATGTCCCGAGCCAAACTACTGTTTTCCCGTCACTCATTTCCTTCAACAGCCTCATGACACTGTCTGAAGTTGGTCAGTCTAGGTATGTGGGTATCCGTGGTGAGTGGACAAGAGGAAGAACTTTTGAAAGACAAGGAAAACATTGATAAGAGATTCCCTCGGGAAAGGCTGTCTATTGGCGTGGGAAGCATGCGGAGATCCGGTGGCCATATTGGGTTTCTGTTGTGTTGCTGTCGGTTGTATGATTTAACGGACAATCATTATGAGAGTGAGCATGAGGGTCAGAGGTGATCTTGGACCCTTGGATCAGTGAGCCCATGGCTGCGATGGCATGGCGTAAGAGGTGATGGCATCGCAGTGGGCACGTTCACACACTGTATCGTTGGACAAGCCATGGCATATTTGTTTAGGAAATCGGGGATTCGGTAAGGCTCATTTTTTCTTTACCTGAAAAGCAGGGCTACAGGGAAGAGGCGGCAGGGGTGTGTGGGCTGCGTGTTGGGTTTCTGGATACTTGTGTGTTTGTGTTTTAGAGAGTAGCTGCTGTTTAGGGGAGAGGTAGCAGAGTCACACAGAGAAAAGAAGTGCCAAGAGAGCTTGCATCCTCTGCCCGACTCCACACAAACCAGAGCCAAATCTAGGCCGTTGTGATGGTGGGAACCAGGAGTGTGTTCCGAGTTTGCCGTGTGTTTGCAGGGTCCGCTGGCCTTGGGCCCGCCTCTGCTGGTTTTCCTGGTTTGGAAGCAGGAAGCGGGATTAGAAAAGAGAGCAGCAGCCAGTGGTCCCCATGGTGGCCATTAGTACGTTGGTGAAGTGTGTACTTAATGGATATGAAGCATCGGACACGTTGTGCATTCAAAATGTGCCATCTCACACTCTTCACCATTCAGTGGCCACATAGCGAGTGTAGGTGCATTTCAGGAGGATGGATGTTGTCAGTTGTTGAGGAGGAACCTTGCTTCCATGTCAACAGATGGAAGGCCAGGCATTAAGAAGCTGGCAGTATTTTGAAGGAGATGATCAGGTTGAAATGTTCAGGTTCCAGTTGTCATTGATGTGGGCTGTTGTGAGTGAGTGAGTGAGTGAGTGAGTGAGTGAGTGAGTGAATGAGTGAGTGAGTGAGTGAGTGTGTTTTCCCAGGGCGGGGAGTTTGAGGGCTCTTAGTTTTCCATCTCTTCTGGCTGTCCAAGTGGCTCAGGTGTAGGTAAAGTGATGTGTGAGCCCCGGATTGATCTAGGCTTAGCACGGTGTCAGTCAAGTACAAAATGAACATGACTTCTAGGACAAGGCTGTTGGCAACTGGCTGAACTGACGGATTGTGGAGTCTGGTGAATCGGGAGAGGATTGAGCAAGTGAGGACGCTGAGAGGTCGGAGAGCTAGCACTTTGGTGCGAGCACCAAGTGAGCTGCAGTGTGAGTGAGTAGCCGAGAAAGCAAGGGAAGGGTCAAAGAGTTGTATTCCCAGGAGGGATGTGTGAATGGATGTCCTCGGACGCTGAGCAGTTCCCGATCATAGAGTCCAGGAACACGTATTGCCCAGTGGGGTCTCGTGTTGGCCAGTATTCATTGAAGGAAGAATCAGGAAGCAGGAGCAGAATGGCAGGAAGAAGAGAGGTGCTACTCTCTCGACAGCTTCTCAATGCTGCTGCAGCAGGTGGGTTGCTAAGTGCCAGCTGCAGAGACCTCAATTTCATTTGGCTGTAGAGCATTTGGCATTGCAGTAGTTCCAGCGGCCTCAGGGTGTTCTTGTGGCCATGGATAAGGAGGCAGGTGTCAGGCTGGCTTATGCACCGACCTGGATGTGGTAGATATCACAGTGTCCCTTGCGATCCAGAAACATCCCGAGAACAAAATGCTAAGACCCACGATGTTCATGGTTTCCTTTTTCTCTTTCTTTCTTTTTAAGAATGTGTAGGTCCAAACCTATATTCCGAGAGAGACTCCAACCAGGCAGCTAACCAAGACAAACCGGAGGTAAGTCCTGACAGTGTAATTTTACCCGTGTGTGTGCGGGAGCTTTGTGATCCCTCCTTTTTTTGCAGAACAGGCATGCCCCTGGTCATTTGTTTTCTCTAGAAATCTGTTTCTTTTCTGAGTCAGCACCTCTCAGGGAGTACACCAGTGTAGAGGGCATTTGGTTCCCCCCTTCGGATGTACATTGGAATCATTGGGCGTAATGTTTTGAGAATCTACTTTCCTGAGTTTCTCAGTTTGTTCCTCAGCCACATCTGGAGTAAGCTGCCCACTTGTTCTTTGCCTTCTCGGGATAAGCGTGCGAGGTAGTCTACATCGGGGTTCTCCTGGCCTGTGTCTGTGCATTCTCCTTAGCCAGAATATTGCTGTGTTGGCGAAACCTGCTTTCTGTTCCTTCACCACACAGTTGCGATCGCTAAAACCCATCTGATGTTTCTCTGGAGCACTTTCTCTATATATCATGGATTTCTTTGCATTCTGTCCCTAACTATTTGTGTATGAGTTTTGCATTTTTTTCTTGTTAGTGATGTCGGATTTATGTGATTTTGTTACAGAGCAGCACCATAAGTGCATCAGCAGTTCCCTGCGAGGGGAAAGAACCAGGTGCTGGCCAAGCAGCAACAACTTCGGCTCATCCACCCCAAGGGCCAACCGGTCCTGCAAATCCATTCCGGAGGGTAGGGCCTCCTCACGCTCGCCCCCCTGCAGGAACACAGCCAGCCACCCGTCCTTGCAAATTTTTGCCTACGGGTGCTCCTGACCTAGGGCCACTACCACCGCGTGTAGGAGGTATGTGATTTGGTTTGTCAGGGCTATTTTCCCCCCTCTTCCTTGAAAGCTACGGAGTTGAAACACTAGTTTTGTACGTGAAGGAGATGCTCACTTGACCGTGGCTCATCTAGTCACAAGAGGGTAAGCAAGAGCTAAAGATTTTGGCTGTAATGCCATGGGAATGAAGCGTGACTTTTCAGATTGGGAAGGGAGCCAGCCAGCCATACAGACAGCCTTAACGTGAATCACCTGAATGAGGGGCAGTTGCATACAGATTGTAATACTTGAGAAAACCACTTGCTTCCTTTTTCCCTCTTACACTAACACGGGCATTATTTCACTCTCTATTAGTTGATAGAAACCAATTATGCTGGCTGCTACTGAAGATGATCCTGATTTCCCTTGTCCACAAAAGGACTCGGTGAAATGGTCTTTCGTGAGCAGCTGCTGTACAGTCCTAGTCTATTTACTACCTAGTGAGTGTAAGGCTGCTTCGATCCTGTTTGGCCTCATTCTTCCTGACTCTTTTGGCTTTTGTGGGTAACTTGAGATAAGCAACAAAGAAAGAGAAAGCTGTGGGGTGGGTGGCGCTGGGGGAAATTGATTGCTTGACTCTTCTCACCTACCATTCACAAAGAACCAGGTGACTGGAGCATGAACGGTCGTGTGACAAATGCTGGGCCAAGGCCCGTGAACTGTCTTGTCTGATGTCATTTCTGCCCGTGCTTTGGAAATGGAAGGCCAAGGAAAATGAGTTTTGTGGAAGGGGCTGGGGGATTTTTTCAGATACACTTTTGGATGCAGCCAAGTGTTTGCCCACCTTTCAGCCAGTCCTACGTGCATTTGGCTAAGATGTCCCGAGCCAAACTACTGTTTTCCCGTCACTCATTTCCTTCAACAGCCTCATGACACTGTCTGAAGTTGGTCAGTCTAGGTATGTGGGTATCCGTGGTGAGTGGACAAGAGGAAGAACTTTTGAAAGACAAGGAAAACATTGATAAGAGATTCCCTCGGGAAAGGCTGTCTATTGGCGTGGGAAGCATGCGGAGATCCGGTGGCCATATTGGGTTTCTGTTGTGTTGCTGTCGGTTGTATGATTTAACGGACAATCATTATGAGAGTGAGCATGAGGGTCAGAGGTGATCTTGGACCCTTGGATCAGTGAGCCCATGGCTGCGATGGCATGGCGTAAGAGGTGATGGCATCGCAGTGGGCACGTTCACACACTGTATCGTTGGACAAGCCATGGCATATTTGTTTAGGAAATCGGGGATTCGGTAAGGCTCATTTTTTCTTTACCTGAAAAGCAGGGCTACAGGGAAGAGGCGGCAGGGGTGTGTGGGCTGCGTGTTGGGTTTCTGGATACTTGTGTGTTTGTGTTTTAGAGAGTAGCTGCTGTTTAGGGGAGAGGTAGCAGAGTCACACAGAGAAAAGAAGTGCCAAGAGAGCTTGCATCCTCTGCCCGACTCCACACAAACCAGAGCCAAATCTAGGCCGTTGTGATGGTGGGAACCAGGAGTGTGTTCCGAGTTTGCCGTGTGTTTGCAGGGTCCGCTGGCCTTGGGCCCGCCTCTGCTGGTTTTCCTGGTTTGGAAGCAGGAAGCGGGATTAGAAAAGAGAGCAGCAGCCAGTGGTCCCCATGGTGGCCATTAGTACGTTGGTGAAGTGTGTACTTAATGGATATGAAGCATCGGACACGTTGTGCATTCAAAATGTGCCATCTCACACTCTTCACCATTCAGTGGCCACATAGCGAGTGTAGGTGCATTTCAGGAGGATGGATGTTGTCAGTTGTTGAGGAGGAACCTTGCTTCCATGTCAACAGATGGAAGGCCAGGCATTAAGAAGCTGGCAGTATTTTGAAGGAGATGATCAGGTTGAAATGTTCAGGTTCCAGTTGTCATTGATGTGGGCTGTTGTGAGTGAGTGAGTGAGTGAGTGAGTGAGTGAGTGAATGAGTGAGTGAGTGAGTGAGTGTGTTTTCCCAGGGCGGGGAGTTTGAGGGCTCTTAGTTTTCCATCTCTTCTGGCTGTCCAAGTGGCTCAGGTGTAGGTAAAGTGATGTGTGAGCCCCGGATTGATCTAGGCTTAGCACGGTGTCAGTCAAGTACAAAATGAACATGACTTCTAGGACAAGGCTGTTGGCAACTGGCTGAACTGACGGATTGTGGAGTCTGGTGAATCGGGAGAGGATTGAGCAAGTGAGGACGCTGAGAGGTCGGAGAGCTAGCACTTTGGTGCGAGCACCAAGTGAGCTGCAGTGTGAGTGAGTAGCCGAGAAAGCAAGGGAAGGGTCAAAGAGTTGTATTCCCAGGAGGGATGTGTGAATGGATGTCCTCGGACGCTGAGCAGTTCCCGATCATAGAGTCCAGGAACACGTATTGCCCAGTGGGGTCTCGTGTTGGCCAGTATTCATTGAAGGAAGAATCAGGAAGCAGGAGCAGAATGGCAGGAAGAAGAGAGGTGCTACTCTCTCGACAGCTTCTCAATGCTGCTGCAGCAGGTGGGTTGCTAAGTGCCAGCTGCAGAGACCTCAATTTCATTTGGCTGTAGAGCATTTGACATAGCAGGAGTTCCAGCGGCCTCAGGGTGTTCTTGTGGCCATGGATAAGGAGGCAGGTGTCAGGCTGGCTTATGCACCGACCTGGATGTGGTAGATATCACAGTGTCCCTTGCGATCCAGAAACATCCCGAGAACAAAATGCTAAGACCCACGATGTTCATGGTTTCCTTTTTCTCTTTCTTTCTTTTTAATAATGTGTAGGTCCAAACCTATATTCCGAGAGAGACTCCAACCAGGCAGCTAACCAAGACAAACCGGAGGTAAGTCCTGACAGTGTAATTTTACCCGTGTGTGTGCGGGAGCTTTGTGATCCCTCCTTTTTTTGCAGAACAGGCATGCCCCTGGTCATTTGTTTTCTCTAGAAATCTGTTTCTTTTCTGAGTCAGCACCTCTCAGGGAGTACACCAGTGTAGAGGGCATTTGGTTCCCCCCTTCGGATGTACATTGGAATCATTGGGCGTAATGTTTTGAGAATCTACTTTCCTGAGTTTCTCAGTTTGTTCCTCAGCCACATCTGGAGTAAGCTGCCCACTTGTTCTTTGCCTTCTCGGGATAAGCGTGCGAGGTAGTCTACATCGGGGTTCTCCTGGCCTGTGTCTGTGCATTCTCCTTAGCCAGAATATTGCTGTGTTGGCGAAACCTGCTTTCTGTTCCTTCACCACACAGTTGCGATCGCTAAAACCCATCTGATGTTTCTCTGGAGCACTTTCTCTATATATCATGGATTTCTTTGCATTCTGTCCCTAACTATTTGTGTATGAGTTTTGCATTTTTTTCTTGTTAGTGATGTCGGATTTATGTGATTTTGTTACAGAGCAGCACCATAAGTGCATCAGCAGTTCCCTGCGAGGGGAAAGAACCAGGTGCTGGCCAAGCAGCAACAACTTCGGCTCATCCACCCCAAGGGCCAACCGGTCCTGCAAATCCATTCCGGAGGGTAGGGCCTCCTCACGCTCGCCCCCCTGCAGGAACACAGCCAGCCACCCGTCCTTGCAAATTTTTGCCTACGGGTGCTCCTGACCTAGGGCCACTACCACCGCGTGTAGGAGGTATGTGATTTGGTTTGTCAGGGCTATTTTCCCCCCTCTTCCTTGAAAGCTACGGAGTTGAAACACTAGTTTTGTACGTGAAGGAGATGCTCACTTGACCGTGGCTCATCTAGTCACAAGAGGGTAAGCAAGAGCTAAAGATTTTGGCTGTAATGCCATGGGAATGAAGCGTGACTTTTCAGATTGGGAAGGGAGCCAGCCAGCCATACAGACAGCCTTAACGTGAATCACCTGAATGAGGGGCAGTTGCATACAGATTGTAATACTTGAGAAAACCACTTGCTTCCTTTTTCCCTCTTACACTAACACGGGCATTATTTCACTGTCTATTAGTTGATAGAAACCAATTATGCTGGCTGCTACTGAAGATGATCCTGATTTCCCTTGTCCACAAAAGGACTCGGTGAAATGGTCTTTCGTGAGCAGCTGCTGTACAGTCCTAGTCTATTTACTACCTAGTGAGTGTAAGGCTGCTTCGATCCTGTTTGGCCTCATTCTTCCTGACTCTTTTGGCTTTTGTGGGTAACTTGAGATAAGCAACAAAGAAAGAGAAAGCTGTGGGGTGGGTGGCACTGGGGGAAATTGATTGCTTGACTCTTCTCACCTACCATTCACAAAGAACCAGGTGACTGGAGCATGAACGGTCGTGTGACAAATGCTGGGCCAAGGCCCGTGAACTGTCTTGTCTGATGTCATTTCTGCCCGTGCTTTGGAAATGGAAGGCCAAGGAAAATGAGTTTTGTGGAAGGGGCTGGGGGATTTTTTCAGATACACTTTTGGATGCAGCCAAGTGTTTGCCCACCTTTCAGCCAGTCCTACGTGCATTTGGCTAAGATGTCCCGAGCCAAACTACTGTTTTCCCGTCACTCATTTCCTTCAACAGCCTCATGACACTGTCTGAAGTTGGTCAGTCTAGGTATGTGGGTATCCGTGGTGAGTGGACAAGAGGAAGAACTTTTGAAAGACAAGGAAAACATTGATAAGAGATTCCCTCGGGAAAGGCTGTCTATTGGCGTGGGAAGCATGCGGAGATCCGGTGGCCATATTGGGTTTCTGTTGTGTTGCTGTCGGTTGTATGATTTAACGGACAATCATTATGAGAGTGAGCATGAGGGTCAGAGGTGATCTTGGACCCTTGGATCAGTGAGCCCATGGCTGCGATGGCATGGCGTAAGAGGTGATGGCATCGCAGTGGGCACGTTCACACACTGTATCGTTGGACAAGCCATGGCATATTTGTTTAGGAAATCGGGGATTCGGTAAGGCTCATTTTTTCTTTACCTGAAAAGCAGGGCTACAGGGAAGAGGCGGCAGGGGTGTGTGGGCTGCGTGTTGGGTTTCTGGATACTTGTGTGTTTGTGTTTTAGAGAGTAGCTGCTGTTTAGGGGAGAGGTAGCAGAGTCACACAGAGAAAAGAAGTGCCAAGAGAGCTTGCATCCTCTGCCCGACTCCACACAAACCAGAGCCAAATCTAGGCCGTTGTGATGGTGGGAACCAGGAGTGTGTTCCGAGTTTGCCGTGTGTTTGCAGGGTCCGCTGGCCTTGGGCCCGCCTCTGCTGGTTTTCCTGGTTTGGAAGCAGGAAGCGGGATTAGAAAAGAGAGCAGCAGCCAGTGGTCCCCATGGTGGCCATTAGTACGTTGGTGAAGTGTGTACTTAATGGATATGAAGCATCGGACACGTTGTGCATTCAAAATGTGCCATCTCACACTCTTCACCATTCAGTGGCCACATAGCGAGTGTAGGTGCATTTCAGGAGGATGGATGTTGTCAGTTGTTGAGGAGGAACCTTGCTTCCATGTCAACAGATGGAAGGCCAGGCATTAAGAAGCTGGCAGTATTTTGAAGGAGATGATCAGGTTGAAATGTTCAGGTTCCAGTTGTCATTGATGTGGGCTGTTGTGAGTGAGTGAGTGAGTGAGTGAGTGAGTGAGTGAATGAGTGAGTGAGTGAGTGAGTGTGTTTTCCCAGGGCGGGGAGTTTGAGGGCTCTTAGTTTTCCATCTCTTCTGGCTGTCCAAGTGGCTCAGGTGTAGGTAAAGTGATGTGTGAGCCCCGGATTGATCTAGGCTTAGCACGGTGTCAGTCAAGTACAAAATGAACATGACTTCTAGGACAAGGCTGTTGGCAACTGGCTGAACTGACGGATTGTGGAGTCTGGTGAATCGGGAGAGGATTGAGCAAGTGAGGACGCTGAGAGGTCGGAGAGCTAGCACTTTGGTGCGAGCACCAAGTGAGCTGCAGTGTGAGTGAGTAGCCGAGAAAGCAAGGGAAGGGTCAAAGAGTTGTATTCCCAGGAGGGATGTGTGAATGGATGTCCTCGGACGCTGAGCAGTTCCCGATCATAGAGTCCAGGAACACGTATTGCCCAGTGGGGTCTCGTGTTGGCCAGTATTCATTGAAGGAAGAATCAGGAAGCAGGAGCAGAATGGCAGGAAGAAGAGAGGTGCTACTCTCTCGACAGCTTCTCAATGCTGCTGCAGCAGGTGGGTTGCTAAGTGCCAGCTGCAGAGACCTCAATTTCATTTGGCTGTAGAGCATTTGACATAGCAGGAGTTCCAGCGGCCTCAGGGTGTTCTTGTGGCCATGGATAAGGAGGCAGGTGTCAGGCTGGCTTATGCACCGACCTGGATGTGGTAGATATCACAGTGTCCCTTGCGATCCAGAAACATCCCGAGAACAAAATGCTAAGACCCACGATGTTCATGGTTTCCTTTTTCTCTTTCTTTCTTTTTAATAATGTGTAGGTCCAAACCTATATTCCGAGAGAGACTCCAACCAGGCAGCTAACCAAGACAAACCGGAGGTAAGTCCTGACAGTGTAATTTTACCCGTGTGTGTGCGGGAGCTTTGTGATCCCTCCTTTTTTTGCAGAACAGGCATGCCCCTGGTCATTTGTTTTCTCTAGAAATCTGTTTCTTTTCTGAGTCAGCACCTCTCAGGGAGTACACCAGTGTAGAGGGCATTTGGTTCCCCCCTTCGGATGTACATTGGAATCATTGGGCGTAATGTTTTGAGAATCTACTTTCCTGAGTTTCTCAGTTTGTTCCTCAGCCACATCTGGAGTAAGCTGCCCACTTGTTCTTTGCCTTCTCGGGATAAGCGTGCGAGGTAGTCTACATCGGGGTTCTCCTGGCCTGTGTCTGTGCATTCTCCTTAGCCAGAATATTGCTGTGTTGGCGAAACCTGCTTTCTGTTCCTTCACCACACAGTTGCGATCGCTAAAACCCATCTGATGTTTCTCTGGAGCACTTTCTCTATATATCATGGATTTCTTTGCATTCTGTCCCTAACTATTTGTGTATGAGTTTTGCATTTTTTTCTTGTTAGTGATGTCGGATTTATGTGATTTTGTTACAGAGCAGCACCATAAGTGCATCAGCAGTTCCCTGCGAGGGGAAAGAACCAGGTGCTGGCCAAGCAGCAACAACTTCGGCTCATCCACCCCAAGGGCCAACCGGTCCTGCAAATCCATTCCGGAGGGTAGGGCCTCCTCACGCTCGCCCCCCTGCAGGAACACAGCCAGCCACCCGTCCTTGCAAATTTTTGCCTACGGGTGCTCCTGACCTAGGGCCACTACCACCGCGTGTAGGAGGTATGTGATTTGGTTTGTCAGGGCTATTTTCCCCCCTCTTCCTTGAAAGCTACGGAGTTGAAACACTAGTTTTGTACGTGAAGGAGATGCTCACTTGACCGTGGCTCATCTAGTCACAAGAGGGTAAGCAAGAGCTAAAGATTTTGGCTGTAATGCCATGGGAATGAAGCGTGACTTTTCAGATTGGGAAGGGAGCCAGCCAGCCATACAGACAGCCTTAACGTGAATCACCTGAATGAGGGGCAGTTGCATACAGATTGTAATACTTGAGAAAACCACTTGCTTCCTTTTTCCCTCTTACACTAACACGGGCATTATTTCACTCTCTATTAGTTGATAGAAACCAATTATGCTGGCTGCTACTGAAGATGATCCTGATTTCCCTTGTCCACAAAAGGACTCGGTGAAATGGTCTTTCGTGAGCAGCTGCTGTACAGTCCTAGTCTATTTACTACCTAGTGAGTGTAAGGCTGCTTCGATCCTGTTTGGCCTCATTCTTCCTGACTCTTTTGGCTTTTGTGGGTAACTTGAGATAAGCAACAAAGAAAGAGAAAGCTGTGGGGTGGATGGCGCTGGGGGAAATTGATTGCTTGACTCTTCTCACCTACCATTCACAAAGAACCAGGTGACTGGAGCATGAACGGTCGTGTGACAAATGCTGGGCCAAGGCCCGTGAACTGTCTTGTCTGATGTCATTTCTGCCCGTGCTTTGGAAATGGAAGGCCAAGGAAAATGAGTTTTGTGGAAGGGGCTGGGGGAATTTTTCAGATACACTTTTGGATGCAGCCAAGTGTTTGCCCACCTTTCAGCCAGTCCTACGTGCATTTGGCTAAGATGTCCTGAGCCAAACTACTGTTTTCCCGTCACTCATTTCCTTCAACAGCCTCATGGCACTGTCTGAAGTTGGTCAGTCTAGGTATGTGGGTATCCGTGGTGAGTGGACAAGAGGAAGAACTTTTGAAAGACAAGGAAAACATTGATAAGAGATTCCCTCGGGAAAGGCTGTCTATTGGCGTGGGAAGCATGCGGAGATCCGGTGGCCATATTGGGTTTCTGTTGTGTTGCTGTCGGTTGTATGATTTAACGGACAATCATTATGAGAGTGAGCATGAGGGTCAGAGGTGATCTTGGGCCCTTGGATCAGTGAGCCCATGGCTGCGATGGCATGGCGTAAGAGGTGATGGCATCGCAGTGGGCACGTTCACACACTGTATCGTTGGACAAGCCATGGCATATTTGTTTAGGAAATCGGGGATTCGGTAAGGCTCATTTTTCTTTACCTGAAAAGCAGGGCTACAGGGAAGAGGCGGCAGGGGTGTGTGGGCTGCGTGTTGGGTTTCTGGATACTTGTGTTTGTTTGTGTTTTAGAGAGTAGCTGCCGTTTAGGGGAGAGGTAGCAGAGTCACACAGAGAAAAGAAGTGCCAAGAGAGCTTGCATCCTCTGCCCGACTCCACACAAACCAGAGCCAAATCGAGGCCGTTGTGATGGTGGGAACCAGGAGTGTGTTCCGAGTTTGCCGTGTGTTTGCAGGGTCCGCTGGCCTTGGGCCCGCCTCTGCTGGTTTTCCTGGTTTGGAAGCAGGAAGCGGGATTAGAAAAGAGAGCAGAAGCCAGTGGTCCCCATGGTGGCCATTAGTACGTTGGTGAAGTGTGTACTTAATGGATATGAAGCATCTGACACGTTGTGCATTCAAAATGTGCCATCTCACACTCTTCACCATTCAGTGGCCACATAGCGAGTGTAGGTGCGTTTCAGGAGGATGGATGTTGTCAGTTGTTGAGGAGGAACCTTGCTTCCATGTCAACAGATGGAAGGCCAGGCACTAAGAAGCTGGCAGTATGTTGAAGGAGATGATCAGGTTGAAATGTTCATGTTCCAGTTGTCATTGATGTGGGCTGTTGTGAGTGAGTGAGTGAGTGAGTGAGTGAATGAGTGAGTGAGTGAGTGTGTTTTCCCAGGGTGGGGAGTTTGAGGGCTCTTAGTTTTCCATCTCTTCTGGCTGTCCAAGTGGCTCAGGTGTAGGTAAAGTGATGTGTGAGCCCCGGATTGATCTAGGCTTAGCACGGTGTCAGTCAAGTACAAAATGAACATGACTTCTAGGACAAGGCTGTTGGCAACTGGCTGAACTGACGGATTGTGGAGTCTGGTGAATCGGGAGAGGATTGAGCAAGTGAGGACGCTGAGAGGTCGGAGAGCTAGCACTTTGGTGCGAGCACCAAGTGAGCTGCAGTGTGAGTGAGTAGCCGAGAAAGCAAGGGAAGGGTCAAAGAGTTGTATTCCCAGGAGGGATGTGTGAATGGATGTCCTCGGACGCTGAGCAGTTCCCGATCATAGAGTCCAGGAACACGTATTGCCCAGTGGGGTCTCGTGTTGGCCAGTATTCATTGAAGGAAGAATCAGGAAGCAGGAGCAGAATGGCAGGAAGAAGAGAGGTGCTACTCTCTCGACAGCTTCTCAATGCTGCTGCAGCAGGTGGGTTGCTAAGTGCCAGCTGCAGAGACCTCAACTTCATTTGGCTGTAGAGCATTTGACATAGCAGGAGTTCCAGCGGCCTCAGGGTGTTCTTGTGGCCATGGATAAGGAGGCAGGTGTCAGGCTGGCTTATGCACCGACCTGGATGTGGGAGATATCACAGTGTCCCTTGCGATCCAGAAACGTCCCGAGAACAAAATGCTAAGACCCACGATGTTCATGGTTTCCTTTTTCTCTTTCTTTCTTTTTAAGAATGTGTAGGTCCAAACCTATATTCCGAGAGAGACTCCAACCAGTCAGCTAACCAAGACAAACCGGAGGTAAGTCCTGACAGTGTAATTTTACCCGTGTGTGTGCGGGAGCTTTGTGATCCCTCCTTTTTTTGCAGAACAGGCATGCCCCTGGTCATTTGTTTTCTCTAGAAATCTGTTTCTTTTCTGAGTCAGCACCTCTCAGGGAGTACACCAGTGTAGAGGGCATTTGGTTCCCCCCTTCGGATGTACATTGGAATCATTGGGCGTAATGTTTTGAGAATCTACTTTCCTGAGTTTCTCAGTTTGTTCCTCAGCCACATCTGGAGTAAGCTGCCCACTTGTTCTTTGCCTTCTCGGGATAAGCGTGCTAGGTAGTCTACATCGGGGTTCTCCTGGCCTGTGTCTGTGCATTCTCCTTAGCCAGAATATTGCTGTGTTGGCGAAACCTGCTTTCTGTTCCTTCACCACACAGTTGCGATCGCTAAAACCCATCTGATGTTTCTCTGGAGCACTTTCTCTATATATCATGGATTTCTTTGCATTCTGTCCCTAACTATTTGTGTATGAGTTTTGCATTTTTTTCTTGTTAGTGATGTCGGATTTATGTGATTTTGTTACAGAGCAGCACCATAAGTGCATCAGCAGTTCCCTGCGAGGGGAAAGAACCAGGTGCTGGCCAAGCAGCAACAACTTCGGCTCATCCACCCCAAGGGCCAACCGGTCCTGCAAATCCATTCCGGAGGGTAGGGCCTCCTCACGCTCGCCCCCCTGCAGGAACACAGCCAGCCACCCGTCCTTGCAAATTTTTGCCTACGGGTGCTCCTGACCTAGGGCCACTACCACCGCGTGTAGGAGGTATGTGATTTGGTTTGTCAGGGCTATTTTTCCCCCTCTTCCTTGAAAGCTACGGAGTTGAAACACTAGTTTTGTACGTGAAGGAGATGCTCACTTGACCGTGGCTCATCTAGTCACAAGAGGGTAAGCAAGAGCCAAAGATTTTGGCTGTAATGCCATGGGAATGAAGCGTGACTTTTCAGATTGGGAAGGGAGCCAGCCAGCCATAGACAGCCTTAACGTGAATCACCTGAATGAGGGGCAGTTGCATACAGATTGTAATACTTGAGAAAACCACTTGCTTCCTTTTTCCCTCTTACACTAACACGGGCATTATTTCACTCTCTATTAGTTGATAGAAACCAATTATGCTGGCTGCTACTGAAGATGATCCTGATTTCCCTTGTCCACAAAAGGACTCGGTGAAATGGTCTTTCGTGAGCAGCTGCTGTACAGTCCTAGTCTATTTACTACCTAGTGAGTGTAAGGCTGCTTCGATCCTGTTTGGCCTCATTCTTCCTGACTCTTTTGGCTTTTGTGGGTAACTTGAGATAAGCAACAAAGAAAGAGAAAGCTGTGGGGTGGGTGGCGCTGGGGGAAATTGATTGCTTGACTCTTCTCACCTACCATTCACAAAGAACCAGGTGACTGGAGCATGAACGGTCGTGTGACAAATGCTGGGCCAAGGCCCGTGAACTGTCTTGTCTGATGTCATTTCTGCCCGTGCTTTGGAAATGGAAGGCCAAGGAAAATGAGTTTTGTGGAAGGGGCTGGGGGATTTTTTCAGATACACTTTTGGATGCAGCCAAGTGTTTGCCCACCTTTCAGCCAGTCCTACGTGCATTTGGCTAAGATGTCCCGAGCCAAACTACTGTTTTCCCGTCACTCATTTCCTTCAACAGCCTCATGGCACTGTCTGAAGTTGGTCAGTCTAGGTATGTGGGTATCCGTGGTGAGTGGACAAGAGGAAGAACTTTTGAAAGACAAGGAAAACATTGATAAGAGATTCCCTCGGGAAAGGCTGTCTATTGGCGTGGGAAGCATGCGGAGATCCGGTGGCCATATTGGGTTTCTGTTGTGTTGCTGTCGGTTGTATGATTTAACGGACAAGCATTATGAGAGTGAGCATGAGGGTCAGAGGTGATCTTGGACCCTTGGATCAGTGAGCCCATGGCTGCGATGGCATGGCGTAAGAGGTGATGGCATCGCAGTGGGCACGTTCACACACTGTATCGTTGGACAAGCCATGGCATATTTGTTTAGGAAATCGGGGATTCGGTAAGGCTCATTTTTCTTTACCTGAAAAGCAGGGCTACAGGGAAGAGGCGGCAGGGGTGTGTGGGCTGCGTGTTGGGTTTCTGGATACTTGTGTTTGTTTGTGTTTTAGAGAGTAGCTGCTGTTTAAGGGATAGGTAGCAGAGTCACACAGAGAAAAGAAGTGCCAAGAGAGCTTGCATCCTCTGCCCGACTCCACACAAACCACAGCCAAATCGAGGCCGTTGTGATGGTGGGAACCAGGAGTGTGTTCCGAGTTTGCCGTGTGTTTGCAGGGTCCGCTGGCCTTGGGCCCGCCTCTGCTGGTTTTCCTGGTTTGGAAGCAGGAAGCGGGATTAGAAAAGAGAGCAGCAGCCAGTGGTCCCCATGGTGGCCATTAGTACGTTGGTGAAGTGTGTACTTAATGGATATGAAGCATCTGACACGTTGTGCATTCAAAATGTGCCATCTCACACTCTTCACCATTCAGTGGCCACATAGCGAGTGTAGGTGCGTTTCAGGAGGATGGATGTTGTCAGTTGTTGAGGAGGAACCTTGCTTCCATGTCAACAGATGGAAGGCCAGGCACTAAGAAGCTGGCAGTATGTTGAAGGAGATGATCAGGTTGAAATGTTCAGGTTCCAGTTGTCATTGATGTGGGCTGTTGTGAGTGAGTGAGTGAGTGAGTGAGTGAGTGTGTTTTCCCAGGGCGGGGAGTTTGAGGGCTCTTAGTTTTCCATCTCTTCTGGCTGTCCAAGTGGCTCAGGTGTAGGTAAAGTGATGTGTGAGCCCCGGATTGATCTAGGCTTAGCACGGTGTCAGTCAAGTACAAAATGAACATGACTTCTAGGACAAGGCTGTTGGCAACTGGCTGAACTGACGGATTGTGGAGTCTGGTGAATCGGGAGAGGATTGAGCAAGTGAGGACGCTGAGAGGTCGGAGAGCTAGCACTTTGGTGCGAGCACCAAGTGAGCTGCAGTGTGAGTGAGTAGCCGAGAAAGCAAGGGAAGGGTCAAAGAGTTGTATTCCCAGGAGGGATGTGTGAATGGATGTCCTCGGACGCTGAGCAGTTCCCGATCATAGAGTCCAGGAACACGTATTGCCCAGTGGGGTCTCGTGTTGGCCAGTATTCATTGAAGGAAGAATCAGGAAGCAGGAGCAGAATGGCAGGAAGAAGAGAGGTGCTACTCTCTCGACAGCTTCTCAATGCTGCTGCAGCAGGTGGGTTGCTAAGTGCCAGCTGCAGAGACCTCAACTTCATTTGGCTGTAGAGCATTTGGCATTGCAGGAGTTCCAGCGGCCTCAGGGTGTTCTTGTGGCCATGGATAAGGAGGCAGGTGTCAGGCTGGCTTATGCACCGACCTGGATGTGGGAGATATCACAGTGTCCCTTGCGATCCAGAAACGTCCCGAGAACAAAATGCTAAGACCCACGATGTTCATGGTTTCCTTTTTCTCTTTCTTTCTTTTTAATAATGTGTAGGTCCAAACCTATATTCTGAGAGAGACTCCAACCAGGCAGCTAACCAAGACAAACCGGAGGTAAGTCCTGACAGTGTAATTTTACCCGTGTGTGTGCGGGAGCTTTGTGATCCCTCCTTTTTTTGCAGAACAGACATGCCCCTGGTCATTTGTTTTCTCTAGAAATCTGTTTCTTTTCTGAGTCAGCACCTCTCAGGGAGTACACCAGTGTAGAGGGCATTTGGTTCCCCCCTTCGGATGTACATTGGAATCATTGGGCGTAATGTTTTGAGAATCTACTTTCCTGAGTTTCTCAGTTTGTTCCTCAGCCACATCTGGAGTAAGCTGCCCACTTGTTCTTTGCCTTCTCGGGATAAGCGTGCTAGGTAGTCTACATCGGGGTTCTCCTGGCCTGTGTCTGTGCATTCTCCTTAGCCAGAATATTGCTGTGTTGGCGAAACCTGCTTTCTGTTCCTTCACCACACAGTTGCGATCGCTAAAACCCATCTGATGTTTCTCTGGAGCACTTTCTCTATATATCATGGATTTCTTTGCATTCTGTCCCTAACTATTTGTGTATGAGTTTTGCATTTTTTTCTTGTTAGTGATGTCGGATTTATGTGATTTTGTTACAGAGCAGCACCATAAGTGCATCAGCAGTTCCCTGCGAGGGGAAAGAACCAGGTGCTGGCCAAGCAGCAACAACTTCGGCTCATCCACCCCAAGGGCCAACCGGTCCTGCAAATCCATTCCGGAGGGTAGGGCCTCCTCACGCTCGCCCCCCTGCAGGAACACAGCCAGCCACCCGTCCTTGCAAATTTTTGCCTATGGGTGCTCCTGACCTAGGGCCACTACCACCGCGTGTAGGAGGTATGTGATTTGGTTTGTCAGGGCTATTTTTCCCCCTCTTCCTTGAAAGCTACGGAGTTGAAACACTAGTTTTGTACGTGAAGGAGATGCTCACTTGACCGTGGCTCATCTAGTCACAAGAGGGTAAGCAAGAGCCAAAGATTTTGGCTGTAATGCCATGGGAATGAAGCGTGACTTTTCAGATTGGGAAGGGAGCCAGCCAGCCATACAGACAGCCTTAACGTGAATCACCTGAATGAGGGGCAGTTGCATACAGATTGTAATACTTGAGAAAACCACTTGCTTCCTTTTTCCCTCTTACACTAACACGGGCATTATTTCACTCTCTATTAGTTGATAGAAACCAATTATGCTGGCTGCTACTGAAGATGATCCTGATTTCCCTTGTCCACAAAAGGACTCGGTGAAATGGTCTTTCGTGAGCAGCTGCTGTACAGTCCTAGTCTATTTACTACCTAGTGAGTGTAAGGCTGCTTCGATCCTGTTTGGCCTCATTCTTCCTGACTCTTTTGGCTTTTGTGGGTAACTTGAGATAAGCAACAAACAAAGAGAAAGCTGTGGGGTGGGTGGCGCTGGGGGAAATTGATTGCTTGACTCTTCTCACCTACCATTCACAAAGAACCAGGTGACTGGAGCATGAACGGTCGTGTGACAAATGCTGGGCCAAGGCCCGTGAACTGTCTTGTCTGATGTCATTTCTGCCCGTGCTTTGGAAATGGAAGGCCAAGGAAAATGAGTTTTGTGGAAGGGGCTGGGGGATTTTTTCAGATACACTTTTGGATGCAGCCAAGTGTTTGCCCACCTTTCAGCCAGTCCTACGTGCATTTGGCTAAGATGTCCCGAGCCAAACTACTGTTTTCCCGTCACTCATTTCCTTCAACAGCCTCATGGCACTGTCTGAAGTTGGTCAGTCTAGGTATGTGGGTATCCGTGGTGAGTGGACAAGAGGAAGAACTTTTGAAAGACAAGGAAAACATTGATAAGAGATTCCCTCGGGAAAGGCTGTCTATTGGCGTGGGAAGCATGCGGAGATCCGGTGGCCATATTGGGTTTCTGTTGTGTTGCTGTCGGTTGTATGATTTAACGGACAAGCATTATGAGAGTGAGCATGAGGGTCAGAGGTGATCTTGGACCCTTGGATCAGTGAGCCCATGGCTGCGATGGCATGGCGTAAGAGGTGATGGCATCGCAGTGGGCACGTTCACACACTGTATCGTTGGACAAGCCATGGCATATTTGTTTAGGAAATCGGGGATTCGGTAAGGCTCATTTTTCTTTACCTGAAAAGCAGGGCTACAGGGAAGAGGCGGCAGGGGTGTGTGGGCTGCGTGTTGGGTTTCTGGATACTTGTGTTTGTTTGTGTTTTAGAGAGTAGCTGCTGTTTAGGGGAGAGGTAGCAGAGTCACACAGAGAAAAGAAGTGCCAAGAGAGCTTGCATCCTCTGCCCGACTCCACACAAACCAGAGCCAAATCGAGGCCGTTGTGATGGTGGGAACCAGGAGTGTGTTCCGAGTTTGCCGTGTGTTTGCAGGGTCCGCTGGCCTTGGGCCCGCCTCTGCTGGTTTTCCTGGTTTGGAAGCAGGAAGCGGGATTAGAAAAGAGAGCAGCAGCCAGTGGTCCCCATGGTGGCCATTAGTACGTTGGTGAAGTGTGTACTTAATGGATATGAAGCATCTGAAACGTTGTGCATTCAAAATGTGCCATCTCACACTCTTCACCATTCAGTGGCCACATAGCGAGTGTAGGTGCGTTTCAGGAGGATGGATGTTGTCAGTTGTTGAGGAGGAACCTTGCTTCCATGTCAACAGATGGAAGGCCAGGCACTACGAAGCTGGCAGTATGTTGAAGGAGATGATCAGGTTGAAATGTTCAGGTTCCAGTTGTCATTGATGTGGGCTGTTGTGAGTGAGTGAGTGAGTGAGTGAGTGAGTGAGTGTGTTTTCCCAGGGCGGGGAGTTTGAGGGCTCTTAGTTTTCCATCTCTTCTGGCTGTCCAAGTGGCTCAGGTGTAGGTAAAGTGATGTGTGAGCCCCGGATTGATCTAGGCTTAGCACGGTGTCAGTCAAGTACAAAATGAACATGACTTCTAGGACAAGGCTGTTGGCAACTGGCTGAACTGACGGATTGTGGAGTCTGGTGAATCGGGAGAGGATTGAGCAAGTGAGGACGCTGAGAGGTCGGAGAGCTAGCACTTTGGTGCGAGCACCAAGTGAGCTGCAGTGTGAGTGAGTAGCCGAGAAAGCAAGGGAAGGGTCAAAGAGTTGTATTCCCAGGAGGGATGTGTGAATGGATGTCCTCGGACGCTGAGCAGTTCCCGATCATAGAGTCCAGGAACACGTATTGCCCAGTGGGGTCTCGTGTTGGCCAGTATTCATTGAAGGAAGAATCAGGAAGCAGGAGCAGAATGGCAGGAAGAAGAGAGGTGCTACTCTCTCGACAGCTTCTCAATGCTGCTGCAGCAGGTGGGTTGCTAAGTGCCAGCTGCAGAGACCTCAACTTCATTTGGCTGTAGAGCATTTGGCATTGCAGGAGTTCCAGCGGCCTCAGGGTGTTCTTGTGGCCATGGATAAGGAGGCAGGTGTCAGGCTGGCTTATGCACCGACCTGGATGTGGGAGATATCACAGTGTCCCTTGCGATCCAGAAACGTCCCGAGAACAAAATGCTAAGACCCACGATGTTCATGGTTTCCTTTTTCTCTTTCTTTCTTTTTAATAATGTGTAGGTCCAAACCTATATTCTGAGAGAGACTCCAACCAGGCAGCTAACCAAGACAAACCGGAGGTAAGTCCTGACAGTGTAATTTTACCCGTGTGTGTGCGGGAGCTTTGTGATCCCTCCTTTTTTTGCAGAACAGACATGCCCCTGGTCATTTGTTTTCTCTAGAAATCTGTTTCTTTTCTGAGTCAGCACCTCTCAGGGAGTACACCAGTGTAGAGGGCATTTGGTTCCCCCCTTCGGATGTACATTGGAATCATTGGGCGTAATGTTTTGAGAATCTACTTTCCTGAGTTTCTCAGTTTGTTCCTCAGCCACATCTGGAGTAAGCTGCCCACTTGTTCTTTGCCTTCTCGGGATAAGCGTGCTAGGTAGTCTACATCGGGGTTCTCCTGGCCTGTGTCTGTGCATTCTCCTTAGCCAGAATATTGCTGTGTTGGCGAAACCTGCTTTCTGTTCCTTCACCACACAGTTGCGATCGCTAAAACCCATCTGATGTTTCTCTGGAGCACTTTCTCTATATATCATGGATTTCTTTGCATTCTGTCCCTAACTATTTGTGTATGAGTTTTGCATTTTTTTCTTGTTAGTGATGTCGGATTTATGTGATTTTGTTACAGAGCAGCACCATAAGTGCATCAGCAGTTCCCTGCGAGGGGAAAGAACCAGGTGCTGGCCAAGCAGCAACAACTTCGGCTCATCCACCCCAAGGGCCAACCGGTCCTGCAAATCCATTCCGGAGGGTAGGGCCTCCTCACGCTCGCCCCCCTGCAGGAACACAGCCAGCCACCCGTCCTTGCAAATTTTTGCCTACGGGTGCTCCTGACCTAGGGCCACTACCACCGCGTGTAGGAGGTATGTGATTTGGTTTGTCAGGGCTATTTTTCCCCCTCTTCCTTGAAAGCTACGGAGTTGAAACACTAGTTTTGTACGTGAAGGAGATGCTCACTTGACCGTGGCTCATCTAGTCACAAGAGGGTAAGCAAGAGCCAAAGATTTTGGCTGTAATGCCATGGGAATGAAGCGTGACTTTTCAGATTGGGAAGGGAGCCAGCCAGCCATACAGACAGCCTTAACGTGAATCACCTGAATGAGGGGCAGTTGCATACAGATTGTAATACTTGAGAAAACCACTTGCTTCCTTTTTCCCTCTTACACTAACACGGGCATTATTTCACTCTCTATTAGTTGATAGAAACCAATTATGCTGGCTGCTACTGAAGATGATCCTGATTTCCCTTGTCCACAAAAGGACTCGGTGAAATGGTCTTTCGTGAGCAGCTGCTGTACAGTCCTAGTCTATTTACTACCTAGTGAGTGTAAGGCTGCTTCGATCCTGTTTGGCCTCATTCTTCCTGACTCTTTTGGCTTTTGTGGGTAACTTGAGATAAGCAACAAACAAAGAGAAAGCTGTGGGGTGGGTGGCGCTGGGGGAAATTGATTGCTTGACTCTTCTCACCTACCATTCACAAAGAACCAGGTGACTGGAGCATGAACGGTCGTGTGACAAATGCTGGGCCAAGGCCCGTGAACTGTCTTGTCTGATGTCATTTCTGCCCGTGCTTTGGAAATGGAAGGCCAAGGAAAATGAGTTTTGTGGAAGGGGCTGGGGGATTTTTTCAGATACACTTTTGGATGCAGCCAAGTGTTTGCCCACCTTTCAGCCAGTCCTACGTGCATTTGGCTAAGATGTCCCGAGCCAAACTACTGTTTTCCCGTCACTCATTTCCTTCAACAGCCTCATGGCACTGTCTGAAGTTGGTCAGTCTAGGTATGTGGGTATCCGTGGTGAGTGGACAAGAGGAAGAACTTTTGAAAGACAAGGAAAACATTGATAAGAGATTCCCTCGGGAAAGGCTGTCTATTGGCGTGGGAAGCATGCGGAGATCCGGTGGCCATATTGGGTTTCTGTTGTGTTGCTGTCGGTTGTATGATTTAACGGACAAGCATTATGAGAGTGAGCATGAGGGTCAGAGGTGATCTTGGACCCTTGGATCAGTGAGCCCATGGCTGCGATGGCATGGCGTAAGAGGTGATGGCATCGCAGTGGGCACGTTCACACACTGTATCGTTGGACAAGCCATGGCATATTTGTTTAGGAAATCGGGGATTCGGTAAGGCTCATTTTTCTTTACCTGAAAAGCAGGGCTACAGGGAAGAGGCGGCAGGGGTGTGTGGGCTGCGTGTTGGGTTTCTGGATACTTGTGTTTGTTTGTGTTTTAGAGAGTAGCTGCTGTTTAGGGGAGAGGTAGCAGAGTCACACAGAGAAAAGAAGTGCCAAGAGAGCTTGCATCCTCTGCCCGACTCCACACAAACCAGAGCCAAATCGAGGCCGTTGTGATGGTGGGAACCAGGAGTGTGTTCCGAGTTTGCCGTGTGTTTGCAGGGTCCGCTGGCCTTGGGCCCGCCTCTGCTGGTTTTCCTGGTTTGGAAGCAGGAAGCGGGATTAGAAAAGAGAGCAGCAGCCAGTGGTCCCCATGGTGGCCATTAGTACGTTGGTGAAGTGTGTACTTAATGGATATGAAGCATCTGAAACGTTGTGCATTCAAAATGTGCCATCTCACACTCTTCACCATTCAGTGGCCACATAGCGAGTGTAGGTGCGTTTCAGGAGGATGGATGTTGTCAGTTGTTGAGGAGGAACCTTGCTTCCATGTCAACAGATGGAAGGCCAGGCACTACGAAGCTGGCAGTATGTTGAAGGAGATGATCAGGTTGAAATGTTCAGGTTCCAGTTGTCATTGATGTGGGCTGTTGTGAGTGAGTGAGTGAGTGAGTGAGTGAGTGAGTGTGTTTTCCCAGGGCGGGGAGTTTGAGGGCTCTTAGTTTTCCATCTCTTCTGGCTGTCCAAGTGGCTCAGGTGTAGGTAAAGTGATGTGTGAGCCCCGGATTGATCTAGGCTTAGCACGGTGTCAGTCAAGTACAAAATGAACATGACTTCTAGGACAAGGCTGTTGGCAACTGGCTGAACTGACGGATTGTGGAGTCTGGTGAATCGGGAGAGGATTGAGCAAGTGAGGACGCTGAGAGGTCGGAGAGCTAGCACTTTGGTGCGAGCACCAAGTGAGCTGCAGTGTGAGTGAGTAGCCGAGAAAGCAAGGGAAGGGTCAAAGAGTTGTATTCCCAGGAGGGATGTGTGAATGGATGTCCTCGGACGCTGAGCAGTTCCCGATCATAGAGTCCAGGAACACGTATTGCCCAGTGGGGTCTCGTGTTGGCCAGTATTCATTGAAGGAAGAATCAGGAAGCAGGAGCAGAATGGCAGGAAGAAGAGAGGTGCTACTCTCTCGACAGCTTCTCAATGCTGCTGCAGCAGGTGGGTTGCTAAGTGCCAGCTGCAGAGACCTCAACTTCATTTGGCTGTAGAGCATTTGGCATTGCAGGAGTTCCAGCGGCCTCAGGGTGTTCTTGTGGCCATGGATAAGGAGGCAGGTGTCAGGCTGGCTTATGCACCGACCTGGATGTGGGAGATATCACAGTGTCCCTTGCGATCCAGAAACGTCCCGAGAACAAAATGCTAAGACCCACGATGTTCATGGTTTCCTTTTTCTCTTTCTTTCTTTTTAATAATGTGTAGGTCCATACCTATATTCCGAGAGAGACTCCAACCAGGCAGCTAACCAAGACAAACCGGAGGTAAGTCCTGACAGTGTAATTTTACCCGTGTGTGTGCGGGAGCTTTGTGATCCCTCCTTTTTTTGCAGAACAGACATGCCCCTGGTCATTTGTTTTCTCTAGAAATCTGTTTCTTTTCTGAGTCAGCACCTCTCAGGGAGTACACCAGTGTAGAGGGCATTTGGTTCCCCCCTTCGGATGTACACTGGAATCATTGGGCGTAATGTTTTGAGAATCTACTTTCCTGAGTTTCTCAGTTTGTTCCTCAGCCACATCTGGAGTAAGCTGCCCACTTGTTCTTTGCCTTCTCGGGATAAGCGTGCTAGGTAGTCTACATCGGGGTTCTCCTGGCCTGTGTCTGTGCATTCTGCTTAGCCAGAATATTGCTGTGTTGGCGAAACCTGCTTTCTGTTCCTTCACCACACAGTTGCGATCGCTAAAACCCATCTGATGTTTCTCTGGAGCACTTTCTCTATATATCATGGATTTCTTTGCATTCTGTCCCTAACTATTTGTGTATGAGTTTTGCATTTTTTTCTTGTTAGTGATGTCGGATTTATGTGATTTTGTTACAGAGCAGCACCATAAGTGCATCAGCAGTTCCCTGCGAGGGGAAAGAACCAGGTGCTGGCCAAGCAGCAACAACTTCGGCTCATCCACCCCAAGGGCCAACCGGTCCTGCAAATCCATTCCGGAGGGTAGGGCCTCCTCACGCTCGCCCCCCTGCAGGAACACAGCCAGCCACCCGTCCTTGCAAATTTTTGCCTACGGGTGCTCCTGACCTAGGGCCACTACCACCACGTGTAGGAGGTATGTGATTTGGTTTGTCAGGGCTATTTTTCCCCCTCTTCCTTGAAAGCTACGGAGTTGAAACACTAGTTTTGTACGTGAAGGAGATGCTCACTTGACCGTGGCTCATCTAGTCACAAGAGGGTAAGCAAGAGCCAAAGATTTTGGCTGTAATGCCATGGGAATGAAGCGTGACTTTTCAGATTGGGAAGGGAGCCAGCCAGCCATACAGACAGCCTTAACGTGAATCACCTGAATGAGGGGCAGTTGCATACAGATTGTAATACTTGAGAAAACCACTTGCTTCCTTTTTCCCTCTTACACTAACACGGGCATTATTTCACTCTCTATTAGTTGATAGAAACCAATTATGCTGGCTGCTACTGAAGATGATCCTGATTTCCTTTGTCCACAAAAGGACTCGGTGAAATGGTCTTTCGTGAGCAGCTGCTGTACAGTCCTAGTCTATTTACTACCTAGTGAGTGTAAGGCTGCTTCGATCCTGTTTGGCCTCATTCTTCCTGACTCTTTTGGCTTTTGTGGGTAACTTGAGATAAGCAACAAACAAAGAGAAAGCTGTGGGGTGGGTGGCGCTGGGGGAAATTGATTGCTTGACTCTTCTCACCTACCATTCACAAAGAACCAGGTGACTGGAGAATGAACGGTCGTGTGACAAATGCTGGGCCAAGGCCCGTGAACTGTCTTGTCTGATGTCATTTCTGCCCGTGCTTTGGAAATGGAAGGCCAAGGAAAATGAGTTTTGTGGAAGGGGCTGGGGGATTTTTTCAGATACACTTTTGGATGCAGCCAAGTGTTTGCCCACCTTTCAGCCAGTCCTACGTGCATTTGGCTAAGATGTCCCGAGCCAAACTACTGTTTTCCCGTCACTCATTTCCTTCAACAGCCTCATGGCACTGTCTGAAGTTGGTCAGTCTAGGTATGTGGGTATCCGTGGTGAGTGGACAAGAGGAAGAACTTTTGAAAGACAAGGAAAACATTGATAAGAGATGCCCTCGGGAAAGGCTGTCTATTGGTGTGGGAAGCATGCGGAGATCCGGTGGCCATATTGGGTTTCTGTTGTGTTGCTGTCGGTTGTATGATTTAACGGACAATCATTATGAGAGTGAGCATGAGGGTCAGAGGTGATCTTGGACCCTTGGATCAGTGAGCCCATGGCTGCGATGGCATGGCGTAAGAGGTGATGGCATCGCAGTGGGCACGTTCACACACTGTATCGTTGGACAAGCCATGGCATATTTGTTTAGGAAATCGGGGATTCGGTAAGGCTCATTTTTCTTTACCTGAAAAGCAGGGCTACAGGGAAGAGGCGGCAGGGGTGTGTGGGCTGCGTGTTGGGTTTCTGGATACTTGTGTGTGTTTGTGTTTTAGAGAGTAGCTGCTGTTTAGGGGAGAGGTAGCAGAGTCACACAGAGAAAAGAAGTGCCAAGAGAGCTTGCATCCTCTGCCCGACTCCACACAAACCAGAGCCAAATCGAGGCTATTGTGATGGTGGGAACCAGGAGTGTGTTCCGAGTTTGCCGTGTGTTTGCAGGGTCCGCTGGCCTTGGGCCCGCCTCTGCTGGTTTTCCTGGTTTGGAAGCAGGAAGCGGGATTAGAAAAGAGAGCAGCAGCCAGTGGTCCCCATGGTGGCCATTAGTATGTTGGTGAAGTGTGTACTTAATGGATATGAAGCATCTGACACGTTGTGCATTCAAAATGTGCTATCTCACACTCTTCACCATTCAGTGGCCACATAGCGAGTGTAGGTGCGTTTCAGGAGGATGGATGTTGTCAGTTGTTGAGGAGGAACCTTGCTTCCATGTCAACAGATGGAAGGCCAGGCACTAAGAAGCTGGCAGTATGTTGAAGGAGATGATCAGGTTGAAATGTTCAGGTTCCAGTTGTCATTGATGTGGGCTGTTGTGAGTGAGTGAGTGAGTGAGTGAATGAGTGAGTGAGTGAATGAGTGAGTGAGTGAGTGAGTGTGTTTTCCCAGGGCGGGGAGTTTGAGGGCTCTTAGTTTTCCATCTCTTCTGGCTGTGCAAGTGGCTCAGGTGTAGGTAAAGTGATGTGTGAGCCCCGGATTGATCTAGGCTTAGCACGGTGTCAGTCAAGTACAAAATGAACATGACTTCTAGGACAAGGCTGTTGGCAACTGGCTGAACTGACGGATTGTGGAGTCTGGTGAATTGGGAGAGGATTGAGCAAGTGAGGACGCTGAGAGGTCGGAGAGCTAGCACTTTGGTGCGAGCACCAAGTGAGCTGCAGTGTGAGTGAGTAGCCGAGAAAGCAAGGGAAGGGTCAAAGAGTTGTATTCCCAGGAAGGATGTGTGAATGGATGTCCTCGGACGCTGAGCAGTTCCCGATCATAGAGTCCAGGAACACGTATTGCCCAGTGGGGTCTCGTGTTGGCCAGTATTCATTGAAGGAAGAATCAGGAAGCAGGAGCAGAATGGCAGGAAGAAGAGAGGTGCTACTCTCTCGACAGCTTCTCAATGCTGCTGCAGCAGGTGGGTTGCTAAGTGCCAGCTGCAGAGACCTCAACTTCATTTGGCTGTAGAGCATTTGGCATTGCAGGAGTTCCAGCGGCCTCAGGGTGTTCTTGTGGCCATGGATAAGGAGGCAGGTGTCAGGCTGGCTTATGCACCGACCTGGATGTGGGAGATATCACAGTGTCCCTTGCGATCCAGAAACGTCCCGAGAACAAAATGCTAAGACCCACGATGTTCATGGTTTCCTTTTTCTCTTTCTTTCTTTTTAATAATGTGTAGGTCCAAACCTATATTCCGAGAGAGACTCCAACCAGGCAGCTAACCAAGACAAACCGGAGGTAAGTCCTGACAGTGTAATTTTACCCGTGTGTGTGCGGGAGCTTTGTGATCCCTCCTTTTTTTGCAGAACAGACATGCCCCTGGTCATTTGTTTTCTCTAGAAATCTGTTTCTTTTCTGAGTCAGCACCTCTCAGGGAGTACACCAGTGTAGAGGGCATTTGGTTCCCCCCTTCGGATGTACACTGGAATCATTGGGCGTAATGTTTTGAGAATCTACTTTCCTGAGTTTCTCAGTTTGTTCCTCAGCCACATCTGGAGTAAGCTGCCCACTTGTTCTTTGCCTTCTCGGGATAAGCGTGCTAGGTAGTCTACATCGGGGTTCTCCTGGCCTGTGTCTGTGCATTCTCCTTAGCCAGAATATTGCTGTGTTGGCGAAACCTGCTTTCTGTTCCTTCACCACACAGTTGCGATCGCTAAAACCCATCTGATGTTTCTCTGGAGCACTTTCTCTATATATCATGGATTTCTTTGCATTCTGTCCCTAACTATTTGTGTATGAGTTTTGCATTTTTTTCTTGTTAGTGATGTCGGATTTATGTGATTTTGTTACAGAGCAGCACAATAAGTGCATCAGCAGTTCCCTGCGAGGGGAAAGAACCAGGTGCTGGCCAAGCAGCAACAACTTTGGCTCATCCACCCCAAGGGCCAACCGGTCCTGCAAATCCATTCCGGAGGGTAGGGCCTCCTCACGCTCGCCCCCCTGCAGGAACACAGCCAGCCACCCGTCCTTGCAAATTTTTGCCTACGGGTGCTCCTGACCTAGGGCCACTACCACCGCGTGTAGGAGGTATGTGATTTGGTTTGTCAGGGCTATTTTTCCCCCTCTTCCTTGAAAGCTACGGAGTTGAAACACTAGTTTTGTACGTGAAGGAGATGCTCACTTGACCGTGGCTCATCTAGTCACAAGAGGGTAAGCAAGAGCCAAAGATTTTGGCTGTAATGCCATGGGAATGAAGCGTGACTTTTCAGATTGGGAAGGGAGCCAGCCAGCCATACAGACAGCCTTAACGTGAATCACCTGAATGAGGGGCAGTTGCATACAGATTGTAATACTTGAGAAAACCACTTGCTTCCTTTTTCCCTCTTACACTAACACGGGCATTATTTCACTCTCTATTAGTTGATAGAAACCAATTATGCTGGCTGCTACTGAAGATGATCCTGATTTCCCTTGTCCACAAAAGGACTCGGTGAAATGGTCTTTCGTGAGCAGCTGCTGTACAGTCCTAGTCTATTTACTACCTAGTGAGTGTAAGGCTGCTTCGATCCTGTTTGGCCTCATTCTTCCTGACTCTTTTGGCTTTTGTGGGTAACTTGAGATAAGCAACAAACAAAGAGAAAGCTGTGGGGTGGGTGGTGCTGGGGGAAATTGATTGCTTGACTCTTCTCACCTACCATTCACAAAGAACCAGGTGACTGGAGAATGAACGGTCGTGTGACAAATGCTGGGCCAAGGCCCGTGAACTGTCTTGTCTGATGTCATTTCTGCCCGTGCTTTGGAAATGGAAGGCCAAGGAAAATGAGTTTTGTGGAAGGGGCTGGGGGATTTTTTCAGATACACTTTTGGATGCAGCCAAGTGTTTGCCCACCTTTCAGCCAGTCCTACGTGCATTTGGCTAAGATGTCCCGAGCCAAACTACTGTTTTCCCGTCACTCATTTCCTTCAACAGCCTCATGGCACTGTCTGAAGTTGGTCAGTCTAGGTATGTGGGTATCCGTGGTGAGTGGACAAGAGGAAGAACTTTTGAAAGACAAGGAAAACATTGATAAGAGATTCCCTCGGGAAAGGCTGTCTATTGGCGTGGGAAGCATGCGGAGATCCGGTGGCCATATTGGGTTTCTGTTGTGTTGCTGTCGGTTGTATGATTTAACAGACAATCATTATGAGAGTGAGCATGAGGGTCAGAGGTGATCTTGGACCCTTGGATCAGTGAGCCCATGGCTGCGATGGCATGGCGTAAGAGGTGATGGCATCGCAGTGGGCACGTTCACACACTGTATCGTTGGACAAGCCATGGCATATTTGTTTAGGAAATCGGGGATTCGGTAAGGCTCATTTTTCTTTACCTGAAAAGCAGGGCTACAGGGAAGAGGCGGCAGGGGTGTGTGGGCTGCGTGTTGGGTTTCTGGATACTTGTGTTTGTTTGTGTTTTAGAGAGTAGCTGCTGTTTAGGGGAGAGGTAGCAGAGTCACACAGAGAAAAGAAGTGCCAAGAGAGCTTGCATCCTCTGCCCGACTCCACACAAACCAGAGCCAAATCGAGGCCGTTGTGATGGTGGGAACCAGGAGTGTGTTCCAAGTTTGCCGTGTGTTTGCAGGGTCCGCTGGCCTTGGAAGCGGGATTAGAAAAGAGAGCAGCAGCCAGTGGTCCCCATGGTGGCCATTAGTATGTTGGTGAAGTGTGTACTTAATGGATATGAAGCATCTGACACGTTGTGCATTCAAAATGTGCCATCTCACACTCTTCACCATTCAGTGGCCACATAGCGAGTGTAGGTGCGTTTCAGGAGGATGGATGTTGTCAGTTGTTGAGGAGGAACCTTGCTTCCATGTCAACAGATGGAAGGCCAGGCACTACGAAGCTGGCAGTATGTTGAAGGAGATGATCAGGTTGAAATGTTCAGGTTCCAGTTGTCATTGATGTGGGCTGTTGTGAGTGAGTGAATGAGTGAGTGAGTGAGTGAGTGAGTGAGTGAGTGTGTTTTCCCAGGGCGGGGAGTTTGAGGGCTCTTAGTTTTCCATCTCTTCTGGCTGTCCAAGTGGCTCAGGTGTAGGTAAAGTGATGTGTGAGCCCCGGATTGATCTAGGCTTAGCACGGTGTCAGTCAAGTACAAAATGAACATGACTTCTAGGACAAGGCTGTTGGCAACTGGCTGAACTGACGGATTGTGGAGTCTGGTGAATCGGGAGAGGATTGAGCAAGTGAGGACGCTGAGAGGTCGGAGAGCTAGCACTTTGGTGCGAGCACCAAGTGAGCTGCAGTGTGAGTGAGTAGCCGAGAAAGCAAGGGAAGGGTCAAAGAGTTGTATTCCCAGGAGGGATGTGTGAATGGATGTCCTCGGACGCTGAGCAGTTCCCGATCATAGAGTCCAGGAACACGTATTGCCCAGTGGGGTCTCGTGTTGGCCAGTATTCATTGAAGGAAGAATCAGGAAGCAGG